>NC_090940.1:593559425-593925675 GCF_040938575.1 Ambystoma mexicanum | reverse complement strand
GTTGGCAGTTTGGCTGTACTAAATTCTTGCTATGCACTAAATAACTATACTTGCACACATGCTTCCTTATTCTCTGATGGGTGTGAGTTGTCACAGTACCTCTGCACCGCTCTCTGGTCTGGCCTCGTGCACCCTACGTTAGCTCTGTCCCCCCTCCTACCTCCTTTTTAAAGTTGAATGGGCAGCAATTTGAGGCAACGTTACCGGTTCACCTGTTGGTCATTTATTTCAATCTCACTATTTTAGTTTCAAAAGCAATGCGGGTGAAATGATTTTTGGCTGAAATTGACCGTTTCGATGGGCGATGTTTCTGTCTGAAGATGTTGTGGCAACGGCAACGTTAAGGTGGCGACACACTTGTTGGCAATGTGTTTGCCTGTGATATTTTCACAAAGAATCGGTACACGTTCTCTCATCTTGCTGCCTTTGGCTCGCCGCCCGCAACTCCTTTTAGGCCTAGCCAGCATTAGGCAGTGAGGGATCCTGGAAGTTGTGGTGAGGAATCATGGGAGTTGTAGTCCAAAACATATTGAGAGCTGCAGGCTGCCTCGACTAGCAGGGTTTATTGTTGCAAACTCTGTTTGATTGATTCAAGATTTACAGTGCTGGCATCCTCTGTCCAAATCATCACACTGATTACTTTAACTCCCTCTTGTCAGCTTTATGAGAAAATGGGAAAACGTTTCTGCTGATAGAAAATCTTTATCTAATGTGGGGAACGACCTTTGCAATCTCCTCTCTCGTTGCTTTCATTATCCTCTCGGGTCTTCTAGGGATACGTTTGGGATCCTCCCGGAATTGATATCTTTGGTGACCTTTCCCGGCCCAACGTTCACTTGGTCGCTCAATGGATACAATCGCCATTGTGCTATTAGACGTTACACGCTGTGGCCCCGCCCTGCTGTCCAATACGCAATACCACCACTCGAAAGATTCATCTCTGGATGATAGCGGGTATCCTGGTCAAGGTCCAGGTGTGATGGTGGAGCCGGTATTGGCATTCCGGAAGAGGAACGAGCCCTGCCACTAATCAAATGGAACCATGGCCCGCGAAGGTGATCGATAGCCCTGTTCGGCCGGCACATCGAAGGTATTCTCTGATTGATCCGAGCAGTAAATTAAAGCTTTAAAAAACAAAGCAGAAGGAAAATCAATAATCTATCAGGAGGACAAGGTTTTGCCGTGATTTACGGTGCTCTTTGGCTGGCTCGCGCCCCACCATCATTTATATCCGGGATTCGCGACCAGTTCCAGAATGATTAGCTCTCTTTCTTCAACCGTATCGAAAGAAGAGGCAAGACCTTACAAATAGGAGTTCAAATCCACGCTGTCATGTGGCTCATTCATCCCACGAGCCGCAAAACGTACCGGAACTAGGTCGACAAATATTTAATAATTCAAGGGAAATGTATGTTGGAAAATGTTTCCAAAAAAGCCGGGTCCACAATGGCTGTATATATAAATTTAACAAAGTACACGTTGTAATACAGAATAAACTCCAAACTAAATTAAAATCGTAACATGGATGTGTATCCCCTGTTTCGCGGATACGGTCCTTTCAAGGGTGCCCTCTCCCCATCCCCGGAGCATGGACAGTGCCCATATAAACCGCCACCCCCAGCCACCAGTCGCCTGCACCTCACAATACAATTGCTGATCAAAGAGATGGCCTGCACGCAGAGTTCTTAAATCGCTAATAGACACAGACACCCGAGTGAATTTTATAGGGATCGCAAAGGGACCCTTACCTTTTAAACCTTTAGCTTTTATATTCCCTGGGATTCCTGTAGCGTGAGCACCAACACACTGGGGACCTGCTGCGCCAGCTCACTCATCCTTGGAGCAGTCTTGGTGAACCCTTAGAGTGAGCCTGATGCAACAGACCCTTCACCTACACTTAGGTACCCCCCATATGGAGTGTGAGGTGAGGGGATGGCCTCTGTGGGATGTCCCATCTTACTAGGTGGCCTCAGGCAGGCTGCCAGACTATCCCTCTACCTCACGGCAAGGCCCCTCCTCTCTAACTTTTTCTCTAATATCCAACCCCTACTTAACTTTTAAGCCTACTTAACATTCCCCCTAACACCCCAAATTCTGCAGCCCCTCTACTTAACATCCTACCTATCACTTAAAAAATATACAACTGAACATACATATACATATTTACAAACAACATGTAACACACATAAAACACTATGTCACAATGGGGTGGCTGCTGCTGCCAGTCACCCCCTTCACAGTACCTTCATGGGTCTGTCCATGGGGGCGCTGGCTCTGTGCTGGTGATAAAGCTGGCTGGATGTGAGGCTGGCTGGTTGCTTTGCTTACTGGGGGGGTGGGTGGGGTTCATCTTTCTCAAGGGTGGCCCCGTCCACCACATGGGGCCACTTGCACTCATTGGGCAGCCTATGCGCTTAGAATTATCTCGGGTGTCCCCCTGCGCACATAAGTGTCCGCCCGCCGTCACAGCTGAACCCGGGGCACTTTGCTGCTCTTCTGGATGCTGCACCTATGGCATTTATAAAATGATCTGGGGGGCCCTGTTGGCAGGGCGCTCACCCAAAATCATTGCTGTATCCCCCATGAAATTTACAAATATTAGGGGTGACCCAGTTAGTGTGGAGACCACCCCACACTCACTGCGACACTCCCAAAGCAATGCCTACATCAAGCAGTGTCCCCTGTACTGTGGAGCGGCCGCTGCATTCACTGCCATGCCCACGGCCATCACAATGTCAGGCAGCATTCCCAAAACAACAGGAGACACCCCCACAGATCACCACTGTGCACCGTAGCCTTATTTCTATCCTGGCCCACCCCCTCAGCAATGCATTGTTAGAAGCAGGGGGCCGGCTGCTGTCTTCACCCAGACTGCTCTGCTGGGCGGCCCAAGGATTTCCTTCACCTGGGCCGTCGAACGGAGCAGCCCAAGATACCCTCTTCTTCCTCTTGACCCGGGCTGGTCGGGGTGGCCAACCTGGGACTTCCCTTCACCGGGTGCAGCGGGCTTCTCTTTCTCTGCTCTTTCCCTCCCATGGCTGCACCTGGCATATGCCGTCCGGGAGGATTTTTTTTTTAAAGGCTTCCTCGCTGGCCATGAGGCAGGCCGTCAGTGGCAGGGCACTACGTATGCCCATGAAAGAGGTGCAAACGCCGCTGAGAAGCGCGCTAATACGGCACCCAGATTTCCAAAAGCCCTATAGTAAAGCTTTATATTTAAAGAGACAGCGCTGCGGGTTACAATTCCCAGATGAAGAGGAAATGGTTTCACCTACTTTCACGTTGGAGGAAACATAACTTCCTTGCCAATAACAACATTGTTACACACTAGAGTAGCTGGCGGAGGAAAGCAAAACCGACGCTGCATTGCACGGTCAATTGTTAATGACTCATGACAATCAAGCTAGGGTTAATTAAGCTGATTTGTATATATTAGGAATAAGATAGAGTTATTATTTGAATAATGTTGGGTGTAGGTAGGAAATTGTACCAGTCAAAGAACTTTGAAGACAGTTACCCCTATTCACAGAACAAAGGCTTGTTTAAGGTTAGTGCACACTCAAAGTCTCACAACATACCTCAAATCTATTTTAGGAGTAGAGAAATTATTCCACCATACTCTGCAAAATTAGCAAAATATACAATGTTATTACAAAAGTTACAAATCGCAATACAAAAGACCCATCATGAAAAAACTCCCTTCCAGATGTTCTCCAAGTAAAAAGGGGAACTACTTGTGTACACGTGTGGTTAGTACATGTGACTGTTAATTCAAAGTCAACAGTAATGGTACTATGGAACAATCATTGATTGACAGTTTCGGGGTAGATTGTCTCAGAGATATAATATTAGAAGTCTCTGTCACATAGGCTAGAATATGTAAAGCCTTTTAGATGTCGACATATGTTTCAGCATATTACGCTAGATAAGGCACTATGTCTAGTGACTTTCTTTGCTGTTATAGCCTTCTTCAGGACAATGTCACTGGTTTAGTGATGTAATATTGATTGGAGATACCCCTCCTTTCGTATAATGATATTCTTCAAACCCACTGTAAGATACAATATTAAGTACATATGTA
Source organism: Ambystoma mexicanum (assembly GCF_040938575.1). Taxonomy (NCBI): domain Eukaryota; kingdom Metazoa; phylum Chordata; class Amphibia; order Caudata; family Ambystomatidae; genus Ambystoma; species Ambystoma mexicanum. The sequence goes on along the minus strand of NC_090940.1, from coordinate 593,921,594 downwards.
AAAACAGATTAACTAATAACAATTACCTTTATAATACATTTTTGGAGGAGTAAACATCAAGGTGTGATGACATTGGTTAGCACTGACCTCACTGTTAATACCAAGTCGAGTTGGAATGAGAAGAAACCTTTCGCTATTCAAGGTTTTGTCGTCTTTTTCGAAAACTGCAATATTAAATACAGTATCTATTAGGAGGCTGGTCAGATATTTTTCAAATCCTTAGCTGGCAGTATATGCTTTATTAGCAATTCTAAGGAACAAGTATCTTACTGACCTGTCTCTTAAGTAGGTAGATTGAAGTGTCTTCATTTAAGCTTCAACAATAATTTGAGGAGAAACGGGACTTCAAGTTACTTCAAGTTTACTTCTGCTTGTTTTGGCCTTTGCGGGAACACCACATAGAGAAATATGACAAAAGAGAAAAAGAAAAAAACAAATCTCTAACTTTTCAGTATTGTCTCTTATTTTCTGACTGTATTAAAAAAAAGTGGTGTTACTTAAACATACTTCAAGGCAGCACTCTGCACGCGCGACATATCGGTTTTCTCACTGAAAGCCATTTGTCCTATGATGTGAACAGACACGTAGTAACATCAAACTATGTATGCCCAGGAAAGAGGTACAAACGCCGCTAAGAAGCGCGCTAATACGGCACACAGATTTCCAAAAGTCGTATCGTAAAGCTTTATATTTAAAGAGACAGCGCTGCGGGTTACAATTCCCAGATGAAGAGGAACTGTTTCACCTACTTTCACGTTGGAGGAAACATAACTTCCCTGCCAATAACAAGATCTTTACACACTAGAGTAGCTGGCGGAGGAAAGCAAAACCGACGCCGCATTGCACGGTCAATTGTCAATGACTCATGACAATCAAGCTAGGATTAATTAAGCTGATTTGTATATATTAGGAATAAGAAAGAGTTATAATTTGAATAACGTTGTGTATAGGGAGGAAATTGGACAATACCCGTCTTCATCTACAAAGTGGTACAAAGATTGTAAGGCTCCTTGCAGCATAGAATACCATATCCTTGCCTTAAAGAACGAGGCAACACAGAAGGTATCACCCTAGTACATCAATTTAGTACTACATTTCTTTGAAGGTTAATTAGCCCCAGATGAAATTCTACTGATTGATTCAGAAGATAAAAACAAAACCTGTTGGGCAAATGAAGGGTATATAGATCTTCTAGAAGATCTAAGGATTATTTACAAGAATTGCACAGTTTAGGTGTTTTCAAACACTCGGCCGAATTAAGCACAGTGACACTGATGTTGCACTTCAGCACTTTTTAAATGTTTGTACTAATGTGTGGTTTTTTAATGTATGACTATATTTGACATGGTTTTATATGTTTGTAATTATATCTTCTGGATGGGTGATCATGCATTCAGTTAGTGATTACTAAATATTTCAAGCCAAATGGTGTGTGATAAGTGTCTAACCCACCCATACTAGCAGTCCATGTGGGTTTCCTATTTATAGAAGCACTTTGCATGATGCCTGGGCCTAGATACTGCTGGGCCCACCCGGTCAAGTCGCCGGGCGGGCCGACACCCACCTCAGCCCCGGGGTGGCCCAGCTGGTCCTGGCATAAGCATCTCGACACCTGGCTCAGTCTCTGGGGGAGCGCTCCCACATGCCGCCTGGTGGCATTTTTTGGATTTAGGCTCTGGGGGGGGGCCGCTGGATGTAGTGAGGCCCTGATGTAAGTCTGTTTCTGTTCTTTCTTACTTCCTTTTCCCTCAACTCTTTGCAACTGTCTTTCTTAACTGTCCTTTTCTTTCAAATCCTCCTTAGGATTCTTTTCTCCCCCACCAGCAAATTCTTGGGCAGGGCAGTTCTGTTCTACTGTTCTTTTACTTTTTCTTTCTTTATTAATCATTCCGTCAATGGTGGGTTGGATAGCTTGATCCAAAAAAACACAGGGAACCCACACACATGAATTAATAAAAACCGACAATACACATTTAATAAAATGCTCTTATTACCCTGGTGTCTGTGGGGGTCTTTACGAGTTTGGAGGCAGCCATGGCGCTAATAGCGCCATGGCTGCCTCCAAACTCGTGTCCGCGTTCTCTGAATGGGGATTTACCCTGTCATTCCAACCTTGGAGGACCCGGTAAGTCCCCATTCAGAAAACCATTCCCCATTCCCATTCAAGCCCCCATAGGGCTCAATGGGAATGAGCCCATTATTAGCTCCCTGGTCCCTTAGCGGCTCCTGCTAAGGACGGCTGGTTTTACCAGCCAGCCTTAGTGGGACCCGCTAAGGGACCTCGGAATGCGGTGGTAAGGGTTAATGGCACCGGCATCCTTACCAGTGCCGTTAACCCCTTACCGCCGAACTCGTAATGACCCCTTGTGTCTTTATTTCTAGGTGTTCCCTTTAAGAACCCTCTGCCTGTAATACTTGGCAGGAGAAATAGGGGCAGGACTTGTGGTGGTGTAATGGCACACAAGAGATATGCATGTAAAAGGTGCACACAAATCTGTATGGAATATATAGCAGGTTTGGGTCTGTAAAAAGAATGACAAGAGTGACATCGCTGACACCACTGGTAAGGTCCTTGCTTCACTCGACCCATTACCTTGGGATAGCAGGTTGTTATCCGGTGGGGCAGTCCGTTTGGAACGATGCTTGTTATAAAGTACCTCTTACTGTACATTATAAGGATATTGAGGCCACAGAAGTTCTGTAACCAAACAGAAGAAAGACGCCGAACAACGAGTTCCTTTACTCTGAGGTGGCCTGCAATACTTTAGAATGTACACAAGGGGGTACTTTATTCCTTATAGTACATGGGCGCACCATTATCTCCTTCGGGACTTAGGTCCTCATTACGAGTACGGTGGTAATGCAGTTGTTATACCACTGAATTACCGCAAAATGAATTGACTGTCACTGCCACTTGGTCCCACAATTCTACTAATGGATTATGGGCAGGTTAACAGCAGGTTACCAGTCAAATGGTCGAAAACATTTGGTCGACAGACAATTTGGTCGACACCATTTGGTCGAATGCCAAATGGTCGAATTTTTTTTTGTTTTTTTTTTTTACCCATTTTTTGGTTTTTTTTGGGGGGGTCCCCCCCCCCCCAACCCCCTTTTTTTTCTTTTTTATTTTTTTTCCCCACACGAAAACCCACAAAACACATATATATATATTAAAAAAAAAAAATTCGACCATTTGGCATTCGACCAAATTCAGTCGACCAATTGTCTGTCGACCAAATCACTGTCGACCATTTGACTGGACACCTTAACAGCAATGTAATTCCCCATCATTGGAGTCCACTGGACTCCATTAGGGATTTGGAAGATCCACCTGCAGCAAATATCATGATCTTTGGCTTTCAAGTGGATGCTTTACCTCCAGCACTTCACTGGAGGTGAATCCCCCACTTCATGGCCAAACCTTTAATTCGGCCTTAAGTGTTTGTCTTAATACCTTTGATGCTAAGACTAGTTGTTTTCCAAGGGTTATAACTTATTTTGGATTCCCCTATTGCGCAAATAATGTTACCTCACTTATATTTGGAATAATAGAGAGATGCAATATAGCATTCATCATCCTCGTATATATCTGTTGATTTATATTTTCAGAAGCACTGCACTGCCTTCAGGTAACGCTAGCCTGTTGGACTTACATACTTTTATAAGAATATAGAAAGAAAAGTGCAAAATTAGGAGAAGTAGACTCACAGAGTAAGCAGACCAAATTAATTTGAAAAAGCTATGTCTTGAAGTGGGGAAACACCTACTTAACCCCAGATTTTGTGGATCTTCGCGAACAAGTCTTAATTCAGTGCCCGTAACATGGTGAGGGGCACGGGTATGTCCAGCCATGAGTCCCGTGCCTGCTGGGCCTAGCGACCCAAGCTACTCCTCACTGATGAGGTACAACAAGACCGAAACATGTTAAGGGATGCTTGTGGTCTCATGCAGAAGGTATGTGGCCAAGTAGTTCAGGCTGTACTGCCCCTTTTCGGGGTGGAACCAAGCCTGATTTGCATATGGTCTTTCCCTTTTTTGTAATGGCTTGGCAGGCAACGAACGATTGTCTGGAGAGCTGCCCAGAGCAATGCCAGAGGTTAAGATTAATTCTAAACCTTCCAGTCATCACCTCTTTTGTTTTGCTTTGGTCACCCTGAGTGGGACGGGTATGCCCAGACGTGGGTCCCGTGCCTGCTGGGCCTAGAGCCCCAAGCTACTCCTCACTTATGAGGCCCAACAAGGCTGAAACATGTTTGGGGGATGTGCAGAAGGTATGTGACCAATCTGTTCGGGCTGGATTGCCCCTTTTAATTTGCATATGGTCTTTCCCCTTTTATAATGGCTTGGCAGGTGAAGACTGATGGTCTGGAGGGTTGCCCAGAGCAAAGCCAGAGGTTAAGATTAATTCTAAACGTTCCAGCCATCAACTCTTTTGTTCTGCTTAGTCCGCATTACGTGAGGACCCCAGCACAGGCCTTTTCCTCTAGATATGCCTCCAATATTCAGCAGAACTGGGTCTGTTCTGAGTGATTATTAATTAAGGTCTCCACTCAATGAGGCTGCAGCCACGCTTCCCTTCAATTTAATTTCCTTTTTGGAAATCATGACAAATTGCAGTATTAAAAAAAATAAACAACAAATTACTTATTGAACATCATAAAAATAAATAACCTTTCAAAGTAATTGTTTGAAATAAAAGTCGCATGGGCTTTCACCCAATCAGCTTGGGATAGCCGTCGCGCACTGGAAGGCCCATCATTCTCGATCATCTTTGCTTATTTTCAGCAGATTGTTTGCAAATGAATTTTAATGCAGTGTCGGCGCCATCTGTATTCTCGTCACCTCTCTGGAGAAAATCTGTAATGAAGCGATTTCTGCTCAATTGCTTGTCATTATCAGAACCGGAGTCCGTAGACTGCGGCTCCTGCGCCATTTACTGCGTCATCTCGCTCCTCACCCATTTGGTGAATTGGATTGCTTTCTTTACCAGCTGTGGGGGGGATAGAGCGTGACTAGAAGACAGGCTATGTAGACGATATGTGAGTTAGGGAGGACAGAGGTGGCAGTCCCATGCGATGATGTGATCAGACAACAGCAGAGCCCAGTGCCATCTTGGCAGATGGAGATGGTGGGGGAGGCTGGCATTAAAATTATAGCATTGCAGGGTTCATACAAATTGACACTATGGGCCTGATTCACAGAACGTTTTTCTATGGGATTGCGCAATTATAAAAATGCTTTTGTCAATCAGGCCCTATGTCTACAGACAGTTATCTCTAGGGAGGATAGCTCAGGGGCAACGTCTCGGGCGGATAGTTCAGGGGCAATGCGCTCCTCTTGGAAGCAAGACGACGCTGAGCAACACAGGGTTTTATCCCTGGGTCTGCGCTTAGAAACCTCTGGGTATTAAGCACGTTATAAATAATCCATTACAATTACAGGTACACTGGTCCCAACCATTAATTTATCTTGGTATTCTTAGCCTTACTTAAGATGTGCACAATTACTTTATAGGAACTTGTAGACTCCTGATCACAACCACACACAGCACTAATATGGAAGAAAATGACAAACTAAATCGTCTGTATCACAATGGAAAGGTTAGAGTAAAGGGGGGCTGGTGGGGCAGCCCCCCCTCTCTCTCTGTCTATGTAAGGTAGTCTTTCTATTCCGTTTTCTTTTCAGTATAGAATGCAGGTGCAACGTGTGAGTGTGGGTGTGTGTTGGGGGGGATTGGTGGGCGAGTTAGGGGATTGTTGGGTACTTTCCATGGCCAACAAGGAATGCAGATTGGTATATCCCATTGGGGAAGGGGGGTGTAACAGTGCCCGGTCCTGTCTATCTGTGTCTGGGCACACACACAATCTCTTAACATAAATATTTAAAAAGACCCGACCAAAAGGACTTTTGTATGCAATTGTAGGTTTCACATTTTAAACTGTCGGCTACCTCTTAATTTGTTCACAGTTTCTTCGATTCTAACTTTTACGTTTTTATGTATACCGAGAAACATACTATTGGCACTTTTTACAACATGTTTTTTCAAGAAATTAGGTAGACCCATGTCTTTTAGGAACAGGGTGCATCGAACCAGAATTGTCCCTAACATTTAAATTATAAAGAAAGGTTTATTGAAACCTGAATTATATTTATGCACAAAACGTATCATATCATTGGGTGACCAGAGTGTAAACAACACTCAACAAACACTCAGCACAGTTATATCCAATGCATACTTTTCTTTCAAACATAAAATAACATAGAATATTTATTATAAAGAAAAACGTGTTTCAGCCTACAAAAAAATAAACAAATCACTAAAAAAGTGTTGTGCCATTTGGGCTAGCGAAATAATCTACCACTTCTTTGCAATTATACATTTGTTTTCAAAAGCATATTTATTGACACACATGTTAGGATTAGAATTGCAAAGCTTAGTAAAGACAGTCTCATTGGCAAATACATTTCAGAAGGACATCCACAATAAGGCAATGTAGAATGCGTAATGAGTACAATAATAGTAGTCCAGGTAGGGTCGGACAAAGTTCGACACAAGAAATGCTGGAGTGTCACCTAATGTTCTCAGTGCCAACTAATAAATAAATACCTGTCTGTGATAGTCATTGGGCAGTCAGAATCTGAAATGATGCAACTGAATTAGCAGAGAGCAGGGAGACTTTAGCATCTGACAGAGGCTTGTGGGAGAAACAATAGCAGAGAAAGTGATGAGCTTAAGCAAGAGCTACACCTTCTGAGAACGTACATTTCACTATCTAGGTAATTGAACTAGTTACCCATTGTAGATACATAGGTTTTGGACGATCAAGGACATCTTCCAAATTAATTCAAAACACAGTTTTGTAGGGAGTCCCCTAACGCCCTACATCTTGCTGTTCTGCCAACCGCTAGAGATGCACTACAGTCTATATCCCTGGAGATACTGAAGGCTATATTAAATCAACTTTATTACCAATAATCGTTAGGCATTTAGAGGGACCACCCTATTAAATATAATATGTTTTAAAGCTATCCAAAATACTAGAAAGATGCAACCAAAATTGAGTATCACCGACTAAATTTCATAAATGATGTAGGAGCCAGGGTTTGCATGATGTAGCGAGTAATTATCTATCTATCTATCTATCTATCTATCTATCTATCTATCTATCTATCTATCTATATATATATATCACTGACAAAAAACGTTGTTAAAGGGACGTTATGGTTAAGTTGCACTATTAAAAACCTATGAAATTCACTGGAAAAACTTTGTTACAGGGACGTTATGGTTACAGGTAAAAGCCAAAACCCCAGAAATTCACCAGTTATGGTAAGCTAAGCAACCATAACTCGCGCTATCCCTGTGCACTGCAAGGACTAACACCCATGACATCAAAGATGACATCAAAGATGACAAAATGAAACAGCACTGACACACCTGCACGTGTACTCCTTCCCCATGTCGTAGTCCGCCATTCCCTCAAAAACCGTTTCATGGGAGACGTTACGGTAATACATCAATCTCTTCCTCCCCTCACAACCAAGTTGTGCAAATTCCCATTTCCCCACAATAAGTATCCACTTCTGTTACCCCTTCCCTTTCCAAATGGGGTGTATGCATGTGTACAAGTAAACAGTAATAATGATAATGTTGCTGAGCATTTGTGTGGTACTCTTTTTTACCTGAAATTGTGTTCTGACTCAGCAGCACACAGTCATCGTTGCAATGACCGTAATTAAGAAAAAGGTAGGTGTCCTATGGACACCGCAGCTGACCCGCCTATCCACAAAGAGAATGGGGGCATCCGTACGCCGCCAGCAGGTTCTGCATGTCTGCATGCTGTCCACCACCTATCAATGCGCGTGGGAGCGGACGTTTGTCCGTAGTGCAAGTACACGCATGTGTATCTGTTCCTCTGTGTCCTGGTTATATCACCACTGTGCAGCATATGCAAAGGAACTTTAATTAGGTTGGGCGTCCATTCACTTCCTACAGGTAGCTATACAGATACACATCCCACCTGCTGTAGCCTATACATATATAACAAAAGAAGGGGTTTGCTCCTGGTGATGCAGCTATGGTGGGGTCTAGAAATGTACGTACGTTAAATTCCAAAAAGCTGCTAATAGAATTATTATTTAGCCTCAGTAATTAATTAAATTCAATTGGTCTTTGTGTTTGGTATCATTGATATCCATATTAATTAATCCTTTGTAGTCAAGATACACAGCCAGCAGAAGAAAGGAGAAAAAGAATAAAATCTTATATAATCTTGTCACTTTTATTCTATGTTGACAAGAAAAATGAGTGCAAATAATTTAGAGTGAAAGCAATAATGATAAGTACCTGAAGGTGCTTTGCAATCTGTTTGCAGCTTTTCAGAACAGAGTAGCAGCCCACATAGGTTTGCCCTGTAAGTAATGGCGCACCAAGTCTGCTGTGCTATAGTGCATCTGCAACTAATAGCAAACATGTCAGTCTGGCTGAGTACGCACAGTAATGTAGAAAATTATGAACAGGCCTTGCTTTGACCCGCAGCTGCGATAGTCCCCATTGTCCCAATCTCATGGGTAGCTAGCGGCAAAGGGGAATATGCGCACGTGCGTTTCCCCAAGGACGGCGAGGGCCGTGACCCAATGAAGCAGAAACATTCCTTCTTCCCTTTCCAGTTTCTTATTTGCAGCACAGCGTCATTGCGTACTATTAAAAAGTTCCACACGCTTCCACCAGTGACAATGACGAGCTCTCCATGTAACAGTATCAGTTCTGTACAACAGTCCTCTGCGTACACATCACGCCCAGAAATGTTGTTGTGCGATCCCTGTGGCTCCACTGTCCCATTTCCATGGCCGCCATCCTGAAAATCCCTGGATGTGGCTTTCGTGCTGTGTGCGAGTGTGGGGGAATAACTTGCAACCAGGGTAGGGGAAGGTCGTTATAAATGCAAGGAAGAATATTAACAAACAAACATATAAAAACATGTGCTTAGCAGTTTTCAGAGCCGTGCAAACATTGGTGGTTAGCCTCAGTGTGCAGCATATACAAAAAGCATAATATTGAGTTATTTCACAGGGAAACCAACTGTGTAGTAAAAAGAAAGGCAAAATCAAGAATAAAAAAAACCATTCTTTCTGACATTGAGTATTTTGAAGTTGACTCATAGGAAAAGGACCTAGTCGTTGGTCTACGTCTGGAGGTAGATCGAATTATGATGCAGGATGGGGGGGGAAGTTAACCCTCAAGATGACTGGTCCCGTGACATTTCGGCAGGAAGCCTTCTTCATGGGCCTCGACTGGGTCTCCCTGGACAGAAGTCGGGTGTTGCACTTCTTCCAGTGGGGGGGGAAAGAAACAAAGGGCGGGGGTTTCAGACCCCGTGGAACTGTCTCCTTAGCACTAGTATAATGACTAGTATTCTGAATGCATTGTGCTGTCGGCTGGAGAGCTGATACAGGTGCTGGTCTATATAGGATAGGTTGTAGACCAGAGGCTGGTGCCTGGATGTGGATGGGGAATTCAAGTTATCATGAAGGGGGCACGCAGGCCAGTGTGGTAATGGGCTGTCCGTGAAGTATCCTATCACTCAGTTCGTGTATGGCTCCATAAAGGCAGCGCAGGTCGCCATCACCACACCCATGCAACCAACATTGTGTGCATTGCAGCCAAACCAAACACAATAAGCAAAAATGTGGCACCTACTGTCAACCAGTAGACATACCTTTTTGTGCTAGGGCTGCAGCCATGCATCAAAGTGGCTACAGACTTACCTCACATAGCACACCATCGTACACTCTATATTTAAATCCTCATGTCTCGTGGAATGCACTCCCCTACTCCAAATGTGCCTGCCACAACTCATCACAGAAAGACATCGCAGCTGCAGCTCGCATGCCATAACGAAGGCTGCCTGCAATGACCACACAAGATTGTTGCCTGTGGAGGTATCCACGCATTGGCGGAGTATGCACGGATAGGGCTGGCACACCACCGTCTTCTCCTAATGAGATATGTCACATGAAGCACGTCTCACTCCTGCACCCTTTCCACCCCTTCTTCCCACCACCAGATGCCGTACACTATGTTTTTCATGCCCTTTCACCACTGCATTGTCCTCCGATACAACATGCCGCCGTCATGGAATACTTTTGAAACACATCCCGTCACCGCACACTGCAGTGCAATCAGAATTTTGACCATGCAGCGAACAGGGAAATTAGATGCTGGAGCGGAGCCAGATATGGCTAATTTTAGTGCACACACTGCTACGTACAACAGACCCAGTCATGCACACAATGGCTTAGAGCCTTGCCACAGACACCACAACACTGTCCTCTGATACACCATGGCAGCGTTTACCAAAAACTTTGACGCACACCACGCTTCCCTCCAGCCAACAACCGGCCGAGTCCATTGTTCAAAGACATCACAGCATACTGCAGGCCAATGAGACTTCGGTCCGCGGAGCGAACAGGAAAATGGGTCAGCAGTGTGGACCTAGATATCACTAATTTTTGGGGACGTACATTTCAGTTCTTTGCAAGTACTGGTTGGATTTCCACCAAACACACAAAAGCATGCTTTCTGACCCAAGCCCCCGCTACTGTTGGTGAAAATCTGTCCAGCCGCCCGGCCTGAAGCCCCATTCAGTCCATGGAAAATAAATGTGGAGGAATCCCCTATAACCTTGCCCCCCTTGCACGAAACCTCACCCCACTTGGTGAATAATTTTAGAGCTGGCCATATACTTATTTTTGCAAAGTTTGTTGAGGATTCCTCCAGGGGGCCAGGGGGAGCGAAGTTATAAGCCACCGAAAAAGTGGTCTTCCTATGAGTATAGCAACTTAACCATAAGTACACGCCTGCTACCGCGGGCCATGTGATATATATACATATATATATACATATATATATATATATATGTTGGTGGGTGGGACTTCCCAGGTATGCCAGAGCAAGACTGGGGGACCGTAAACATGGTGGGCCCAGCACCCTCCGCAGGACAAACAGAAGACTCAGTCAACGGCAAGTACAAACTGCGGTTTATTGCAAATAAAACCAACAGTGATCAGTACAAGAACACAGGAAGTTTCAGGTGCAGCTTGAGTCTCCAAGGCACGCAGGCTGGTTTTCTATCACTCTGGGGTCATCACTCGGGCCCTTCCCATAAAAACCTATCGCCGTGAGGGATTGGTTACTGAGAGTCTCTACTACCTATAGTGGACCCTATAGGTGTTATTCTACTAGTCATTGCATGTGAGGTGGCTGGCCTGTCCCATCCCCAAGGAACGAACTATTACATTGTTGCAGAGTAGTGGGCTTACCATTGGTTCATGCCAATTGCCATCCACCCCTAGAATACTAAACTGTGATTGGTCAGAGCTGATGCCCCCAGACCTGGGACTTGATCGAGTTCTCAGCTCGCTGTGCACCTCTTCAAGGGGATGTGAACGATTATGTGTCTGTATTGTTACTTGTGTGTACCACCTTTGCCTATGAGAATATTCTCCTTGCGTTGCAACACTTGTTGCAGTTTGCATCTGGTTTGATGGGATCAGCTGCCCTTTCTCACTGTGGATGACTGTCCATTGTCTCGTCTGGCTGCATCATGTGATTAGCGACCACAAATTTGAGGTCTGCAGCTCATATTTATGAGGATTTTATTCTGCTATTCTGCAGCTGGTCTCCTTGTTGTCTGGTGATTGGAATGTCCTTGTATCTCTGACCTTGGCTGTGAGCCTGTCTTTGCATGTCTTGCTCTCTGTGCAGCCTTAGTCAGCTCAGCTCATCTTATGTTCAGTGGCTTGAGGCCTGCTGTAATTTTTCGAAACCCTTATACTGCGGTTTATACATTGTCCATGTTGTGCTACGTTCCCTATGGGTTAGCTATATGTGGTTCGATCAGCCTCCCTATATAAGCCTGTATATCCACGCAGACATTAGCTTTAAGCATCAGCAAGCTTGCTCAGGATCTCTTGTGCCTTGTGGCTCTGCGTTACCGCATTTGGCTAATTAAAGCATTGCCACTATGTATATGTATCTGTCCTCTAGCTATAGAACTGTGCACTCATGTTCTTCATGTATAAGAGTGTGTGTTTATGTGGTGCAGTGCAGGACTGTGAATATGCTTCATGTCTAACGCTGCTACGTCAAGGTGTCACTAATGATGCCAGCATTGTTGCTTCTTGGTGCTTTTAGTCGAGGTTGCCCATAGGGGTATTTCCGTCCACAATCTCTGTTTCTTCTCCTATACCGGTAAAGATATATACAGGTTTCGGTCTGTATGGATGGCTGAGAGGATACCTTTCAGTGTATTTATCAATCATTGGTGCACTCAGGATCTGTCCAAAATAAGATGGGTGCTGCAACATTTCTGGATTTTTGTCTCGTCATGAACTTCGGAGGGCAGAGGGGAGGGGACTCCCTCTTCAAAATATATATATATATATATATATATATATATATATATATATATTCAGTGAAAAAACATTGTTAAAGGGACCTTATGGTTAAGTTGTGCCACTAAAAACCAATGAAATTCAGTGAAAAAATGTTGTTAAAGGGACGTTATGGTTCCAAGTAAAACCGAAAAACCCTTGAAATTCGCCAGTTATGGTAAGCGAAGCAACCATAACTCGCGCCACCACCGTGCACTGCTAAGACTAACACCCACGACATCAAAGATGACATCACAAATGTGTAGGAAGGAAAATCTTTTACCAAGATGGCCACCATGGAAAGAGAAGGCGAGGTGTATAAAGAGAACACAACAGGGCATCAGTGGGGGGAAAAGGATGGAGACACGGGGCATGAGAGGGGGGTGGGGGGAACAGTAGGGAGACACGGGGCATGAGTGGGGGGTGGGGGGAACAGGGGAGACAAGGGGCATGAGCGGGGGGTGGGGAGGAACAAGAGAGAGACACGGGCCATGAGCAGGGTGTGGGGGGAACAGTAGGGAGACATGGGGCATGAGTGGGGGGTGGGGGGGAACAGGGGAGACACGTGGGCATGAGCAGGGGTGGGGGAACAGGGGAGACACGTGGGCATGAGCGGGGGTAGGAGAACAGGGCACACACGGGCATGAGTGGGGGTGGGGGGAACAGGGGAGACATGGGGCATGAGCGGGATGGAGGGGAACAGGGGAGACACGGGGCATGAGCGGGGGGCGGGTGGGACAGGGGAGACACGGGCCATGAGCAGGGGGTGGGGGGGACAGTAGGGAGATATGGGCCATGAGTGGGGGGTAGGGGGGAACAGGGGAGACACATGGGCATGAGCAGGGGGTGGGGGTAACAGGGGAGACACATGGGCATGAACGGAGGGTGGGGGGAACAGGGCACACACGGGGCATGAGCAGGGGGTGGGGGAACAGGGGACAAGGCATGAGCGGGGGGTGGGAGGGAACAGGGGAGACACAGGGCATGAGCGGGTGGTGGGGGGTAACAGGAGGGAGACACGGGGCATGAGCGGGGTGGGGGGAAACACGAGGGAGACACGGGGCATGAGCAGGGGCGGGGGCAACAGGAGACACTCAGGGCATGAGCGGGGGGTGGGGGGCAACAGGAGACACGGGGCATGAGCAGGGTGTGGGGGGAACAGGGGAGACACGGAGCAAGAGCGGGGGGTGGGGGAACAGGGGAGTACATTGGACATGAGCGGGGGATGGGGGAAAGGAGGGAGACACGGGGCATGAGCGGGGGGTGAGGGGAACAGGGAAAACAAAGGGCATGAGCGGGGGGTGGGAGGGGATCAGGGGAGACACGTCGACATGCGCGGGGGGTGGCGGGGAACAGGGCACACACGGGCCATGTGCAGGGGGTGGGGGGAAAAGGACAGAGACACAGGGCATGAGCAGGGGGTGGGGGGAACAGGAGGGAGACACAGGGCCATGAGCAGGGGGTGGAGGGGAACAGGGGAGACATGTGGGCATGAGTGGGAATGGGGGGGAGCAGGGGAGACACGTGGGCATGAGCGGGGGGTGGAGGGGAACAGGGGAGACACGGGCCATGAGCGGGGGGTGGGGGAACAGTAGGGAGATATGGGCCATGAGCGGGGGTAGGGGGGAACAAGGGAGACACGTGGGCATGAGCGGGGGGTGGGGGCAACAGGGGAGACACGTGGGCATGAGCGGGGGTGGGGGGAACAGGGCACACACGGGGCATGAGCAGGGGGTGGGGGAACAGGGGACACGGGGCATGAGCGGGGGGTGGGAGGGAACAGGGGAGACACAGGGCATGAGCGGGTGGTGGGGGTAACAGGAGGGAGACACGGGGCATGAGCAGGGGGCAGGGGCAACAGGAGACACACGGGGCATGAGCAGGGGGTGGGGGGAACAGGGGAGACACGGAGCAAGAGAGGGGGGTGGGGGGAACAGGGGAGATACATGGACATGAGCGGGGGTGGGGGAAAGGAGGAGACACGGGGCATGAGCGGGGGTGAGGGGAACAGGGAAAACAAAGGGAATGAGCGGGGGGTGGGAGGGGATCAGGGGAGAACCGTGGACATGCGCGGGGGTGGTGGGGAACAGGGCACACACGGGGCATGTGCAGGGGGTGGGGGGAAAAGGAGAGAGACACAGGGCATGAGCAGGGGGTGGGGGGGAACAGGAGGGAGACATAGGGCCATGAGCAGGGGGTGGAGGGGTATAGGGGAGACATGTGGGCATGAGCGGGGGTTGGGGGGGGAACAGGGGAGACACATGGGCATGAGCGGGGTTGGGGGGCAACAGGGCACACACGAGGCATGAGCAGGGGGTGGGGGGAAAGGAGGGAGACATGGGGCATGAGCGGGGGGTGAGGGGAACAGGGAAAACACAGGGCATGAGCGGGGGGTGGGGGTTATCGGGGGAGACACGTGGACATGCGCGGGGAGTGGCGGGGGAACAGGGCACACACGGGGCATGTGCAGGGGGTGGAGGGAAAAGGAGAGAGACACAGGGCATGAGCAGGGGGTGGGGGGAATAGGAGGGAGACACAGGGCCATGAGCAGGGGGTGGAAGGGAACAGGGGAGACACGTGGGCATGAGCGGGGGTGGAGGGGAAACAGGGGAGACAGGTGGGCATGAGCGGGGGTGGGGGGAACAGGGGAGACACGTGGGCATGAGCGGCGGGTGGGGGAAAAGGAGGGGCACACGTGGGCATGAGCAGGGGGTGGGGTGAAACAGGGAAGACACAGGGCATGAGCGGGGGTTGTAGGGGAAAAGGAGGGAGACATGGGGCATGAGCAGGGAGTGGGGGGAACAGGGCACACACGGGGCATGAGCGGGGGGTGGGGAGGAACAGGGCTCACACGGGGCATGAGCAGGGGGAGGGGGGAACAGGGGAGACACGGAGCATGAGCAGGGAGTGGGGGGAAAGGAGGGAGACACGGGGCATGAGCGGGGGTTGGGGAGGGAACGGAAGGGAGACAAGAGGCATGAGCGGGGGGTGAGGGACAGGGGAGACACGGCGCATGAGCGGGGGGAAACACGAGGGAGACATGGGGCATGAGAGGGTGCGGGGGAAAAAGAGAGAGACACGGGGCAGGGGGTGGGGGAACAGGAGGGAGATACGGGGCATGAGCGGGGGGTGGGGGGTTACACGAGGGAAACACTGGGCATGAGCGGGGGGTGGGGGGAACAGGGCAGACACGGCGCATGAGCAGGGGGTGGGGGGTACAGGGCAGACACGGGGCATGAGCAGGGGGTGGGAGGGACAGGAGGGAGACACGGACCATGAGAGGGGGTGGGGGGAACAGTAGGGAGACACGGGGCATGAGCGGGAGGTGGGGGGAACAGTGGAGACATGGGGCATGAGGCGAGGGCTGGGGGGAACACAAGGGAGACACGGGGCATGAGCGGGGGTGGGGGGAACAGTGCAGATACTGGGAATGAGCAGGGGATGGGGGTGCAGGAGGGAGACACGGGGCATGAGCGGGGGGTGGGGGGTACAGGAGGGATACAAGGGGCATGAGCGGGGGTAACACCAGGGAAACACAGGGCATGAGCGGGGGGTGGGGGATAACACGAGGGAAACACGGGGCATGAGCGGAGGTGGGGGAAACATGAGGGAGACACGGGGCATGAGCGGGGGGTGGGAGGCAACAGGAGACACAGGGCATGAGCGGGGGGAACATGGCAGATACTGGGCATGAGCAGGGGTGGGGGGAGACACAGGGCATGAGCGGGGGTGGGGGTACAGGAGGGAGACACGGGGCATGAGCGGGGCGTGGGGGGAACAAGAGAGAGACACGGGGCATGAGCGGGGGGAGGAACAGGAGGGAGACAAGGGGCATGAGCGAGGAGTGGGGGGTAACACAAGGGAAACACGGGGCATGAGCGGGGGTGGGGGTAACACAAGGGAAACACAGGGCATGAGCAGGGGGTGGGGGGAAACATGAGGGAGACATGGGGCATGGGCGGGGGTTGGGGGCAACAGGAGACACACGGGACATGAGCGGGGGTGGGGGTACACAAGGAAGACACAGGGCATGAGCAGGGGGTGGGGGGCAACAGGAGACACACGGGCCATGAGCGGGGGTGGGGAGAACACGAGGAAGGCACGGGGCATGAGCGGGGGGTGGGGGGAACACGAGGGAGACACGGGGCATGAGCGGGGTGGGGGTAACACGAGGGAAACACGGGGCATGAGCGGGGGTGGGGGGGAACAGGGCAGACACGGGGTATGAGTGGGGGGGTACAGGGCAGACACGGGGCATGAGTGGGGGCTGGGGGAACAGTAGGGAGACACAGGGCATGAGCGGGGTCGGGGAACAGTGGAGACACGGGGCATGAGCAGGGGGGTGGGGGAATAGTGGAGACACGGGGCTTGAGCAGGGGGGTGGGGGGAACAGTGGAGACACGGGGCATGAGCAGCGGGTGGGGGGAACACAAGCGAGACAAGGGGCATGAGCGGGGGGTGGGGGGAACAGGGCAGAGACTGGGCATGAGCGGGGGGTGGGGGGTACAGGAGGGAGACACAGGGCATGAGCGGGGGTTGGGGGGTACAGGAGGGAGACACGGGGCATGAGCAGGGGGTGGGGGGAACACAAGCGAGACAAGGGGCATGAGCGGGGGGTGGGGGGAACAGGGCAGAGACTGGGCATGAGCGGGGGGTGGGGGGTACAGGAGGGAGACACAGGGCATGAGCGGGGGTTGGGGGGTACAGGAGGGAGACACGGGGCATGAGCGGGGTGGGGGGTACAGGAGGGAGACACGGGGCATGAGCGGGGGTTGAGGAGGGAACGGAAGGGAGACAAGAGGCATGAGCGGGGGGTGGGGGACAGGGGAGACACGGCGCATGAGCGGGGGGAAACACGAGGGAGACATGGGGCATGAGAGGGGGTGGGGGAAAAAGAGAGAGACACGGGGCATGAGCAGGGGGTGGGGGAACAGGAGGGAGATACGGGGCATGAGCGGGGGGTGGGGGGTTACACGAGCGAAACACTGGGCATGAGCGGGGGGTGGGGGGAACAGGGCAGACACGGCGCATGAGCAGGGGGTGGGGGGTACAGGGCAGACACGGGACATGAGCAGGGGGTGGGGGGTACAGGAGGGAGACACGGACCATGAGAGGGGTTGGGGGGAACAGTAGGGAGACACGGGGCATGAGCGGGAGGTGGGGGGAACAGTGGAGACATGGGGCATGAGCGAGGGCTGGGGGGAACACAAGGGAGACACGGGGCATGAGCGGGGGTGGGGGGAACAGTGCAGATACTGGAAATGAGCAGGGGATGGGGGTGCAGGAGGGAGACACGGGGCATGAGCGGGGGGTGGGGGGTACAGGAGGGATACAAGGGGCATGAGCGGGGGTAACACCAGGGAAACACAGGGCATGAGCGGGGGGTGGGGGGTAACACGAGGGAAACACGGGGCATGAGCGGAGGTGGGGGAAACATGAGGGAGACACGGGGCATGAGCGGGGGGTGGGAGGCAACAGGAGACACAGGGCATGAGCGGGGGGAACATGGCAGATACTGGGCATGAGCAGGGGTGGGGGGAGACACAGGGCATGAGCGGGGGTGGGGGTACAGGAGGGAGACACGGGGCATGAGCGGGGCATGGGGGGAACAAGAGAGAGACACGGGGCATGAGCGGGGAGTGGGGGGTAACACAAGCGAAACACGGGGCATGAGCGGGGGTGGGGGTAACACAAGGGAAACACAGGGCATGAGCGGGGGGTGGGGGGAAACATGAGGGAGACATGGGGCATGGGCGTGGGTTGGGGGCAACAGGAGACACACGGGGCATGAGCGGGGGGTGGGGGTACACACGGAAGACACAGGGCATGAGCAGGGGGTGGGGGCAACAGGAGACACACGGGGCATGAGCGGGGGGTGGGGAGAACACGAGGAAGGCACGGGGCATGAGCGGGGGGTGGGGGGAACACGAGGGAGACACGGGGCATGAGCGGGGGTGGGGGTAACACGAGGGAAACACGGGGCATGAGCGGGGGGTGGGGGGAACAGGGCAGACACGGGGTATGAGTGGGGGGGTACAGGGCAGACACGGGGCATGAGTGGGGGTTGGGGAGAACAGTAGGGAGACACAGGGCATGAGCGGGGGTGGGGGAACAGTGGAGACAGGGGGCATGAGCAGGGGGGTGGGGGAATAGTGGAGACACGGGGCTTGAGCAGGTGGGTGGGGGGGGAACAGTGGAGACACGGGGCATGAGCAGGGGGTGGGAGAACACAAGCGAGACAAGGGGCATGAGCGGGGGTTGGGGGGAACAGGGCAGAGACTGGGCATGAGCGGGGGGTGGGGGGTACAGGAGGGAGACACAGGGCATGAGCAGGGGTGGGTTGGGGGGTATGGGAGGGAGACACGGGGCATGAGTGGGGGGTGGGGGGAACAGGAGGGAGACGCGGGGGGTGGGGGGTAACACGAGGGAAACATGGGGGTGGGGGGAAACACGAGGGAGACACGGGGCATGAGCGGAGGTTGGGGGGCAACAGGAGACATGGGGCATGAGCGGGGGGTGGGTGGGGAACAGGGCAGCTACTGGACATGAGCGGAGGGTGGGGGGTACAGGAGGGAGACATGGGGCATGAGCGGGGGTGGGGATACAGGAAGAGACACAGGGCATGAGCGGGGGTGGGGGGAACAAGAGAGAGACACGGGGCATGAGCGGGGGGTGGGGGGAACAGGAGGGAGACACGGGGCATGAGCGGGGGGTGGGGGTAACACAGGGGAAACACAGGGCATGAGCGGGAAGTGGGGGTTAACACAAGGGAAACACGGGGCATGAGCGGGGGGTGGGGGGCCACAGGAGACACATGGGGCATGAGCAGGGGGTGGGGGGTACACGAGGAAGTCACGGGCATGAGCGGGGGGTGGGGGGCAACAGGAGACACGGGGCAAGACCGGGGGTGGGGGGAACACGAGGGAGACACGGGGCATGAGCAGGGGGTGGGGGGCAACAGGAGATACACGGGGCATGAGCGGAGGGGTGGGGGGTAACATGAGGGAAACACGGGGCATGAGCAGGGGGTGGGGGGTAACACGAGGGAAACACGGGGCATGAGCGTGGGGTGGGAGAACACACGGGGCATGAGCGGGGGTGGGGGGCAACAGGAGACACACGGGGTATGAGCGGGTGTGGGGCGAACACGAGGGAGACATGGGGCATGAGTGGGGGTGGGGGGCAACAGGAGACACAAGGGGCATAAGCGAGGGTTGGGGAGAACACGAGGAAGGCACGGGGCATGAGCTGAGGGTGGGGGTAACACGAGGGAGACACAGGGCATGAGCAGGGGTGGGGGTTACAGGAGGGAGACACGGGGCATGAGCGGGGGTGTTGGGGGAACACGAGGGAGACACGGGGCATGAGCGGGGCGTGGGGGGAACACGAGGGAGACACGGGGCATGAGCGGGGGGTGGGGGGTAACACGAGGGAGACACGGGCATGAGCGGGGGGTGGGGGGCAACACGAGGGAGACACAGGGCATGAGAGGGGGTGGGGTGGAACAGGGGAGACACAGGGCATGAGAGGGGGTGGGGTGTAACACAAAGGAGACATGGGGCATGAGCGGGGGTGGGGAGAAACAAGAGTGAGACACGGGGCATGAGCGGGGGGAGGAACAGGAGGGAGACAAGGGGCATGAGCGAGGAGTGGGGGGTAACACAAGGGAAACACGGGGCATGAGCGGGGGTGGGGGTAACACAAGGGAAACACAGGGCATGAGCAGGGGGTGGGGGGAAACATGAGGGAGACATGGGGCATGGGCGGGGGTTGGGGGCAACAGGAGACACACGGGACATGAGCGGGGGTGGGGGTACACAAGGAAGACACAGGGCATGAGCAGGGGGTGGGGGGCAACAGGAGACACACGGGCCATGAGCGGGGGGTGGGGAGAACACGAGGAAGGCACGGGGCATGAGCGGGGGGTGGGGGGAACACGAGGGAGACACGGGGCATGAGCGGGGTGGGGGTAACACGAGGGAAACACGGGGCATGAGCGGGGGTGGGGGGGAACAGGGCAGACACGGGGTATGAGTGGGGGGGTACAGGGCAGACACGGGGCATGAGTGGGGGCTGGGGGAACAGTAGGGAGACACAGGGCATGAGCGGGGGTCGGGGAACAGTGGAGACACGGGGCATGAGCAGGGGGGTGGGGGAATAGTGGAGACACGGGGCTTGAGCAGCGGGTGGGGGGAACACAAGCGAGACAAGGGGCATGAGCGGGGGGTGGGGGGAACAGGGCAGAGACTGGGCATGAGCGGGGGGTGGGGGGTACAGGAGGGAGACACAGGGCATGAGCGGGGGTTGGGGGGTACACGAGGGAGACACGGGGCATGAGCAGGGGGTGGGGGGAACACAAGCGAGACAAGGGGCATGAGCGGGGGGTGGGGGGAACAGGGCAGAGACTGGGCATGAGCGGGGGGTGGGGGGTACAGGAGGGAGACACAGGGCATGAGCGGGGGTTGGGGGGTACAGGAGGGAGACACGGGGCATGAGCGGGGTGGGGGGTACAGGAGGGAGACACGGGGCATGAGCGGGGGTTGGGGAGGGAACGGAAGGGAGACAAGAGGCATGAGCGGGGGGTGGGGGACAGGGGAGACACGGCGCATGAGCGGGGGGAAACACGAGGGAGACATGGGGCATGAGAGGGGGTGGGGGAAAAAGAGAGAGACACGGGGCATGAGCAGGGGGTGGGGGAACAGGAGGGAGATACGGGGCATGAGCGGGGGGTGGGGGGTTACACGAGCGAAACACTGGGCATGAGCGGGGGGTGGGGGGAACAGGGCAGACACGGCGCATGAGCAGGGGGTGGGGGGTACAGGGCAGACACGGGACATGAGCAGGGGGTGGGGGGTACAGGAGGGAGACACGGACCATGAGAGGGGTTGGGGGGAACAGTAGGGAGACACGGGGCATGAGCGGGAGGTGGGGGGAACAGTGGAGACATGGGGCATGAGCGAGGGCTGGGGGGAACACAAGGGAGACACGGGGCATGAGCGGGGGTGGGGGGAACAGTGCAGATACTGGAAATGAGCAGGGGATGGGGGTGCAGGAGGGAGACACGGGGCATGAGCGGGGGTGGGGGAAACATGAGGGAAACACGGGGCATGAGCGGAGGTGGGGGAAACATGAGGGAGACACGGGGCATGAGCGGGGGGTGGGAGGCAACAGGAGACACAGGGCATGAGCGGGGGGAACATGGCAGATACTGGGCATGAGCAGGGGTGGGGGGAGACACAGGGCATGAGAGGGGTTGGGGGGAACAGTAGGGAGACACGGGGCATGAGCGGGAGGTGGGGGGAACAGTGGAGACATGGGGCATGAGCGAGGGCTGGGGGGAACACAAGGGAGACACGGGGCATGAGCGGGGGTGGGGGGAACAGTGCAGATACTGGAAATGAGCAGGGGATGGGGGTAACACGAGGGAAACACGGGGCATGAGCGGAGGTGGGGGAAACATGAGGGAGACACGGGGCATGAGCGGGGGGTGGGAGGCAACAGGAGACACAGGGCATGAGCGGGGGGAACATGGCAGATACTGGGCATGAGCAGGGGTGGGGGGAGACACAGGGCATGAGCGGGGGTGGGGGTACAGGAGGGAGACACGGGGCATGAGCGGGGCATGGGGGGAACAAGAGAGAGACACGGGGCATGAGCGGGGAGTGGGGGGTAACACAAGCGAAACACGGGGCATGAGCGGGGGTGGGGGTAACACAAGGGAAACACAGGGCATGAGCGGGGGGTGGGGGGAAACATGAGGGAGACATGGGGCATGGGCGGGGGTTGGGGGCAACAGGAGACACACGGGGCATGAGCGGGGGGTGGGGGTACACACGGAAGACACAGGGCATGAGCAGGGGGTGGGGGCAACAGGAGACACACGGGGCATGAGCGGGGGGTGGGGAGAACACGAGGAAGGCACGGGGCATGAGCGGGGGGTGGGGGGAACACGAGGGAGACACGGGGCATGAACGGGGGTGGGGGTAACACGAGGGAAACACGGGGCATGAGCGGGGGGTGGGGGGAACAGGGCAGACACGGGGTATGAGTGGGGGGGTACAGGGCAGACACGGGGCATGAGTGGGGGTTGGGGGGAACAGTAGGGAGACACAGGGCATGAGCGGGGGTGGGGGAACAGTGGAGACAGGGGGCATGAGCAGGGGGGTGGGGGAATAGTGGAGACACGGGGCTTGAGCAGGTGGGTGGGGGGGGAACAGTGGAGACACGGGGCATGAGCAGGGGGTGGGGGGAACACAAGCGAGACAAGGGGCATGAGCGGGGGTTGGGGGGAACAGGGCAGAGACTGGGCATGAGCGGGGGGTGGGGGTACAGGAGGGAGACACAGGGCATGAGCAGGGGTGGGTTGGGGGGTATGGGAGGGAGACACGGGGCATGAGTGGGGGGTGGGGGGAACAGGAGGGAGACGCGGGGGGTGGGGGGTAACATGAGGGAAACATGGGGGTGGGGGGAAACACGAGGGAGACACGGGGCATGAGCGGAGGTTGGGGGCAACAGGAGACATGGGGCATGAGCGGGGGGTGGGTGGGGAACAGGGCAGCTACTGGACATGAGCGGAGGGTGGGGGGTACAGGAGGGAGACATGGGGCATGAGCGGGGGTGGGGATACAGGAAGAGACACAGGGCATGAGCGGGGGTGGGGGGAACAAGAGAGAGACACGGGGCATGAGCGGGGGGTGGGGGGAACAGGAGGGAGACACGGGGCATGAGCGGGGGGTGGGGGTAACACAGGGGAAACACAGGGCATGAGCGGGAAGTGGGGGTTAACACAAGGGAAACACGGGGCATGAGCGGGGGGTGGGGGGCCACAGGAGACACATGGGGCATGAGCAGGGGGTGGGGGGTACACGAGGAAGTCACGGGCATGAGCGGGGGGTGGGGGGCAACAGGAGACACGGGGCAAGACCGGGGGTGGGGGGAACACGAGGGAGACACGGGGCATGAGCAGGGGGTGGGGGGCAACAGGAGATACACGGGGCATGAGCGGAGGGGTGGGGGGTAACATGAGGGAAACACGGGGCATGAGCAGGGGGTGGGGGGTAACACGAGGGAAACACGGGGCATGAGCGTGGGGTGGGGGAACACACGGGGCATGAGCGGGGGTGGGGGGCAACAGGAGACACACGGGGTATGAGCGGGTGTGGGGCGAACACGAGGGAGACATGGGGCATGAGTGGGGGTGGGGGGCAACAGGAGACACAAGGGGCATAAGCGAGGGTTGGGGAGAACACGAGGAAGGCACGGGGCATGAGCTGAGGGTGGGGGTAACACGAGGGAGACACAGGGCATGAGCAGGGGTGGGGGTTACAGGAGGGAGACACGGGGCATGAGCGGGGGTGTTGGGGGAACACGAGGGAGACACGGGGCATGAGCGGGGCGTGGGGGGAACACGAGGGAGACACGGGGCATGAGCGGGGGGTGGGGGGTAACACGAGGGAGACACGGGCATGAGCGGGGGGTGGGGGGCAACACGAGGGAGACACAGGGCATGAGAGGGGGTGGGGTGGAACAGGGGAGACACAGGGCATGAGAGGGGGTGGGGTGTAACACAAAGGAGACATGGGGCATGAGCGGGGGTGGGGAGAAACAAGAGTGAGACACGGGGCATGAGTGGGGGGTGGGGGCAACAGGAGACACGGGGCATGAGCGGGAGAAGGGGGTAACGCGAGGGAAACACTGGGCATGAGCGGGGGTGGGGGGAAACACGAGGGAGACACGGGGCATGAGTGGGGGGAACAAGGCAGATACTGGCCATGAGTGGGGGTGGGGGGTACAGGAGGGAGACACGGGGCATGAGCGGGGGGTGGGGAGTACAGGAGGGAGACACGGGGCATGAGCAGGGGTGGGGGGAACAAGAGAGAGACACGGGGCATGAGCGGGTGTGGGGGGAACAGGAGGGAGACACGGGGCATGAGCAGGGGGTGGGGGGAAACACGAGGGAGACACAGGGCATGGGCGGGGGCAGGGGGGCAACAGGAGACACACGGGGCATGAGCGGGGGATGGGGGGTACACGAGGAAGTCACGGGCATGAGCAGGGGGTGGGGGGCAACAGGAGAATCACGGGGCATGAGCGGAGGGGTGGGGGATAACGTGAGGGAAACACGGGCATGAGCGGGGGGTGTGGGGTAACCCGAGGGAAACACGGGGCATGAGCGTGGGGTGGGGGGAACACATGGGGCATGAGCAGGGGATGGGGGGCAACAGGAGACACACGGGGCATAAGCGGGTGTGGGGGGAACACGAGGGAGACTTGGGGCATGAGTGGGGGTGGGGGGCAACAGGAGACACACGGGGCATGAGCGGGGGTTGGGGAGAACACGAGGAAGGCACGGGGCATGAGCTGAGGGTGAGGGGAACACGAGGGAGACAGAGGGCATGAGCGGGGGTGGGGGTTACAGGAGGGAGACACGGGGCATGAGCGGGGGTGTTGGGGGAACACGAGGGAGACACGGGGCATGAGCGGTGGGGGGAACACGAGGGAGACACGGGGCATGAGCGGGGGGTGGGGGGTAACACGAGGGAGACACGGGGCATGAGCGGGGGTGGGGGGGTAACACGAGGGAGACACAGGGCATGAGAGGGGGGTGGGGTGGAACAGGGGAGACACAGGGCATGAGCGGGGGGTGGGGTGTAACACAAGGGAGACATGGGGCATGAGCGGGGGTGGGGGAAACACGAGGGAGACATGGGGCATGAGTGGGGGCGGGGGGCAACAGGAGACACGGGCATGAGCGGGGGGTAGGCGGAACAGGGCAGATACTGGGCATGGGCGGAGGGTGGGGGTAACGCGAGGGATAACACTGGGCATGAGCGGGGGTGGGGGGAAACACGAGGGAGACACGGGGCATGAGTGGGGTTGCGGGAACAAGGCAGATACTGGCCATGAGTGGGGGTGGGGGGTACAGGAGGGAGACACGGGGCATGAGCGGGGGTGGGGGGTACAGGAGGGAGACACGGGGCATGAGCGGGGGGTGGTGGGAACAAGAGAGAGACACGGGGCATGAGCGAGGGGTGGGGGGAACAGGAGGGAGACACGGGGTATGAGCAGGAGGTGGAGGGAAACACGAGGGAGACATGGGGCATGGGCAGGGGTAGGGGGCAACAGGAGACACACGGGGCATGAGCGGGGATGGGGGGTACACGAGGAAGACACGGGGCATGAGCGGGGGGTGGGGGCAACAGGAGACACGGGGCATGACCAGGGGTGGGGGGCACACGAGGGAGACACAGGGTATGAGCGGGGGGTGAGGGGAAACAGGAGACACGTGGCATGAGCAGGGGGGTGGGGGGTAACATGAGGGAAACACAGGGCATGAGCGGGGGGTGGGGTAACACGAGGGAAACACAGGGCATGAGCAGGGGGTGGGGGGAACACACGGGGCATGAGCGGGGGTGGGGGGATAACAGGAGACACACAGGGCATGAGTGGGGGGTGGGGGGAACACGAGGGAGACACGGGGCATGAGCAGGGCGTGGGGGCAACAGGAGACACACAGGGCATGAGTGTGTGGTGGGGAGAACACAAGGAAGGCACGGGGCATGAGCGGGGGTGGGGGGTACAGGAGGGAGATACGGGACATGAGCGGGGGTTAGGGGGAACAGTGGAGACACGGGGCATGAGCAGGGGGGTGGGGGAACAGTGGAGACACGGGGCTTGAGCAGGGGAGTGGGGGGAAAAGTGGAGACACGGGGCATGAGCGGGGAGTGGGTGGAACACAAGGGAGACACGGGGCATGAGTGGGGGTGGGGGGAACAGGGCAGATACTGGGCATGAGCAGGGCGTGGGGGGTACAGGAGGGAGACACGGGGCATGAGCGGGGGCTGGGGGGTACAGGAGGGAGACACAGGGTATGAGTGGGGGGTGGGGGGAACAGGAGGGAGACAGGGGGCATGAGCAGGGGGTGGGGGGTAACACAAGGGAAACAAGGGGCCTGAGCCGGGTTGGGGGGAAACACGAGGGAGACACGGGGCATGAGCGGGGGTTGGCAGGCAACAGGAGACACGGGACATGAGAGGAGGGGTGGGGGGAACAGGGCAGATACTGGGCATGAACGGCAGGGGGTGGGGGTACGGGAGGGAGACACGGGGCATGAGCGGGGGGTTGGGGGTACAGGAGGGAGACACGAGGCATGAGCGGGGGTGGGGAACAAAGGAGAGACACGGGGCATGAGCGGGGGGTGGGGGTTAACACAAGTGAAACACAGAGCATGAGGGGGGTGGGGGGAAACATGAGGGAGACACAGGACATGGGCAGGGGTGGGGGGCAACAGGAGACACACGGGGCATGAGCGGGGGGTGGGGGGTACACAAGGAAGACACGGGGCATGAGCAGGGTGTGGGGGCAACAGGAGACACGGGGCAAAACTGGGTGGTGGGGGAACACAAGGGAGACACGGGGCATGAGCGGGGGTGGGGGGTAACACGGGCATGAGAGGGGGGTGGGGGTAACATGAGGGAAACACATGGGCATGAGCGGGGGGTGGGGGAACACACGGGGCATGAGCGGGGGGTGGGGGGCAACAGGAGGAAGGCACGGGGCATGAGCGGGGGTGGGGTGTAGAGGAGGGAGACACGGGGCATGAGTGGGGGGTGGGGGGGCAACAGGAAACACATGGGGCATGAGCGGGGGGTGGGGAGAACAGGAGGAAGGCACGGGGCATGAGCGGAGGGTGGGGGGTAGAGGAGGGAGACACGGGGCATGAGTGGGGGATGTGGGGGTACAGGAGGGAGACACGGGGCATGAGCATGGGGGTGGGGGGAACACGAGGGAGACACAGGGCATGAGTGGGGGGTGGTGGAACACAAGGGAGACACGGGGCATGAGCAGGGGGTGGGGGAGTAACACGAGGGAGACACGGGGCATGAGCTGGGGATGGGGGGGTAACACGAGGGAGACACAGGGCATGAGCGGGGGTGGGGTGGAACAGGGGAGACACAGGGCATGAGCGGGGGTGGGGTAACACAAGGGAGACACGGGGCATGAGCGGGGGGTGGGGGGGAACAGGGCAGATACTGGACATGACGGGGAGTGGAAGGTACAGGAGGCAGACACGTGGCATGAGCGGGCATGGGGGAACAAGAGAGAGACACAGGGCATGAGCGGGGGGTGGGGGAACAGGAGGGAGACATGGGGCATGAGCAGGGGGTGGGGGGCAACACGAGGGAAACACGGGGTATGAGCGGGTGGTAAGGGGAAACATGAGGGAGACACGGGGCATGAGCGGGGAGTGGGGGGGCAACAGGAGGGAGACACGGGGCATGAGCGGGGGTGGGGGGTTCAGAAGGGAGACACGGGGCATGAGCGGGGGTGGGGGGTTCAGGAGGGAGACACAGGGCATGAGCGGTGGTTGGGGGGAACAAGAGAGAGACATGGGGCATGAGCGGGGAGTGGGAGGAACAGGAGGGAGACACGGGGCATGAGCGGGGGGTGGGGGGTAACGCGAGGGAAACACTGGGCATGAGCGGGGGTGGGGGGAAACACGAGGGAGACACGGGGCATGAGTGGGGGGAACAAGGCAGATACTGGCCATGAGTGGGGGTGGGGGGTACAGGAGGGAGAAACGGGGCATAGGCGGGGGGTGGGGGGTACAGGAGGGAGACACGGGGCATGAGCAGGGTGGGGGGAACAAGAGAGAGACACGGGGCATGAGCGGGGTGGGGGGAACAGGAGGGAGACACGGGGCATGAGCAGGGGGTGGGGGGAAACACGAGGGAGACACAGGGCATGGGTGGGGGTAGGTGGGCAACAGGAGACACACGGGGCATGAGCAGGGGATGGGGGGTACACGAGGAAGTCACGGGCATGAGCGGGGGGTGGGGGGCAACAGGAGACAAGGGGCAAGACCGGGGGTGGGGGGAACACGAGGGAGACACGGGGCATGAGCGGGGGGTGGGGGGCAACAGGAGATACACGGGGCATGAGCAGAGGGGTGGGGGGTAACATGAGGGAAACACGGGGCATGAGCGTGGGGTGGGGGGAACACATGGGGCATGAGCAAGAGGTGGGGGGCAACAGGAGACACACAGGGCATAAGCGGGTGTGGGGGGAACACGAGGGAGACATGGGGCATGAGTGGGGGTGGGGGGCAACAGGAGACACATGGGGCATGAGCGGGGGTTGGGGAGAACACGAAGAAGGCACGGAGCATGAGTTGAGGGTGTGGGGAACACGAGGGAGACAGAGGGCATGAGCGGGGGTGGGGGTTACAGGAGGGAGACACGGGCATGAGCGGGGGTGTTGGGGGAACACGAGGGAGACACGGGGCATGAGCGGTGGGGGGAACACGAGGGAGACACTGGGCATGAGCGGGGGTGGGGGGTAACACGAGGGAGACACTGGGCATGAGCGGGGGTGGGGGGTAACACGAGGGAGACACAGGGCATGAGCGGGGGGTGGGGTGTAACACAAGGGAGACATGGGGCATGAGCGGGGGTGGGGGGAAACACGAGGGAGACATGGGGCATGAGTGGGGGGTGGTGGGGCAACAGGAGACACGGGGCATGAGCGGGGGGTGGGGGGAACAGGGCAGATACTGGGCATGAGCGGAGGGTGGGGGGTAACGCGAGGGATAACACTGGGCATGAGCGGGGGTGGGGGGAAACACGAGGGAGACAGGGGGCATGAGCGGGGGTGGGAGGTACAGGAGGGAGACACGGGGCATGAGCGGGGGGTGGTGGGAACAAGAGAGACACGGGGCATGAGCGGGGGGTGGGGGGAACAGGAGGGAGACACGGGGTATGAGCAGGGGGTGGGGGAAACACGAGGGAGACACGGGGCATGGGCGGGGGTAGGGGGCAACAGGAGACACACGGGGCATGAGCGGGGATGGGGGTACACGAGGAAGACACAGGGCATGAGCGAGGGTGGGGGGCAACAGGAGACACGGGGCATGACCGGGGAGGGTGGGGGGCACACGAGGGAGACACGGGGTATGAGCGGGGGGTGAGGAGCAACAGGAGACACACGTGGCATGAGCAGGGGGGTAACATGAGGGAAACACAGGGCATGAGCGGGGGGTGGGGTAACACGAGGGAAACACAGGGCATGAGCGGGGGGTGGGGGGAACCCACGGGGCATGAGCGGGGGTGGGGGGATAACAGGAGACACAGGACATGAGTGAGGGTGGGGGGAACACGAGGGAGACACGGGGCATGAGCAGGGTGTGGGGGCAACAGGAGACACACGGGGCATGAGTGGGGGGTGGGGAGAACACAAGTAAGGCAAGGGGCATGAGCGGGGGGTGGGGGGAACACGAGGGAGACACGGGGCATGAGTGGGGGATGGAGGGTACAGGAGGGAGATACGGGGCATGAGCAGGGGTTAGGGGGAACAGTGGAGACACGGGGCATGAGCAGGGGGGTGGGAGAACAGTGGAGACACGGGGCTTGAGCAGGGGGGTGGGGGGAACAGTGGAGACACGGGGCATGAGCGGGGAGTGGGTGGAACACAAGGGAGACACGGGGCATGAGTGGGGGTGGGGGGAACAGGGCAGATACTGGGCATGAGCAGGGCGTGGGGGGTACAGGAGGGAGACACGGGGCATGAGCGGGGGCTGAGGGGTACAGGAGGGAGACACAGGGCATGAGCGGGGGGTGGGGGGAACAGGAGGGAGACAGGGGGCATGAGCAGGGGTGGCGGGTAACACGAGGGAAACACGGGGCATGAGCCGGGTTGGGGGGAAACACGAGGGAGACACGGGGCATGAGCGGGGGTTGGCAGGCAACAGGAGACACGGGGCATGAGAGGAGGGGTGGGGGGAACAGGACAGATACTGGGAATGAACGGCGGGGGGTGGGGGAATGGGAGGGAGACACGGGGCATGAGCGGGGGGTGGGGGTACAGGAGGGAGACACGGGGCATGAGCGGGGGTGGGGGAACAAAGGAGAGACACGGGGCATGAGCGGGGGTGTGGGTTAACACAATGGAAACACAGAGCATGAGGGGGGTGGGGGGAAACATGAGGGAGACACAGGACATGGGCAGGGGTGGGGGGCAACAGGAGACACACGGGGCATGAGCGGGGGTGGGGGGTACACAAGGAAGACACGGGGCATGAGCAGGGGGTGGGGGGCAACAGGAGACACGGGGTAAAACTGGGTGGTGGGGGGAACAAAGGAGAGACACGGGGCATGAGCGGGGGTGGGGGGTAACACGGGCATGAGAGGGGCGTGGGGGGTAACATGAGGGAAACACATGGGCATGAGCGGGGGGTGGGGGGAACACACGGGGCATGAGCGGGGGGTGGGGGGCAACAGGAGACACATGGGGCCTGAGCAGGGGGTGGGGAGGAACATGAGGGAGACATGGGGCATGAGTGGGGGGGTGGGGGGCAACAGGAAACACATGGGGCATGAGCGGGGGGTGGGGAGAACACGAGGAAGGCCGGGGCATGAGCGGGGGTGGGAGGTAGAGGAGGGAGACACGGGGCATGAGTGGGGCGTGGGGGGCAACAGGAAACACATGGGGCATGAGCGGGGGGTGGGGAGAACACGAGGAAGGCACGGGGCCTGAGCGAGGGGTGGGGGGTATAGGAGGGAGACACGGGGCCTGAGCGGGGGTGGGAGGTAGAGGAGGGAGACACAGGGCATGTGTGGGGCGTGGGGGGGCAACAGGAAACACATGGGGCATGAGCGGGGGTGGGGAGAACACGAGGAAGGCACGGGGCATGAGCGAGGGGTGGGGGGTAGAGGAGGGAGACACGGGGCATGAGTGGGGGATGTGGGGGTACAGGAGGGAGACACGGGGCATGAGCATGGGGGTGGGGGGAACATGAGGGAGACACAGGGCATGAGTGGGGGTGGGGGGAACACAAGGGAGACACAGGGCATGAGTGTGGGGTGGGGAGAACACAAGGAAGGCACGGGGCATGAGCGGGGGGTGGGGGGAACACGAGGGAGACACGGGGCATGAGTGGGGGATGGAGGGTACATGAGGGAGATACGGGGCATGAGCAGGGGTTAGGGGGAACAGTGGAGACACGGGCATGAGCAGGGGGGTGGGAGAACAGTGGAGACACGGGGCTTGAGCAGGGGGGTGGGGGGAACAGTGGAGACACGGGGCATGAGCGGGGAGTGGGTGGAACACAAGGGAGACACGGGGCATGAGTGGGGGTGGGGGGAACAGGGCAGATACTGGGCATGAGCAGGGCATGGGGGGTACAGGAGGGAGACACGGGGCATGAGCGGGGGCTGGGGGGTACAGGAGGGAGACACAGGGCATGAGCGGGGGGTGGGGGGAACAGGAGGGAGACAGGGGGCATGAGCAGGGGGTGGGGGGTAACACGAGGGAAACACGGGGCATGAGCCGGGTTGGGGGGAAACACGAGGGAGACACAGGGCATGAGCGGGGGTTGGCATGCAACAGGAGACACGGGGCATGAGAGGAGGGGTGGGGGGAACAGGACAGATACTGGGCATGAACGGCGGGGGGTGGGGGTATGGGAGGGAGACACGGGGCATGAGCGGGGGGTGGGGGTACAGGAGGGAGACACGGGGCATGAGCGGGGGGTGGGGGAACAAAGGAGAGACACGGGGCATGAGCGGGGGGTGGGGGTTAACACAAGGGAAACACAGAGCATGAGGGGGGTGGGGGGAAACATGAGGGAGACACAGGACATGGGCAGGGGTGGGGGGCAACAGGAGACACACGGGGCATGAGCGGGGGGTGGGGGAACAAAGGAGAGACACGGGGCATGAGCGGGGGGTGGGGGTTAACACAAGGGAAACACAGAGCATGAGGGGGGGTGGGGGGAAACATGAGGGAGACACAGGACATGGGCAGGGGTGGGGGGCAACAGGAGACACGGGGCATGAGTGGGGGGTGGGGGGAACAATGCAGATACTGGCCATGAGCGGGGGGTGGGGGGTACAGGAGGGAGAGACGGGGCATGAGCGGGGGGTGGGGGGTACAGGAGGGAGACACGGGGCATGAGTGGGGGGTCGGGGGAACAAGAGAGGGACACGGGGCATGAGCGGGGTGTGGGGGGAACACGAGGGAGACACGGGGCATGTGCAGGGGATGGGGGGTAACACGGGGCATGAGCGGGGGGTGAGGGGAAACACAGCGACACGGGGCATGAGCGGGGGATGGGGGGACAACAGGAGACTCACGGGGCATGAGCCGGGTTGGGGGGAACAGGGCAGATACTGGGCATGAGCGGGGGTGGGGGTACAGGAGGGAGACACGGGCATGAGTGGGGGTGGGTGGTACAGGAGGGAGACACGGGGCATGAGCGCGGGGTGGGGGGAACAAGAGAGAGACACGGGGCATGAGCGGGGGTGGGGGGAACAGGAGGGAGACATCGGGCATGAACGGGGTGGGGGTAACACAAGGGAAACACGGGGCATGAGCAGGGGTGGGGGGAAACACGAGGGAGACACGGGGCATGAGCGGCAGGTGGAGGGTACACGAGGAAGACACGGGGCATGAGCGTGGGGGTGCGGGGCAACAGGAGACACACGGGGCATGAGCAGGGGGTGGGGGGTAACACGAGGGAAACACAGGGCATGAGCGGGGGTTTGGGTGTAACACGAGGGAAACACGGCGCATGAGCATGGGGTGGGGGGAACACGAGGGAGACACGGGGCATGAATGGGGGTGGGGGAACAAGTGAGAGACACGGGGCATTAGCAGGGGGTGGGGGGGACAGGAGGGGGACATGGGGCATGAGCAGTGGGTGGGGGGTAACACAAGGGAAACACGGGGCATGAGCGGGGGGTGGGGGTACAGGAGGGAGACACGGGGCATGAGCGTGGGGTGGGGGGAACAAGACAGAGACATGGGGCATGAGCGGGGGGTCGGGGGAACAGAAGGGAGACACGGGGCATGAGCAGGGGGTGAGGGATACAGGAGGGAGACACAGGGCATAAGCGGGGAGTGGGGGGAACAAGAGAGAGACACGGGGCATGAGCGGGGGGTGGGGGGAACAGGAGAGAGACACGGGGCATGAGCGGGGGTGGGGTGAACACGAGGGAGACATGGGGCATGAGCAGGGTGTGGGGGGCAACAGGAGACACACGGGGCATGAGCAGGGGGGAACAGGGCAGATACTGAGCATGAGCGGGGGTGGGGGGTACAGGAGGGAAACACGGGGCATGAGCGGGGGGTGAGGGGAACAAGAGAGAGACACGAGGCATGGGCGGGGGGTGGGGGTAACACGAGGGAAACACGGGGCATGAGTGGGGGGTGGGGGGAACAAGAGAGAGACACGGGGCATTAGCAGGGGGTGGGGGGAAAAGGAGGGGGACACGGGGCATGAGCAGTGGGTGGGGGGTAACACAAGGGAAACACGGGGCATGAGCGGGGGGTGGGGGTACAGGAGGGAGACACTGGGCATGAGCGTGGGGTGGGGGAACAAGACAGAGACATGGGGCATGAGCGGGGGGTCGGGGGAACAGAAGGGAGACACGGGCATGAGCGGGGGTCGGGGGTAACACAAGGGAAACACGGGGCATGAGCAGGGAGGGAGGGGTACAGGAGGGAGACACGGGGCATGAGCGCGGGGTGGGGGAACAAGAGAGAGACACGGGGCATGAGTGGGGGTGGGGGGAACAGGAGGGAGACATCGGGCATGAACAGGGTGGGGGGTAACACAAGGGAAACACGGGGCATGAGCGGGGGTGGGGGGAAACACGAGGGAGACACGGGGCATGAGCGGGAGGTGGGGGGTACACGAGGAAGACACGGGGCATGAGCGTGGGGGTGCGGGGCAACAGGAGACACACGGGGCATGAGCAGGCGGTGGGGGGTAACACGAGGGAAACACAGGGCATGAGCGGGGGTTTGGGGGTAACACGAGGGAAACACGGCGCATGAGCATGGGGTGGGGGGAACACGAGGGAGACACGGGGCATGAGTGGGGGGTGGGGGGAACAAGAGAGAGACACGGGGCATTAGCAGGGGGTGGGGGGAACAGGAGGGGGACATGGGGCATGAGCAGTCGGTGGGGGGTAACACAAGGGAAACACAGGGCATGAGCGGGGGGTGGGGGTACAGGAGGGAGACACGGGGCATGAGCGTGGGGGGGGGAACAAGATAGAGACATGGGGCATGAGCGGGGGGTCGGGGGAACATAAGGGAGACATGGGGCATGAGCGGGGGGTGGGGGGTAACACAAGGGAAACACGGGGCATGAGCAGGGGGTGAGGGATACAGGAGGGAGACACAGGGCATAAGCGGGGAGTGGGGGGAACAAGAGAGAGACACGGGGCATGAGCGGGGGGTGGGGGGAACAGGAGAGAGACACGGGGCATGAGCGGGGGTGGGGTGAAACACGAGGGAGACATGGGGCATGAGCAGGGTGTGGGGGGCAACAGGAGACACACGGGGCATGAGCAGGGGAGAACAGGGCAGATACTGAGCATGAGCGGGGGTGGGGGGTACAGGAGGGAGACACGGGGCATGAGCTGGGGGTGGGGGGAACAAGAGAGAGACACGAGGCATGGGCGGGGGGTGGGGGGTAACACGAGGGAAACACGGGGCATGAGTGGGGGTTTGGGGGTAACACGAGGGAGACACGGGGCATGAGTGGGGGGTGGGGGGAACAAGAGAGAGACACGGGGCATTAGCAGGGGGGGAACAGGAGGGGGACATGGGGCATGAGCAGTGGGTGGGGGGTAACACAAGGGAAACACGGGGCATGAGCGGGGGGTGGGGGTACAGGAAGGAGACACAGGGCATGAGCGTGTGGTGGGGGGAACAAGACAGAGACATGGGGCATGAGCGGGGGGTCGGGGGAACAGAAGAGAGACATGGGGCATGAGCGGGGGGTGGGGAGTAACACAAGGGAAACACGGGGCATGAGCAGGGGGTGAGGGATACAGGAGGTAGACACAGGGCATAAGCAGGGAGTGGGGGGAACAAGAGAGAGACACAGGGCATGAGCGGGGGGTGGGGGGAACAGGAGAGAGACACAGGGCATGAGCGGGGGTGGGGTGAAACACGAGGGAGACATGGGGCATGAGCAGGGTGTGGGGGGCAACAGGAGACCCACGGGGCATGAGCAGGGGGGGAACAGGGCAGATACTGAGCATGAGCAGGGGGTGGGGGAACAGGAGGGGGACATGGGGCATGAGCAGTGGGTGGGGGGTAACACAAGGGAAACACGGGGCATGAGCGTGGGGAACACGAGGGAGACACGGGGCATGAGCGGGGGGTGGGGGGAACAAGA
The DNA here is from genome assembly GCF_040938575.1 of Ambystoma mexicanum. Taxonomy (NCBI): domain Eukaryota; kingdom Metazoa; phylum Chordata; class Amphibia; order Caudata; family Ambystomatidae; genus Ambystoma; species Ambystoma mexicanum. The sequence continues at coordinate 593,885,971 of NC_090940.1, read as the reverse complement.
GAGAGACATGAGGTATGGGCGGGGGGTGGGGGGAACAAGAGAGAGACACGAGGCATGGGCGGGGCGGTGGGGGGTAACACGAGAGAAACACGGGGCATGAGCGGGGGGAACACGAGGGAGACACGGGGCATGAGCGGGGGGTGGGCGGCAACAGGAGACACACGGGGCATGAGCGGGGGGGTGGGTGTAACACGAGGGAAACACGGGGCATGAGCAGGGGTGTGGGGGGTAACACAAGGGAAACACGGGGCATGAGCGGGGGGTGGGGGGAACACGAGGGAGACACAAGGCATAAGCGGGGAGTGGGGGGAACAAGAGAGAGACACGGGGCATGAGCGGGGGGTGGGGGGAACAGGAGGGAGACATGGGGCATGAGCAGGCTGTGGGGGGCAACAGGAGACACACGGGGCATGAGCAGGGGGTGGGGGAACGGGGCAGATACTGAGCATGAGTGGGGGTGGGGGGTACAGGAGGGAGACGGGGCATGAGCGGGGGGTGGGGGGCACAAGAGAGAGACACAGGGCATGGGCGGGGGGTGGGGGTAACACGAGGGAAACGCGGGGCATGAGCAGGGGTGGGGGGGAACACGAGGGAGACACGGGGCATGAGCGGGGGTGGGGGGCAACAGGAGACACACGGGGCATGAGCGGGGGGATGGGGGTAACACGAGGGAAACACGGGGCATGAGCGGGGGATGGGGGTAACACGAGGGAAACACAGGGTATGAGCGGGGGATGGGGGAACACGAGGGAGACACGGGGCATGAGCGGGGGGTGGGGGCAACTGGAGACACACAGGGTATGAGCGGGGGGTGGGTGTAACACGAGGGAAACACGGGGCATGAGCGGGGGTGTGGGGGTAACACGAGGGAAACACGGGGCATGAGCGGGGGGTGGGTGGAACACGAGGGAGACACGGGGCATGAGCCCGGAGTGGGGGGCAACAGGAGACACACGGGGCATGAGCGGGGGTATGGGGGTAACACGAGGGAAACACGGGGCATGAGCGGGGGATGGGGGTAACACGAGGGAAACACAGGGTATGAAGGGGGGGTGGGGGGAACACGAGGGAGACACGGGGCATGAGCGGGGGTGTGGGGGTAACACGAGGGAAACGCGGGGCATGAGCAGGGGTGGGGGGAACACGAGGGAGACACGGGGCATGAGCGGGGGTGGGGGGCAACAGGAGACACACGGGGCATGAGCGGGTGTATGGGGGTAACACGAGGGAAACACAGGGTATGAGTGGGGGGTGGGGGGAACACGAGGGATACACGGGGCATGAGCGGGGGGTGGGGGCAACTGGAGACACACAGGGCATGAGCGGGCGGTGCGGGGCAACAGGAGACACACAGGGCATGAGCGGGGGTTGGGGGCAACAGGAGACACACGGGGTATGAGCGGGGGTGGGGGTAACACGAGGGAGACATGGGGCATGAGCGGGGGTGGGGGGTACAGGAGGGACCCCCCCTTGTTAATGTGCATATTTAAGTAACTTTGGGTCTCACCCTAAGTTACTAGGGGAATCCAGACATGGACCCCTTGCTCACTATTCTTAGAGAGGCACAGATCCACCCTACTGATGAGGTCCAACCAGACCCAAACGCGTGTCTGGGATTTCTGTTGGTACTCTTGTTCAGAGGAGAATTGCCTAGCATTTCGGTGCTGGACTGCCCCTGATATGTTTGGGATATTTCTTCTCTGTGAAAGATAGTGAGCTAAAGACTCTGGGTAAGTCTCTCGTAACCAGGACTAATGTCTGGCAGAGGGACTCCCAGGACCCCCCTTGTTAATGGGTACAGGAGGGATACATGGGGCATGAGCGGGGGTTGGGGGAACACGAGGGAGACACAGGGCATGAGCGGGGGTTGGGGGTAACACGAGAGAGACACGGGGCATGAGCGGGGGGTGTGGGAACAGAGGAAACACGAGGCATGAGCGGGGAGTGGGGGGAACAGGGGAGACACGGGGCATGAGCAGGGGGTGGGGGGAACGGGAGAGAGACACGGGCCATGAGCGGGGGTAGGGGGGAATGGGATAGAGACACGAGGCATGAGCGGGGGGTGGGGGGAACAGGGGAGACACGGGGCATGAGCAGGGGGTGGGGGGAGTGGGAGAGATACACGGGCCTTGAGCGGGGGGTGGGGGGATCGGGAGAGAGACACGAGGCATGAGCAGGGGGCGAGGGGAACAGGGGAGACACAGGGCATGAGTGGGGGTTGGGGGGATGGGAGAGAGACATGGGCCATGAGCGGGGGGAGTGGGGAACGGAAGAGAGACACGGGCCATGAGCGGGGGGTGGGGGGAACGGGAGAGAGACACGAGGCATGAGCTGGGGGTGGGGGGGAACAGGGGAGACAAGGGGCATGAGCGGGGGGTGGGGGGAACAGGGGAGACACGGGGCATGAGCAAGGGGTGGGGGGAACGGGAGGGAGACACGAGGCATGAGCGGGGGGTGTGGGGAACAGGGGAGACACAGGGCATGAGCGGGAGGTGGGGGGAACGGAGAGAGACACGGTCCATGAGCGGGGGTGGGGGGAACAGGAGAGAGACATGGAGCATGAGCGGGGGGTGGGGAGGAATGGGAGGAACACACAGAGCTTACTCTGAAACGCTCCATGAACCGATGAACAAAGATGGCGGGCATCTCTCACAATAGACGCACCGCACGCTTCACGGCAGCCAATCAGAGCGCACGTCAGATGTCCGCTTCCGATGTCTGCGGACAAGCGTTTGCCCAATCCCTGTCCTGTCCGCGAAGCGAACAGGGAAGTGTGTCCGCAAAGCGGACACAGATATCACTAATTTTTTGCACTTACATTTTGTCATTTTTAAAAAAAACTACTGGACGGATTTACACCAAATAAAATAAAAGCACCCTTTCGGGACCAAGCTCCCGCTCCCGCCGCAAATTTGGTGTAAATCCGTCCAACGGTTTGGGCTGTAGGCGTGAGCAAAGTTTTTTCCCATTATGTCTATGGGAGAAAAAGAAGTTTTGGGACCCCCCCCTATAACTTTGGCCCCCCTTGACCAAACATCACCAAACTTTACAAAAGAATTCAGAGTGGGCCATATACTTTTATTGCAAAGTTTGGTGAGGATTCGTCCAGGGGGAGCGAAGTGATAAGCGGCCCAAAAAGTGCCCTTCCTATGGAAACAGCAACTTAACCATAACTACATGGCCACTAGCGTGGCCATGTAATATATATATATATATATTATGAGAGAAACCTGCGGGTACTCTCACACCTACTTCCCTTGGATCCTCTTCTCAGTTGGCCAGGGAAAGGCCATCGCGATCCTGACGCCGGGGTCGAGAAGCGAGGGAGGATCACCGGGGTACAGGGCACTTGGGTATTGGGGAGAGGATATCCACAGGCGGGACATGCTATCCCCCATTCCCTTATGAAGACCAGCCTAACCCTGCCCAGCCTTTATGGACTATTTTAACACATTTCCCCAAATGTTATACCATTTAAAACACTATGGTACTGGGGCGAGGAAGAGGCAACTAAGAGTGAGGAACACTGTGGGTCATTTCACCACCCTAGTACAGAGACAAGGAAGATGCCTGCAGAGTATTGTAAAGCTCAGTCATGTCCCTTTAAATATGGTCAGGCAATTAGACTAAATGGCCCACACTTGAGGTCACTTGACAATCCTCATGAGTATAAGAGTGCAGGCAGTTCAAGAAGGCGGGACAAAGAAACCGGTTCACAGGAAGCAGGAACTGTGGCGAGCTGCGTGAAGGGAACCAGAGTGCAAACTGGAGGCTGTGAGACTTGGCAAGGCAGAGCGGAGAGAGGGAGCAGGCAGCAAGACAGCAGTCCAGAGCAGAATGGGCCGAGGTTGAACCGGAAATGAAGCAATCAGGCCGCTGACCTGCCCAAAGAGCACTGCTCCACCCGCAGAGAGAAGACTGGCAAGTGTGTGCAAAGCCATGTAACAGGTGGGAGAGGCAGCTGGATTTCCCAAGTGAACAAGCAGCAGAAGCTGCATTAAGAGGAGGGACACATGCCAATAAAGTAAAGCTGAAAGTACCGGTGAGCCTGCCACACACCAGTGGCTAAAACAGATAGTCTAGAATGGGCAGAGCTCTATGCTAAGAGTCTAATACATGAAGGAAACACACCTAAAGACTGCTGATATGTCTTGAGAGACCCAACATTGAATGAAGCATAAGTGCAAGAGAGAACCTTGAGTTACATAAGGGAGAATACTTGGAATCCTGAAGAGCAAAGTGAGCGAGTAAAGTGTGTGAGTTCCAAATGCACCCTTTTGAAAACTGAACGAATTGAAAGCATTATTGAATACCATACAAAATCAAAGAAGACAGACAAGGATCAAGGACACAACCCAAGATAGTGATACAAGTCATCTTTCTTTTGGCAATACTTGGCAGGGGAGTGGACCAAGTGAGCCAAACCAAAGAAGAAGAGAGAAACCAGGGTTGCAGACACTCACAACACTCAGAGTTGGGTGTTGTCAGTGTGAAACCTAATGAAGAGAAGACCAGGGGAAGGGAGTAATTCTCCTGATAATGTGGACCGGGAGGAAGGTCCAATAAGCCTGGGGAAGGGAGTCATTCACCCAGCTAATTTGAGACTGAGACCAAACACCAGGGCAAGGGAGGCACTCTCCTGGCTAATGAAGTAACTGTTATTTTGGATCTTTATGACCTGGGGAAGGGAGGCACTCTGCCTGGTTATTTGAAACTGAACATCAGCAGGAGGGAGGCATTCTCCAGGCCCAACAAGGGAACATTGTGTATTATTTGAGGCTTTCTGGCCTGAGGAAGGGATTCGTCTTGCCAGGCCTATTATTCAGATCTTTATTTTGTAACCTGGGGAAGGGAATAATTCTGTCAGGTTGTTTGAGAGCGAATGCCAGGAGAAGGGATGCATTCTCCTGGCCCACCAAGGAAACGTTGTGCGGAACTTTGACCTTAGCCCAGGAGAACAGAGGCATTAACCTGGAATCAGAACAGTGCTGCTTTATTCCTTACTTTATAGTGTACGGGCCAGAAGTAAGGTTTTCTTGACACAGGACGACTGACACTTTTCCTTTAACAGACATCCTGACAGACACCTTGAGACAGGGAAGCCCTCTTAGGAACAGGGAAAGCTTGGTTTTCTCTTGCTCTACTTTACTTACACAAATCTATAGCCCCATAAATGCCACATTTGTGTCAGAATCCTTTTTCTGCACACTTACAGAATACTGTGCCTGTTGGTAATTCCAGACTTCTTTATACAGGATGTAAAAAATACAGCTAAAGCCGCAGTCTTGTTAACTGTCGGATTAGTTAATTATATAATTTGTGCTTTCAAATCATCTCTAAGAAAATGTGTGGCATGGCTCTGTTAGGCCTTGCTAATGAGAACTGTTTGCTGTAACCTGCATTTCTGATTTTGCACTCCTGAGAAATCTGCACTTACTGTTCCTAAGTAATCTGCACTTACTGTAACTAGCGTTCTGATGCCTGAGGGTTTGGTGCGCTGCTATAAATGCAAAATTAAATAATTAAAAGGAGTATTTGACATCTTTTAAAGGCATATCACCCACCTGCCATTACCCCCACCATAGCCCCGCCCCGATTGCGACAGCTCTTCAATCTCCCACCGGAAGTTCCTGCATACATTTCTTTCCATCTACAGCACTGTGCAGTCATACCATTTTTTTCATTGCAAAAGACAGGTAGTTTTCCTCCACTAGGTGTCGCTCAAACAACGCCTATGAGCCAAATTCTAAAACATTTAAGATTTATTAGAATATGAGTGGGCCACCTATTGGTAATATGGTGTGCAGCTTGTCACTTGAAACGAGAAGTGGCCAGTGCTATTTCTGGGGCCAATGCAGTACTGAATTTTAGTCATGAGGGGCATTTTGGCTGACAAAATAAAACAGTTTTGGCAATGAGGAGGAGAGTGGTGGATAAGGCCTACATAATCGAGACTCCCAATCACTGATCTAAGAACCAAGACTGCAAAATTCCCACTGTCATGGAACAGAAGCGACTGTGGCAAATGTACCTTCTCTGCTCCACATAAAGCAATATCCCTATGAAAGATAGTGTGGATGGTGTGGACGGAGTGGATGGAGTGGATAAAAAAGATGGAAAAGGAAGGGAAAAGATGGAAAACGATCGAAAGGAAGAGAAAGGATGGAGCGGATGGAACGGATGGAACATATAGAACAGATGGAACGGATGAAGGATAGTGTGGATGGAATGGATGGAAAAGATGGGAAAGGATGGAAAGGATGGAAAGGATCTAAAGGATGGAGCGGATAGAACGGATATATCTCTGTATATCGCTGCATCTCCTATTTATTCTATGTGTATCCTATGTACCTTTATCCCCACATCATCTGTATCACGTTTACCCTATCCATCCTGTCGCTTTATATACATATACCGGCATGTATGGCCCTTGACCTGCTCTCGTGCTTGGTCGCAGGTGCTTCACTGATAACCAACACATCACACCACTACGCTTACTCTCCCCTATACACCATCATTCAACTAGAACACAGCTATGCTATGACACATTCGGCCCAGGTGTTCTCATACTAACATTACCCCATGAACACCTCATCATCCTTATTAGAACACAGCTAGCTGAGCACATACCGGCTAGCTTAGGCATCTCCTCAGGCCTAACGCAGCCAGAACTCAGTCTGGGTGTCCACCCTCCAGACTGAACACATTCAACTGATTTCCTCAGCACCACACCTACCGCTAAGAAGCAGCTATCATGCAACAACCACACCAGCTGCACACATATCCAGTGCACCCGCGCACCATACGACACTCTCTCTCTCTACTGACTTGAACTGCGGTTCCCAAGGGCGTTCAACCTAACAGCGCTTTGAGGTTATACCAATGATACATAAGGCGCTATATAAATGCCAATTAACATAACATAGCATAACTAAACTAAACACGCCATCAAAGAGATAATAACAGCATGTGCTTGCAAATGTTTTGGAAAAGATTTTGGCATGCATTCTATACCCAAGCAAAATGCTCAAGCCTGCTTTATTAATGAGTCACTCATAACACGCTTAATAAAGCGCCGACCAGGATTAGAACCTGTGTTGCTCAGCCGTGTCTTGCTTCCAAGAGAAACCTGTGCCCCTGAGCTATCCTGCTGGCCACTTTACAGTCGCAACCAAAGACTCGTTAAATTTGGATCTGTGTGATTACTGAGAAATAAAAATGGCGGATACAAAAATGTGGATTTTTTCCCTGAGTATTTCCCTGCAATTATATGCAGGGAGACCCCCAGCAGCACTCGCCATAACCCCATATATTTTTTAATACCCTCCCACATATAATTGTGCGGAAATGTACCCCTCGAAATGTGGCATTTTTGCATTCAGTATTTTTGTCCGCGCAGTAATTGACTGATACCGTTACATTCTATGGAGCTCTCCTCTACTGGCAGCCAGCCCCAACCCCCCCACTCAGATTCCTACTGGAATACATCCAACAGGATATTGAAGACTCATTTCACACCAAATTAAGAAGCCCCTGGGGCGGAAGCAAGGGCTATGAAGCGCTTATATGTTCTCTTACTTTAAGCTTACCTACCCATACCCCTCGATGCCGCATGACTCAGGCATGTCTGTGGCCGCACCCTCAAAGGTTTATTGAGTGAGGGCAGGACCTTGTATTTCAGATGCTCACACTTCACCCACCTGAACTCCTCCTGCACCAGGATTTTTTATTCACAATACACTTCCCCCTTCTAAATGTTAATAACACATTTTTTCTCCCTCATATATTATGTATTTATTGAGCATTTTTAAGGTGCTTATACATCAAATAAATTGTGTTTCAAAGTGCCCACAGGACAACGGGGAGGGGACATGGGAATGAAAAGCAATTATAATAACAATGAAAAGAGAGAGAGAGGGGCTCCTACATTCCATTTGAAAATAAAAATTAACACAACGAAAAGTGCCCTGAGATAATTAGGGTTGTCCAATGGGTGCTGAACTTGGGCAAAACAACTTCACCTAGTCTGTGTGTAAATAACTGTAAATTACAGGGGCCTCCACCGAGGGTGAGATGTGGAGCGCATTTGAGTACCCTCCTGTGGAGGAAACCATATCAAGGCAAACACGTACAAGGCCATTCATAATAAAACAAACAATGCTTGCAATGTGACAGGATGCACATACTCAAAGGTTATACAATATCTCTTTAAAGGGTAGTTTCTATATTTGTCACTATTTGTCACTATTTCTTTTGTCCCACATAGACACACATCAGGTGCAAACACCTTTTTTGATTATTGTGGATTACAACACACAACCGCAATGGCAGAGCCGCCGGTGAATTATTTAATTGGCGGGGCATACATATTGTCCCACAAATATGTAACAGCAACCATGTGTAATGAGGAGTCAGAAACAACTAAAAGGGGGTTTTGGGGTGGGCGTTCCAATAGAAAGTTGTTAGAATGGGTTAAAGTGGTGCACTATACTGGACACTTTCTGTAAAGAATTGGGTAATAAGGCAGACAGTTTTCAATTGATTTTGTAGGGTTACTCCAATGCAAAAATCCAATCGATGAAAGTCCCTTGCAGTGCCCGAGAGCATTTCCCAATGCATTTTCATGATGCGCCTTTGTCCACAGTATATGCCACTATAATAACATTGTCACACTGGCTGTGCCTTTATATTTCTAGGCTGGCAGTATTTCCATATAAGAACATACTCATGTGTGCTTTTTGCATGATGCCAGTAATTATATTGGTTATTGTATTCACTTTGTATTTATTTTATTTATTTATACGGGGAGGAATAATGCTCTTTTGATCACAAAAAAACGTACAATAGATAAGAAATTAGATTTGATCAGAAGCAGTGAGCTTCTTACAATGGGGTGAGTTTGAGGGATTCTGACCAGGTTGTGGCGGGAGTAAATGGAACAGTCACCGGGGACAATACTTGGGTGGACATGCATAGATTAAAGACAACCAACATTATACATGTTTAAGTGCAGGTAGGCGGTACAGCCAGCTGTGTTAGGAATGTGACCATGATGGATAAAATGCTAGAATGGAGGCAGAAGAAAGTCAGGGACAGTGTAGAGGCGAGGGAAAATGTGTAGATAGAAGGCAGATGAGAGTTAGGTAAAGAGTGTAACTCAGAGGCGTGGAGGTAGGCTTTTAGTTTGGTTTCGAGCAAATCGTTGTGTACTCTTTCTCCAATGTCCAGGGGAAGAGAATTCCATGCAAGTGGAGCAAGAAGAGACAAACAGCGGAAGCGAGAGGAAGCAGAGGGAGGGCGAGGTGTCACAAGGGTCGTCAAGAGATTACGAGAAGGATTGTAGAGTTAGATATATGAGGATATATGTGGAAAGATATATATACATATATATCTTCCCAAGGAAAGATTTGTGAATCAGGAGCAGACATTTAAATCTGCCCCTGTTTTGCATCGTCAGCCATCCAGGCTGGAGATGATACGAGGAAGTAGTTGTACAGTGAGGGAGGACAGAAAGCATAGTTGGGGAGACCATAGAGGATGCTTACACAGTAGCTCAGTTTAGAGAATACAAGAGTGGTTAAGAGATGCTTGGAGTATTGAAAGGAAGGAGGTGCCTGGTTTTCCTAATACTTAGGAGGTTGAGGCAAGTCGCCATTGCAGTTTTGGAGGTGAAAGTAGAGAAGGTGTGAGAATTGTCATAGATAACACTGAGGTTTCTAGCTGAAGAAGTGTAGGGGAGATTTTCAGGTGGGAACTGGATAGGCAGGGAAAGAGATAAGAAAGAGTATTTGGCAGGGAAGATGAGCACCTCTGTTTTGGTAGAATTTAACATCAGAGAGTGCAAAGCCATCCACTATTTAATGGCAGAGAGAAATGTTGATAGAGAGATCAGAGGAGAGTTCAGGAAAAGAGAAGATGAATTGAGTGTTGTCCTCGAAGAATTGGTACGAGAATATAAAGGAGGAGATTTGTGACCCAAGAGCAGAGGTGTAGAGTGTAAAGAGGGGAGGTCCCAAGACAGATACTATTAGAAAACATGTCGAAGCTGGCTCTGCCAGTATATGCCCATTCCATCACATAAAAACATACTCACTTGCTGGCTTTGATTTTAAAAATACCATGCCACAATAAGAAAATGTGTCTAAACTGGCTTCACAATGTAGGCCAATCTAGCCACGTAATAGCACTTATCATGTTTGTTTTACCCTTGATGACCAGAATAAAATACTGTACCACAGTAGGATATTGCTAGTTAGACTGGCTGCATCAGAAATACCTTTCTAGCCATGTAATAACACTTCTCATACTGGCTTTATCCTAGATGCCTGTTAAAAATCTTCATGCCACAGTAAGAAATGGCTGGACTAGCTGCATCAAAATGACAGTGTAGCCACGTAATAGCACTTATCCTGCTTGCTTTATCATAGATGCCCAGTAGAAAAGTGCCCTGCCAAAGTTGATAATGCAAGGATGATGTGTTATTACATTGCTAAATGGCCATTTTGGTGCAGCCAGTCTAGCCCTATAATGCCATGTATCAGCCTTGCATTTTCAAATAGATCCGGACAGTTGCAGGTTGCAGATCCTGCAGGTGCATTTATTCGAGACACTGAATAAGGGATTTAGATCACATGTAGAAGTATTCAGAGGAAGATTAGGCATATCAATTGGTAAGCTTTTTAAATGACGAATTATGCATTAAAAATTAAAGAGAGAGGCAACATATATACTAGTCACTCTCACAGATGTGTGCCAAATCCTTTACCAAGGGAATCTGAAATCAAAATTTCCTGATAGACCTCAAAAGACTTCTACTGTCGCCACATTGATATAGAATTGGTACATGTTCTTTGCGGGGATGTGAAGTGAAAAGCTGAATGCCGCTTGAGGCCCTATGTAGTACTAGGGCTTCCGGATCGTAGACCGGGGGATGTTCTCCAAGATAAGGTCAGGATGAGGAGCCCAAGAAATTATTATGTGTTTTTATCTCTGCTGAACACTCGCTGTTGCAGCATATTTAATGGCAGCAACCAACTCCATGATTACAGATTTTAATTTCATGTATCAATCCCCTGTGGCCGAAAGAAGGCTCAAGGAAGAGCAGAGCTGCAGGGACTCTCTTAAAAGAATTGGAATACATAATAAAAATGGGTTACTGTTTGACACTTAGGTACATCAGTGGATATTTAAAAATCATTTTCTGTCAATTTCTATTATAAATGAAATGGAGTTCTGCTTCTCTCACAGAAGTGGGTGATGCATGGAGCACACACGAAGGATCAGGAGACTCCTCTTGTAGACACCTGAATCCAAGCGTATACTCCTTCAAGGAAAAGGATTCAGAGGCAAAGAATGTATTTCTTTCGTTATAAAATCATATATATTGAAGGAGGAAGTAGCGCTACAGTACATGAAGGTAATACTGTACATGAAGACCTGTTAAACCATGTAATTATAATGGCTACACCGAATAAACTATTAATGGCTGTGCCTGGTATATCATACACCGACCTAGCAATCCCTCTCCCTCCCCTCACCATGCCCCCCTTACACCTTCTTTCTCCCTCTCTGTCTCTCCACCCTTCTTCCCATCTCTCTCTCCCCTCTCTCCATCTTCCCCCTCTTGCCCTGTTTTTCTTTCTAACTCTCTTTGAGCCTCATTACACAGTAGGCGGTAAGGGATTACCGGCACCGGTAAGGGCACCGGTGCCGGTAATCCCATAGCGCCATACTACGAGGTCCCTCAGCGGGTCCTGTCCTTAACGTGTGGCCAGACCACACGTTAAGGAAGGGACCCGCTGAGGGACTTCAGAGCAAATAACGGTACCGCTAATGGGGGCTCAAATGGGAATGGGGAAGGGCCATGCTGAATGGGGAATTACCGCCCCCTTACACCTTGAAATACCGGCGGCAACCATGGCGCTATTAGTGCCATGGTTACTGCCTACCGTGTAATGAGGCCCTTTGACACCCCCTTTGTGCTCTTTTTTCTCTCTTTCCCTTTCTCTGTCTTCTGTGGCTGTCTTTCGCTCACTCTCTTTGCTCTCTCTTTCAGTCTCTATCTCTCCTTCCGTCGTATTGCATGTCTCTGTCTCTTCCTATGTGGTTGAGAGTTGTCTTGACAGGTGCACCTTTGCTAGAGCTACCCCAGCCGTTGCTGACACCTGCGCGCATTGAAGGAATAGAAAGAGATATCCTGGGGGCTAGGGCTGTGATTATTTTAGTAAAAGCAATGATAGGAAAGTTAAATAAGGAAATGTTTTCATTGGGTCTCATTACGAGGAATGTGTACCCGTAATGAACCGGTAATTCCCTATTCCTGGAACCCGGTACCCGGTATGGGGCTAGCCATGCCGGTATGAACGGTATGGCTACCTCCATATTCGTAATAAGGCCCATTGTCCTTCCAATGGAAACTGACGCTTCTAAAATCGTACACTGTTTATTTCTTATGATAACTTCCAGTATAAAGCTTAGTCATAATAAAAACATTACACTTGTCTATATGGAGGAAAGTGCACAATCAAATCCTTGAATGACCATATACATCATTTTCTGATAGAAATGTATCATTCCAAGATGGCGAGCCTGGTACGCTCTTGTTGTACTCTTTGAAAATACTGCTAAGAAGGTCAGGAGCATTTATGTCGATCAACTATGCAGCAGCAGATCTTCTGCGGAACCGGCGGAGCCCTCAGGCATTCAAGGAAAAAAGAGGTGGAGCATCCAGTCCACATAGTTGCCAATATGACCCGTTCCAAACTGTAGGCGTTTATCCAGTCCTGGTTTTTTATTTGCCTTCTGAGACTTTTAGTTTCACTTCTCCCATTATGAAACTGACTGCAACTCAGAATACAAAGAAAAAAGCAGTACTGGAGAAGCACCTACAGATTGGAATGGGTCACGTTGGCAACTACGATTCGGCTCTCCTTTCATGCTGCTCTACCGCTGGTGTTCTTGAAATCCATGTCAAATTTAGCACTTCCGCCACAGGGCGACGGCAGCCTTTAATGTCACCATCAGGACACCCGGTGCACTAGGCGCCTTTGACCCTTTGCTGCACACCCCATACCACATCCCTCTGTATGCTACCAGGGCTTACTGAGAGAACCAGCATACCAAGAGTTAAAGTTGCATTCAATAGAGAAATCAGGAACCTGTCGCTGGCATTTCAGGCAGGTCGGGTTCACGGGGTCTTGGACTCCGCAATGCTGGTCAAAGGCCCCTCAGGTGGGTTCAGAACGTGGGTTCCTGTCGGGTCTCTACTTCTGGGCAAAGTTGGTGTTAGATCCCTCCGTGTCGGTGCAGCCAGTGGAGGGAGAGAGGATCAGGGCCTGCGTCGGGCCTGGCAGAGGAGCATAGTAATGGACACGACACGCTCGCTGTGGCTCGTGCCCGGAACTGCCTGCCTTGCGGCATGGCGTGCCCTATGTTCTTCGTGCGCCTCAAGTCACCGCACATGCGGAAAGTGAGGCGTATGTAACAGTTGGCTCTGGTAGCGGCTCTTCAGAGTGCCGCCTGCCATTAAACGTGTACTCCACTTCCCCGAACAGCTCCCGGTGGTGGCACTTAAACTGCTGTGTGGGGTACGCATCTCGTCCCTCAAAACGAGGAAAATTTCGCTATTTGATGTGTACAACACAGTGGTCTGCCTTCTTGAAACCCTAACAAAAGGCTTTTTTGTGTCCCTAATGAAGGTTGGCGCTAACGAGGGCTTTGGAGTAACAAAGCCACGCTATGGTAAAAGCCATAGTTGGGCTTTGCAGGCCCCCAGGTCATCCTCCAAGTCTGTTTATTTGATGTTTTAACTTTTATTACTAGGCTGGGGCAGACACGTGTGAACTGGATAGTGCCAAGGGCTCCTTTTCCTGACGAGTCACACTCACTGGGAAGGGGCCACAAGCATTACAAAGCCCCTCATCCTGCCTATTCACCACAGTAAAATAAATGGCTGTACATCATAAGCCTGAAACAGTCTAATGCATGCGCACGTGCACCTTTATTCAGAAGGTGCTTGTGTGAAACCCATTCTGTGATGTGACAACAAGTAGGACAATATACACATTTTCAAGATTTCGAGAATAAGGGGTATTTAAAATGAATATTGAAAACAAGGAAAGGGGTGTTAGGCAGAATTGTATGCAGTATCCTCTGGGACCACTACACACAATTAGGACTACAGGTGTTAGCCAAACCAACCTTTGGTATAAGTCTGCACCACACAGTTTTTGGTAGCGAGCTGAGCAGCCAGGCTCATCTCAAGAGTGAATGTGAGCAGTACAAGTAATTACACAGAGGACTTTCAATCACAGTGGTTCAAGTAGACACTTATACTGAAGGTTTCTTGGTAAAACACTTATTAATTTATTACACAATCATTTAGAAAACATTTCACTAAAAGAAGACAACTTAATATTATATACCAATACACTTCAATACAGAAGATTTTGAGACAGTTTGTGCTCCCCTGAAATAGGAGCCAAATGGCAGTTCAGTTACTTAGAAGTGAGCAAAAGTGACACGGTAAGTAGAATAGACCACATATACTTGTTAGACAGTGCAAATAGTTTCAGTTCACCAGAAGAGTTCAATTCAAGTCAATAGGCCAGGCCAAAGTCAATGGGCTAGTGTTCTGGATAGGAAAGAGCAGTTCTAGTATCAAATGGTAAGTTCTTTGCAAAAGTTCTGGGAAGTAGTTTAGGCGAAAAAGAATCATATGTCGGGTCACAAGCTGATTAGGCCTGTAAGTTGGGAAAGTTTCACGAACTTTCACCGCGAGAGTGGCATTCTCTCAATCGGGTTGGCGCAGTACCTTAGTATGAAGAACAAAATGCAGCTGAAGATTTTGGTTCCTGCCAGGTCCTTCAGATCTCACTGTTCCTGAGCCTCAGTCATGGGGACAAGAGGGAGGACGTCGGGGGAGAAGAGAAGGAGATTGTTCACTTTGATACTCATCACAAGTCTGTTCTAACCGACACCGAGGGTGTCCTGGAAATCCTTCCTGAGCCCGTGGGGCCTGGGGAAACTGCTGCTTTGTCTTCAAGTTCTTCTTTGGATCTTTCTTCACTGTTGAGCTATCTTGCTTCTGCTTCATCACTTCCTTCAGGAAGCGACAACACTGTTTGCAGATCACACCGTACCTGGAGTCTTGAGGTACGATCTGCATCCGAGACACCGGACTTACAGCACAGCATCGGCTGTGCCCACAAGGAATCATCGTTGAGCCAGTCCCTTGTCACTCTTTCGCTGAAAAATAAATAAGAGGCATGGACCGGCAAAGTCACCTTCAAGCAAGATAGGCCACGTGGTCAGGAGCCACCGACGGATGAACTAAAAGAGCCTAACGGAGAGGCTTCTAAACAGACTCTGAGAAACAATGTCCCTTCCTAAATCCACTCGTACGGAGCAAGCTATTGGTCTTGTGGTTGACAAAGAACCTGTTCATCGGAGATAATAGTCCTTGAGGACCCACTGTTTTGTAATCACAGTAATGGTTTTACTAAACAAACCATTACTGTGATTACAAAACAGTGGGTCCTCAAGGGCTATTATCTCCGCTTTGGTTCCGATACATAGAAAGAGTGCATCCGCTTGAGACTTTGTTACCCACTGAAATAGTCTCGAATGTGTCTCCCCTTTCGTGCATCTGCACACTCTACCTCCTTGTGACTCCCAACATAGACAGGGTTATCATAATAACACTCTCCTAATGATCATGAATGTGACCCATGCGATTCTAAACAGAACAAATTGCTGGGTGTGTTCACACTTGCCACAACACGGGGAAAAGGGACTGGGCTGGTATATTCATCCTCTTCCTTGCTCTGCCTCACTCAGGGCATTATTCTTTGGTCATTGGAATGATAGTATTTCTGGGAACTTCGATGGGACTAATCTGAATGAATTTGAAAAACGAGTCCTAACGCCTTTGGGATGTTCTCTCTTCGCAAATAGGAGCAAACTCAATGTTGCTTCTATTAGGCCTTCTGATAGACTCTCTAGACTTTTCCAATCGCTGATTTTTTTCAAGATAGCTCCCGTAGGCAACCGGGATGCCATGCCTCCTTCCTATACTATTAATCATAGCCCTAACTCTGTTTCCTTCTATATGCAAAGGGAAGGTTCTCAGCCAATGGGTCCATTCGAGGGTTGTACTAATATTGCTAATCTAACCAGTGAGGACACACCTCTATATGTAGGAGATCCTGTTTACTTTGTGGTAATGAAGCTTATCCTTGGTTACCTAGAGATTGGCAGGGTAGTTGTTGTTTGGGTATCTTGTTACCAGGGGTATATGTAGCTACTACCACTGAAGTCTCTAGAGCTTGTCCAATGCGGATGAGAATGGTGATACTCCTTCACAAGTCATGGGTGATGTAGCAAAATGCTTTGTGCCATTTTGGGGACAGATAATGAATTCTGAGGACATCAGAAGACCAGCAAGGATACTGGAAAAAACCATCAATAGGACCACCGATATTTTGTACAACATGACGCTGGAGCAAAAGGCAATTAGATTAGTGGCCCTCCAAAATAGGATGGTGTGAGATGTTGTCACAATCACACTAACTGGAAGGAAGAGAGATCGACACTCTCCCCCGAACCACGGAAGCCGAATGAACTCGACCCTCCCACCGTGGTTGGCACAGGCGCCTGAGTTAGTAAACAGGTCGCCACGTGGCAGCCAATGGGGGGGAAGAGGGGTTAGGGAGAGGTTGTGGATAGGGAGGGGAAATTAGGAACACCAGAAAGAGGATAAGGAAACTCCTAAGGTGGATGGGACTGGGGAAACACATGGAAAAACCCTACTCTAACTCAAATATAATGAACAGAACAATCACCTGCACAATTAACATATACCTGGTTCCTGAATCGCACAGCTTAATACGTGTACTGTATCCTACTCTGAAATATCATTCCCATACAACACATAAGCAAGCAATATGACCACACATAAGGGAAAGCTTCCCAAAATGATTAGACAATACACATGGCCCTTCGGGCAGCGTTAGCAACATACAACATAAATGCATTTCCTTTAGTTCCTGGCACTAGTGAAATGTCATTGTCCATATGCAGTACTTCCTGTATTAACCCATACGAGATTGGCAAAGTTCTTGAATTATACGAGTAACAAACACACTTTCGTTTCTCATACGGATTGAATTCAAAGTGATTAGGGTGTTACTTATCTCAGGTCTGGGGAGCCCGTGGGACTTCCCAGACAAATAATTGAACAGCGGTAAATCATTCCAAGCAGTTCAGGAAATATATTGCCCTCACGAGTACTTATCTTGAGTCTGGGAGCCCCGTGGGACTTCCCAGACGAAGAACAGCAAGCGTTGTCTCTGCCGGCTACTCAGCGCCCCTCCTGCTCCTACCGCACTGTGAACGCGTGCGATCAAGCATTCCTCCTCTGCATCTCGTTTCGTCGCACGCGGACGCCTTCCTCCTGTTGCCGAACGCGGCAGCCTGACTCCTGCTCCCAATCAACAATAAGCCACACCTGCCCACCGCCGTTGCCTGCCTTTAAGCTGCCTTGATTCCTGATGCAGTACAGCTGGCAAGGCGCGCACGGGCCAAACTACAAAATAACACAAAGGATGGTGGGAACTGAAGTTTCCTTATCCTTCCAGCACATAATGTCTCAATAGGCGTATTTTATCACTCCACGCCTGTGCCAACCCTGATTCCTGACATTACCTCCTCTTCCAGGGCTCCTCCCAGGACCTGGTTTACCTGGGTTGCGTCAATGAAACAGTTTCACTTACCTGGGAGCATGAACCTCTCTAGCTGGTTCCTAAGAACAATCCTCAGGGCCGTAACCATCCCA
Source organism: Ambystoma mexicanum (assembly GCF_040938575.1). Classification (NCBI taxonomy): domain Eukaryota; kingdom Metazoa; phylum Chordata; class Amphibia; order Caudata; family Ambystomatidae; genus Ambystoma; species Ambystoma mexicanum. Next base: position 593,868,138 of record NC_090940.1, on the reverse strand, counting down.
GTGGATCAAATACCATAGTTGTCGATATCTTTTTCTGGAATCCACAATGCGTTTTACTTCGTATTCCATGTTCCCATCTTTCACTATGGCTGGGGTTTTCTTCGTAGTTGTCCCTGGAGCTGCGGGTTTAAGCAAAGAAACATGGAATACCGGGTGTATTTGTAGAGTTTTAGGCAAACGCAGTTTCATAGCTGTTGGTGACACACATGCAATGATTTCATAAGGTCCAATAAATCTAGGCATAAATTTACGAGATCCAACTATGGAGAGATTTCTGGTTGATAACCAAACCCTGTCTCCTGCTTTATAACGTGGACTCTCCAGTCGGTGTTTATCAGCATGTCTTTTATAGGCTTTCTTAGCCTGTTCCAAATTGGTGTGCGCCTTCTGTCGGATCTTGAGAAGCAACTGTTTTCGATCTTGCAACACAGGTAGATTCTCCACTTCAGGTAAATGTTCTGGTATCATATTTTGCTCATACCCAAATAAGAATTCATTAGGAGACATACCTAATGACGTGTGCAGTGTATTGTTATATGTAAATTCAGCCAACCAGAGTGCCTGTACCCAAGACTCTCGGCCATCACCTAAATAGCCTCTCAAATATTGTTCGAGTATTTGGTTGACCCGTTCTGTCTGACCATCAGTTTGGGGATGATAAATCGTAGAGAGAGCACAGTTGATTCCCAACATGCGACAGAAAGCTCGCCAAAACCGTGAGGTGAATTGAGGTCCTCTATCTGAGACAATACTTTTTGGCAAACCATGTAGTCTAACCACATGTTGAAGAAACAACTCTGCTAACCTGCCTGCTCCAGGTATTCCTTCACAAGGAATGAAATGCGCTTGTTTGGACAAGAAATCCACCACTACCCAAATAGTGTCAAACTGCTTATCAGGTGGAAGGTCGGTAATGAAATCCATTGATATATGGGTCCATACCTTCTCAGTAGTGGGTAATGGTTGAAGTAACCCTCTTTTCTGTACATGATCTGCTTTATTTCTCATACAATTCTCACATTTTAGTAGATAGTTGCTCACATCCTGTCTCAATGTAGGCCACCAAAAATACTTTTCTAGCATAGTTTGCATTTTTCTTTGATCAGCATGTCCCGCTAATGGAGAATTATGACACCAATATAATGCTTTTTTCTGTACTTCTTTAGTAGGTAGAAATAATCGGCCTTGATGGTACGGCAACCCCTGTCGCACCTTTCTTTCTGGATGACTGTCCCGCCACTTCTGGAGTTGCCGAGGTGGTAATGCTCTCTTGACCTCCCCAATTAAGTTGGTGGTAATTGCCCCAATGACTTTCTCTGAGGGAATAATTGCTCTTACTTCACTCTCCACACTCTCCAAATTCTGCTGCCTAGACAGTGCATCTGCTTTGCCATTATTCTTTCCTGGCCTGAAGGTTACTACGAAATCAAATTCATTGAAATACTGAGACCAGCGGAGTTGTCTGGGACTAAGTTTGTGAGCAGTCTTAAAGTATTGCAGATTCTTGTGATCAGTCACCACTACTACCTGATGTTTAGCCCCCAAAAGATAATGGCCCTCATTACGACCCTGGCGGAAATCGAAAAACGATGGCGGAAATGCAATACCGCCATCGAATAGCGCTCGGTGCGATTATGACCCGTCACCGTAAAGTACGATGCCATTAGCGACACCGTAGTGAACGCCAACGCTAACTGCACCAAGTACGCGCGCGCGCGCGCCATGCCAAACCGTAATTAGCACCATGGCGCAAGGGTACGCGAATTCCGACCCTAGCGGACATGCACTTAACGCCATCAAGCACGGCGGAAAGTACCATTCCGCCATGGTGAGAAGTACGGCATCGCGAATCAACCGTAAACGGCCCCACTGAGTGCCTGTACACCGCTCCCTGGCCACATAGTACAACTCCCCGTAGGTGCAACGAAGTCACAATGCAACCAGTGAAATGTACAAGTCACCCATGCATGCCAACGAACAAAAGAATCACAAGAGGGGCCAATGGGAGCTGCAGGGCACAGATGGCACGAATACAGAAGCTATACCAATGGACATGACCTCAGTCTCCCACCAAGAAACGCACGCAAACACAGGCACCTGTGACCAGCAATATTCCGATAATCACATCATTCCACCAATCCACCTGGCTGACCGGCATCTGTTACACAAAACCTAATCCCCCGCCCCTGAGCATGACATCATTCAAACAGTCATATTGGCAGCCCTCACCCCTGACCTCACTGGGCTTCGTAGGCAAACGCGCCCAGCACAGTACCACGCAACTATACTCCGAAGCTGGAACCCAATGCAGATCTCCTCACAATACATCGCTCCCCAAATAGGAATATGCCACATCACTTGCAAAGAAGAACGCTACACGGCCCATATCAGAATAGAAATTTAATGCACAACAAATTCACCAAGCCCATACAGCCATTAGGCCATGAACTTCAAAACACATTTCACCATTGTGGGCTGCATCCGCAATAAATGACCAGCTACTTCTTGTGTGACGCCCTGTTCCTTCATGGTACACAGGGGCTACATTCTCGTACGAAAAGGCAACATGGAAGCGCCTAGAACCGCAGGGCCGTCCCAATAGGGAGGCACTAGTCCAGCTGAAAGGCCGAAATGTTGCTCCGAGCCACTAGTACTGCGTAAGGGCATGTGGCCCATTGGCGATCGTCCCATAAGATCGTAATGCTGCTCCACTGATTAACACGAAGCAGCAGGTGTCGGGAGTAAAACCCATCTGCAGGAGTGGCATACAGATGGCAGTGGCAAAAGGGGAGGAGATACCTGTCAACCAAAAGAAAAGAAAAAGAATAGAATGGCCATCAGAACTACATTCGAACAACTCACTTCAATGATCACACTAGATCCACAGCCATATGCATGCTAGCCCACTCCAAAGGATCATCACCACCCCAAAACCACTTGCGACTCATAACTATCCATATCGAGGTGAAAACACCATCACAAACGAGTGTACCTGTGCATGCGTCTGTGAAAACAGAATCCATCAGATGGGATTGGTAACGTGCATGGACACAAGTGTCTGAAGGCGCGTCGAGACAGGGAGGGCTCAACAAGGCCAGATAGACGATGGTCCCACTATGGCAGCCCTGCATCACATAGCGCAGGGGAGGCGGACAGATTCCAAGAAGCCCTGTACATGGCAAACACCGTATCAAATCATCTGTCCATGCATCCATTCATCATTCCCTCATCCCGTAATGATAACGCCTGTTTCCATACTCACATAACATGTGAGAATTCCATTGAGTCTGTGCGTTATGCAGCCTGCAAAATCCACTGTGCCCCAGCCCGTAATTCCAGTGTTGTGAAGTAACATGTATTTGGGAACGTCCGGCCTCATCATCCACTTCGCTATTGCGCATCCCAAACTATTCATATCAATCATTGCATCCTCGCCATGGCCCCTGTCCCAAGGACACTGAACAATAGAACGTTATATTTGCAGTCAGACCTGTGGGCATCTCCTCGCCGCTAGCTGAAGACCGAAAGTGCCGCCCTTCGAATTCCTCATTTGCAACATCACGTCGAAAAGGCATCTGTGGCCGCTTGAAATCACAAATTAATCCATCTAGTGCGGCTGTGTGTGAAAATGGCAACTGCCTTCACTCACAAATGGGAGGCCCCGCCCGTCGGTGAACCTCGGTACAGTGATGCATGAGGGTCCACCGTTACTCGAGTACTACGTTCCACTGACCCTTCACAAGTCTGTTCGCGACTGCAAAGAATGCATGTGAAACAATGGGACCATAGCCGAATGAACATATCAACCAATGTTACACGGCCATCGGGTACTAATACATGATTGTAATAGCAAGATGCCATTCCTCGAATTGCAGCGTTGTGTGCGGGACGTGCTCGCCCAAAGGGGAGAGCAGCTTGCACAGGTGGAATGAATCACCACAGGTGGAGGCCACACAGCCTGAAAACACATAAATTGCACACCCAGTCTCCTCCCACAACCACACCCACTCCGAAATGCTACCGGCAGGACTCGCGATGTTGGCCCTGGGGGACCTGATAGCACTGCAAGTACTCCAACTCCAAGAAGAAGACGAACACCAACTACAACAGGCCGCACGGAGGAGACGCAGGAGGAGGAGGAGGGCAAGGCAGGGCCAGCAAGGGCTGCCAGCACAGCCACTACCACCACGCAGGCAGCCCGCAATCCCACGCCTCCGAGCACATCCGTTCAACCTCACTGATGAGCAGATCCACACCCTCTACCGTTTGGACCGGGACACCATAGCCGCCATTGTGGACATGACACAGGCTGACCTTGTCATCATGATAGATAGCCCAACCGCCATCCCACCCCTACTGAAGGTGGTGTCTGTACTCCACTTCCTGGCCACAGGCACCTACCAGCACACAGTCGGACAGTTGCATGGCATTTCTCAGCCACTGTTCTAACGGACACTATTGCAAGTGCTCGATGCCCTCCTGCAGCACGCAGACGACTACATCTCTCTACCACGCTCGGAGCAGGAAATAACCAACACAAAAGTGGGATTCCATGCACTTGGCGGCATACCGGGTTGCATTGGTGCCATCGACTGCACCCATGTGGAATTGGTCGTCCCACATGCCATGGAGGCCCAGTACCGCAACCGAAAACAATTTCATTCACTGAATGTACAAATGGTGTGTGACTCCAACAGGATCATTACACATTGTTGTGCCCGATTCCCTGGATCAACCCATGATTCTATGGTCTTGAGGAACTCTACAATACCACGCTACATGGAGCGACACGCAGGGAACAGATCCTGGCTACTCGGTGAGTCTCATTTCATGCATGATGATGTGGGGTATGTGATGCGGCACTGACCTGGCAGGAAGGGGGGGGGTGCGTACGTAGCAATGGCATTCCACATAATTCGTTTATCGTCCACATACAGGTGATGCCGGATATCCACTGAAGAGATGGCTCCTCACACCAGTCCGGAACCCACGGGACCAGCATGAGGAGGACTACAACCATGCCCACTCACGTACCCGTGTAGTCATTGAACAGGCATTCGGCCTACTGAAGACCCGTTTCCGGTGCCTCAGCAGGTCTGGCGGGGCACTCCTGTACCACCATGAGAAGGTTGCAAAGATGGTGATGGCATGTGTCATGCTCCACAACATGTGCGTACGTAGAAATGTGCCCATGCCCCCTGACGCAGAACTGCAAGCACCTGAAGATGGTCATGATGAGGGTGGGGATGTGGCAGCACCTCAAGGAGTCTGCGAGGCACAGGAGGGCCGTGAAATTCGTCAGCATCTCATAGATGCATGCTTCTAGCACTCACGCCTGGTGGCTGATACATGGACACGGGACTCGTGGCACTGTGTGTGTCTGGTACATGCACAATATGGACTGTACGCCTATGATGGCCTAGTACACAAAGATCATTGTCCACACATCTCATTGTTTGATCGTGCATTGTTTATGGCATATGTGATATCATGTTGAACACCCTATCGACCCGCCACCCAAGTGAGCCCAACACACCCCCTCCACCCTCCTACCTCCCCCCCGAACACCAGTGTCCAAAGATGCTCATTGTCAGTGGGCAGTCGCTATTGCAAGCCCCCTCTGCGGGTATCAGGGGCACCCCTGCCTGTGGAGCGCAGGTTCCTCCCAGATCTACGTTGGGGGCTGCCCTGGACGGAACTTGCAACGGATGATGTCTCCGCCTGCTCACGTCCATGCATGTCCCTAAGGGTTTGTGAGAGCTCAGTGAGCACACGGCGCACTGCGGCAAGTTCGGCACATACGTCTTTGGACGTCACATGCAGTTCCCCCCTCAGGCTCTCGGTGCTTCTCTCCATTTGGACTCTCAGGCTCTCGGTGCTACTCTCCATTTGGACTCTCAGGCTCTCGGTGCTACTCTCCATTTGGACTCTCAGGCTCTCGGTGCTACTCTCCATTTGTGCCCTAAGTGTCTCAGTTGATGTTTCTATGTCTGCCTTAGTGCCCCCACATCCATCGGCATGGTCCTTGAGGAGCGTGGCCAGTTGCTGCTGTTGCACGATTAACTGGTCGAGGGACTGTTGCCTCTGCTGGGCCATGGCCATTTGCGGTGGTGTCACAGAGGGGCTGTTCGCCTCATGTTGCCCTGCCACAGGGCTTGTGGGGGATGGCCAGTCGTCGTCTTGTGGGTGCCCCTGCGTGGTATCCTCATGGTGTACGGGATGGAACAGACAGGGGGATTGGGACAGGTCATGGATGGATCTGACTTCGACATCCCCGTCTTCTGTGTCGGAGCATGCTGCCATTAATGGGGTGTCACCTATGGTGCTGCTGCCACCAGAGGCAGTACCTTCTGTGGCATCCATTGGGGGGACCTGTGGTGGTGCTGTTGTGGGCATGCTGGCTGCTGGGGTGCCTGTTGATGTTCCCTCCTGTGTGCTGCCACTTGATATGTGCTGCTGCCGTGTCTTGATGCGTGCAGCTGAGGTGGAGGGTCTTTGGCCGTCGGTCTTGGCCCTCTTTGCAGGTGTGCTGGTAGGGGTGTCCTGGAGCTCGTCGTTTGGATCGGACCCTGTGGTGGAGTAAAGGAGGGCGAGCGTTATTAATGGGTCTGTGGGAATTGGAATGGCAATGTATCACATGCATTGGGGTGGTACCTGAGGGTGATTTGGGTCGGGGCCTTGGAGGTGCTTTCATTTGTGTGTGGAGTGAGGGTGCAGTTGTTTGGCAGCCTGCAGTTAGGGTGTGCCTGCTGCACGTGTAGTGGGTGTTTTTGGGGTTTTTACTTATTTATGTATTTATTGTGAGTTTTAAAGTGCGCTATCAGGCCAATGTGTGTGGACGTTCTCCTGGCCATGTGTTGCTGTTGCGCTATGTGGACACATGTGAGTCACATGATTGGACATTGTGGATTTGGCATGGTTTTATTTGGGCCACCTACCTGATTCTCCGGATGTCTGCACTCCTTTCTCCATCCCTCCGACTCCCTCTATGCTCTCCATTCCAATGGTGGAGGCACAGATTTCTTCCCAGGGGGTCAACTTGATGGGTGATTCCGATCTTCCCCCGGTGTCTGTGGCAATGTTGCGGTTGGCAGAAAGTATGCTACGGACGCGTATCCGCAGGTCGTCCCACCGCTTCCTGCATTGCTGTGGGTTGCGGGGTGCGGTCCCCACCGCACTTACCCGCTGTGCCACCAGGGCCCATATGGCCTTCTTGTTCGCAAGTGCCGTCCTGGTCATTTGCGTGGAGAAGACGGCGGCGGCATTCTCCTGGAGGGTCTCTGTAAGCACGGTGAGTTCCTCACGGGAGAAGTGGACCTGCCGCTTGCGGTCGCACGCTTTCTTCGCTACTTTTCCCATTTTTCTTGGTTTCACTAGGGTGGATGACGGGTTGGGATGTGTCTCAGGGTGGTGTTTTTAGTGGTTGTGTGTATTTTGTGGTTTTATAGGTGTACGGGGTGTTGTTTCCCGTTCCGGCCCATGTTTTTACTTTCGTTTCCGTATATTTACGGTCACCATACTTTCCGGTTGGCGCTCACTGCGGTGTCCGCTATGATGGGTGGCGGTATTGCACCTAGGGCGCCGTACGGCGGCGGTGTGGGCCGTTTTGGGGTCATTTCCGCCATCGCGGACTTTGCACTTCCGCCATGGCGTGGTGCTCGTGCCCGATGGGTCGGAATGGGCCGCACTTTGCTCCATCGTGCAATGGCGGAAACGCTATTTACGCTGTGGCGGTCCGGTCAGTCACTTTCCGCCAGGGTCGTAATGAGGGCCAATGTCTCCATTCTAGAAAAGCTGATCGAATAGCTAACAACTCCTTATCCATGATAGAATAATTCTGTTCACAACCCGATAACTTTCTAGAATAAAATGCCACTGGATGCCACACTCCCTCCATATCCTTCTGTGACAAAATAGCCCCCACTGCCAAGTTACTAGCGTCAGTTTCCACCTTGAAGGCTTGACTTGTGCCTGGATGTCTCAACACTGGTGCAGTGGTAAAAGCTACCTTTAAAGTCTGAAAAGCCTTTTCTCCTTCAGGACCCCAAACAAATGGTGTTGCCTTCTTAAGCAATCATGTAATTGGTGTTACAATGGCTGAAAAATTACTAATAAAACGCCGATAGAAATTGGCAAATCCTAGAAATGATTGAACGTCCTTGATACATTGAGGAGATGGCCAATCTGTTACAGCTTGTACTTTCTTTGCATCCATTATTACACCCTCTGGAGTGAGAATAAACCCTAGAAACTCCACCTGCCTAGTGTGAAAAGCACATTTCTCCAATTTTACACAGAGCTGATACTCCTGTAAACTCTGAAGCACTGCCCTCACATGCTGAACATGTTGTTCTGGTGAAACTGAGTAAATCAAAATGTCGTCAATGTAAACTATGACAAACACATCAATAAAATCTCTCAAAACTTCTTGCATAAAGAATTGAAATGCCGCAGGAGCATTGCATAATCCAAACGGCATAACCAAGTATTCAAATAAACCAAACTTTGTCCGGAATGACGTATTCCACTCATCCCCCTCCCGCGCTCTGATCAAGTGGTATGCCCCCCTTAAGTCCAATTTCGTGTATATTTTTGTCGCACGCACCTGATCCAATAATACTGAAATTAGAGGTAAGGGAAATCTATTCTTAATGGTCACCTTATTCAATGCGCGGTAATCAATACAAGTTCATAATGTCCCCTCTTTCTTAGGGACAAAAAACAAGGGAGAGGAGACAGGGGACGTGGACTGTCTAATGAACCCCTTCTCCAGCATTTCATCCAGATACACTCTTAAATGTTCATTTTCCGTTTCTGTCAGGGCGTAGATTCTGCTACAAGGCAACTTCGCCCACTCCTCCAATTCAATGACACAATCATATGGTCTATGGGGTGGTAGTTGCTCTGCCCCACCTTTGTCAAATACTTTTGCGAACTCTCGGTATTGCAAGAGAATCCCTGCTTCCACTGCTCCTACCACTTGATCCTTTCTTTCTTGATCCACCAACCATCCCGAAGGTTCCATCTCCGATATCATGTGTACTTGACACTTCTGCTCCGTAAACTCTACAGTTTGCTTTTCCCAATCAATCCTGGGATTATGTTGCACTAACCAGGGCATTCCTAAAATTAAACCAAACTGTGGTGCAGCTATTAAATCAAAAGCAATGTCTTCTCTGTGTCCTGATGCAAATGTCATCTGTAACTTATGCGTTTGTTGTTTGATAGGACCAGATACTAACGGAGAACCGTCCACTGATCGAACCCCTTCCACTCTTGGTTTATCTTGTACAGGTAGTCCTAACTGGTGTGCCAATGTAATGTCCACAAAATTACCTGTGGCTCCTGAATCCACCATAGCCAAAACCACTTGCTTAGACATCGCCCAACATAACGTTACCAGAATATACAAATGAGATGTCTTGCTCCCAACTGTATTTGCCACTAATTTGGGGAACCTTGCTTCCTTCGGGCCTGTCACCTGAGTTCCCCCTAAGGTCGGCCCAACTCTTTTCCCGCTTCCTTCTTGCCTCGTTCCCCTCCAAGATTCTTTTGCGGAGTATTAGGACAGGTACAAATAAAATGACCTGCCTGTCCACAGTACAAACATAATTTATTAAGTTTCCGTTGTTCTTTTTCTGCCTCCGATAACAGACCTCTGATACTACCAATCTGCATTGGTTCTACATCGCTACTCCTTCCTCCTCTACTCCTATCCAATCTCACAAACGGGACTGCTTCTGGTTTCTTCTTGTCTCCCCTTCTCTCATTCATTCTATGATCTAACTTAAGGGCTAGGTCTACCATCGCTGTACAAGTACTGGGTTGCGGTTCTACCTGCGCAATGGCATCTTTCATTTCTTCCCGTAGCCCTTGATAAAACAGTACCGTCTGTTTTGCTTCTGGCTATTCAGTTTCAATCACTAATCTATTGAACTGTGTCACATATGTAACCAAATCTCGTGATCCCTGTCTTAACCCTAACAACTCCTTGTCTTGGGCCAATGAAACCTCCCGTCTATCAAACAGTCTACCAAATTCTCCTAGAAAATTATCCCAGTTATATAGCAGGGGTCATCTTTCTGTACTAAGGGCATCGCCCAGGCTGCTGCATCCCCTGTCAAATAGGATATTACAAAAGCGGTTCTGGCTTGGATGGTCTCAAACGCCGTAGGTTTGCACAAAAAATGGAGTCTACATTGGGTAAGAAAGGTCATGTATTTCCTAGGATCCCCTGAAAAACTTTCTGGTGAGGCCAATGGTACACTACTCGGTGGTTGGACAATGACCATAGGATTGCCCCTAATGGAAGTGCCCTCCGTAGTGGAGGTACTGGGCCCCTCCAAAGCGGTACCTTGCGCTACCAACCCTTGTACCTGGGCTTTCAAGGTGGTAGCTTCCTGCCTAGCATGTGCTAATTCCAACTGAATATCCTGTAAAACCTTTAGCACATCCGCTAAAGGTGGAGGTGTCGGGTCCATTTGGCTTAGGTGGTTGTGAGTATCCCAATTTGGTGGTGGCTTATTATGTCACAATCACACTAACTGGAAGGAAGAGAGATCGACACTCTCCCCCGAACCACGGAAGCCGAATGAACTCGACCCTCCCACCGTGGTTGGCACAGGCGTCTGAGTTAGTAAACAGGTCGCCACGTGGCAGCCAATGGGGGGGAAGAGGGGTTAGGGAGAGGTTGTGGATAGGGAGGGGAAATTAGAAACACCGGAAAGAGGATAAGGAAACTCCTAAGGTGGATGGGACTGGGGAAACAAAGGGAAAAACCCTACTCTAACTCACATATAATGAACAGAACAATCACCTGCACAATTAACATATACCTGGTTCCTGAATCGCACACCTTAATACGTGTACTGTATCCTACTCTGAAATATCATTCCCATACAACACATAAGCAAGCAATATGATCACACATAAGGGAAAGCTTCCCAAAATGATTAGACAATACGGGCAGCGTTACCAACATACAACATAAATGCATTTCCTTTAGTTCCTGGCACTAGTGAAATGTCATTGTCCATATGCAGTACTTCATGTATTAACCCATACAAGATTGGCAAAGTTCTTGAATTATACGAGTAACAAACACACTTTCGTTTCTCATACGGATTGAATTCAAAGTGATTAGGGCGTTACTTATCTCAGGTCTGGGGAGCCCGTGGGACTTCCCAGACAAATAATGAAACAGCGGTAAATCATTCCAAGTAGTTCAGGAAATATATTGCCCTCACGAGTACTTATCTTGAGTCTGGGAGCCCCGTGGGACTTCCCAGACAAAGAACAGCAAGCGTTATCTCTGCCGGCTACTCAGCACCCCTCCTGCTCCTACCGCACTGTGAACGCATGCGATCAAGCGTTCCTCCTCTGCATCTCGTTTCATCGCACGCGGACGCCTTCCTCCTGTTGTCGAACGCGGCAGCCTGACTCCTGCTCCCAATCAACAATAAGCCACACCTGCCCACCGCCGTTGCCTGCCTTTAAGCTGCCTTGATTCCTGATGCAGTACAGCTGGCAAGGCGCGCACGGGCCAAACTACAAAATAACACAAAGGATGCTGGGAACTGAAGTTTCCTTATCCTTCCAGCACATAATGTCTCAATAGGCGTATTTTAGCACTCCACGCCTGTGCCAACCCTGATTCCTGACAGATGTCATCCTAGCTGAGCGTGGTGGGGTATGTAAATTGGTGGGATTTGCGTGCTGTGTTTTTGTACCGGACTCCTCTCCTACTATATTCAAGGCAATAGAAAATCTACATACTTTGAGTACTGAAGTACATGTCCCCGAGGGAAACTGCGAACTTAGTGCTTGGTTCTGGGACTTACTACGATCATGGGGTTGGAAACTCTTTGCAGCCCTAATGGTAGTTCTTGGTGTTCTACTGTTTTGTTGTTGTTGTGTACAATGTCTTCCTGCCATATGTTTGATATTAGGAGGATGTTGTGCACAAACGATAGGTACACTAGGACCCAAGATACAAGTGCCCAAGGAAACTACTAATGTTTTAGTAATGAAGGCTATTACTATCAAGGAACTGATGGCGATTTATATTTCTGAAGAATGTGATTCAGGATGTACGGGCATTGAGGCGTGGGGTTTTGAGTAAAGTGAATGTTTGAGTAAATGCTCTTGGCTTAGGCCAAAAGGAGGGTTTGTTAAACCATATTTGCATTAATACTGCCCGATTATGAACATTAGCTTAAGACATTTGCATTTGTATTAAAACCTATGATTAACTTGATTTAGATAGAATTGACTTCGCCGCCATCTTGAAAACACACACCATTTTGATCACAACTCCTGCTGCCTGTTCAGAAATGATTAACCATGTTTTCAGCTACCACTGAGCAGAATGACCTTTGCGCCTACGTTAACACTACGACTGCCAAAAGCAGAAATGTTTGTCCTGTTCAAAGAGACCTTGTAGTCAAAATGAACTCCCATTCAAAGTGTTATCTGTGCCTACAGACTATCCTCTTTCAAACAACGACACACAAAGCAAAGCAACTACAGCCGTGTGTTTTGGAAGAAATCCTTTATGCATCTCTTGAAACAGGACTTATCTTAAAGCTCAAGAAACAAGGAAAGATCTGCACAGCTGAATACAACAATGTTTGCCAGTAATGTATCTTTAAGGAACCTTGGAGCCACAGTGAACCTCAATTCAAGTGTTGTCTGCATCAATAGCTTCAGCCATATACAAACATCAGAACTGAATGGCAGACAAACTAAAACTATGTGCCTTTGCAATAAACTATTGAATTCATTTCTTTCAATTGGCCTTAACTTGAGCTGGAGAACCAACATCAATCACCATTGAATCTCCAAGGATAGGACAACATGTCAAAAGTGTAAACTAATATTGTTATATTTTTAATGTGAACTGGGTATGAACCCAAATGTGTAACTTATTAGTTTGGAGAGGGGCTGGGCAATGACCAGGACTGTGTATAAATACTGCATGCTTTGTGATGACCAGTACTCCTCCCCCCCCTCACTGTGTCTGCTGGTACACACTTCAAGGCACTTGGGACCCAGATAGATATCTGCTTTGATATTTGTATCTGTACAGAATAAAGTTATATTCATAACCTTGACTTTGTGACTGGCGGATTACATTTTTTGTGGTACTAAGCTTCGATATTCCTTGCTGATCTATCAACAGCTCCCCCGGTTTTTATAGCATAAGGACAGTGCCAGCAGAGGCTTTGCTGGGGTGGGAGGCTAAGGGGGGTATAGCCCCTGGTATTTAGGTTGTAGCTCTGGATAGAAGCTGAGGGGCTACAACCAAAAGACTAGCTAGCCCAAAGTCCCAACTGTCCTAACATTAGTGTAGCCCCAGATCTTTTGCAGACCTAGCAACACCCCTGAGTGCCAGACTGGCTGAGTTAGCCCGATGGTATAAACAGCAGTAAAACCGCTGGTAACAGTTGCAGGTTGCAAGATGAAGAAAGCAACCAAGAGGAAGGCCCCAGAACACAGCGGATAAGGAGGCAGGAAAGGTACCCACTAGAGGCAAGGCAAAAGGCTGTGTAAAAAAAGGAGAAGGTGAACGAGACTGTCACTGTGTAGGGGGGTTAGAGCAGAAGGAGGAAAAAGGAGAGTGGGGATAAACTGGTGAGCCAGGGACAGGATACAGAGAAGAAACAGAACAGGTCAGCAACCGGCAGGGAGCTGGGAGCGTGCTGGGAGCATACAGAGTGCATTAAGACATGTCTGTCTATGTGAGCAGGGTGTTTAAATGACCTGGCAGTGCAAGAGCCACAGCAATGAGATATGACATCGCTGGCATGGCAACCAGTGACTCTGTCACAGCTGCGCATGCACAAGAAACAGACACTGGTCTCCTGTGCATGCTCCCTGATCCAAACATGGCAGCGATCATGGGGGAAGATGCCGGTGGCCTTTGCACCCTTGGGTCTGCCCCTGCGTTGATGCACTGCTGCCTTGTGTGCGGGGTTTCCCCCGTTGCAGACGCCATTGTGGATGCAGCTGCCTACGTAAGTACCTGAGTGCCACAGTGGTGACATGCCGAGCGTATGACAATGGTTTTTGGTGGTAACATTAATTATTTACTTCCAGATTTTTGCTGGCGGTAAGGCATACACTTCATCACCAAAACTCGTAGTACAGCTGCATGATAATGTGACGGTAAAGTGGTGGCAATGGATTACCTGCCCCTTTACTGACTTTTTGACATGCTCCGTTTACTCATAAGGAGAACTGATATCTGTAGTGTTACATATTGCACTGTTTCTAAATGAAATTAAACTTCGTAAACAGATACATTTTTCAGGAATAACGTTTGAGTGCAATATAAATGTCAATAGCCCCGCAGGTTGCAAAAGTTCCCCTTCCAGGTCGTTCAGTCAAGATCAAAGAGATTTTCTTAATTTGTATATAGATGACTCAAGCAAAGGCCCTTTTCTCAAAGAGCGCGGCACTGCAGAAACCATGCAAGATCGGTCATGTCAAATCATCCCATCTTCTGTCATATAATGTCAGGTTAAGATATGTTATAACATGGTATGTTATGTTACATTAGGTTATGACGAGTTCGGGACGGTCATGCTATTATATCTCCTGTTATTTTGTGACAGAAAATCACGTGGAAAATTGCCCCTGGAGCTTGTTGGTGTTCAGATTATAACAGATGTTTGAGCAAAGTGTTTGGTGAGTTCACTCTTCGGGGGATGTAAGGTAGAGGCCACAGAGGTTCCTGATCAACCTGGAAAATGTGTCCAGAGCGGTGGGATGTTGCTGTTGAGGCTGATGCAGATGTGGGACAAAATCAGAATAGAAGAAGATTAGATTAATGGTCCGATTCATGGAAAAGTGCACATTTCTCACGCAAAGGCCACGCTCTGAGAACACTGTACGAGCCTGCATGCAGAATTAATTCTATGTGCTCCGCCTATTCATGGAATTGTTTGTGCAAAGTAACCGTAGATGCACGTCACGGCCGGAACACCTTAACATGCCCCTGCGCAATGCAAAAACATCCAGAACAGCTACTTTTGCATGTTTGTTTGTTTGTTTTTATTATTTGTAAAGCGCACCTAACCGGTGGGTAGCAGGGCGCAAAGCAACAAGAGGAGTGTACAACTTAAGTTACAGAGCACGCAGTAAATGAATCCAACTAAGTTACAGTGTTGGAAGCATCAAACATTTGGACCAATACATCAAAGTATAAGTTATAGGTGAATATACATAGTTTACAAGTTGTAGATATATCTAAGCATAGAGGTGAGAGGATGTACAATTTATACACAATTTACAGTAGGTGCGGCAGTGGAAGAGATTGCATGTCATAGCATTAAGTTTCATGTTCCCTGATCCAGCGGATGGTATTAGATCTGAATTGTGGGTAGGGAAGGTCTTCCCTAAGAGATGGTGGTAAGGAATTCCAAAATTGTGCTGCTTTGACGGGAAAGCTATTCCCTCCAGACGTTTGAATCTTGAGACAAGGAGGAGGTTTGAATTGGCCTTTCTAGAGGGGCGGCAGGAAGTCGGTCTGGTGAATCTCGTTATCAAATAATGAGGGACCTATTGGTGTAGGCATTTATGGGTCAGAGAGATCGATTTAAGGAAAATGTTATCTTTAGTAGAAAGCCAATTGTACAATCTTCTAGTCTCTGAGATATGTGCTTTCCTCGGGAGGCTTAGGGCTGCTCTTAAGGCATTGTTTTGTAAGGTTTGAATTTTATTTGTGATGTATTTGTTACTACCTACGTAGAGCGCGTTGCAGTAATCCGACTTGGATAGGATCAATGCTCTGGCTAGAGTGATGCAGTTGTTTGGTGAGAGGAATGGTTTGGATGCCCTAATAAGTTTACATGCATAAGATGTAGCGGAAGCCATGGCATTGACTTGTTTTTTGAAGGTGAACGTTGAGTCTAAATAGAATCCTAAGGTTTTAACCTCCTTGGCTATGGTGATGATATTATTATCAATGACAAAAGAGGAGTAGTTTTGACCTAATTTATTAAGATTGGGTGTGGTGCCTAGGATGAGGAGTTCTGTCTTGTCATCAATCAGGCATAGACCATGAGAGGCCATTCATGCCTGGATGATGAGGTACACGTGATTTACAAAGGCCAAATCCTTGTCATAATCCCTCATCAGCAGGATGAGGATCTGGGTATCATCAGCATAGTTTGTGTAGGTGATACCCAGGACATCTAGATCATCGAAAAGGGGCTTTGTAAAAATGTTGTACAGGGTGGGGGAGACGCAAGAACCCTGTGGCACACCACAGGTAATAGGCATAGGGTCAGCGGCTGCTGAAGGGGAAAAAACTTGCATGGTGCGGTTGTTAAGGAAGGACTGGATCCATTCAGTTGCCTCCTTGGAGAAGTGAGCTGCCGACTGTAAGTGTGTGCAGAGGATCTTGTGGTTGACCAGATCAAATGCAGCTGAGAGATCGAGAAATAACAGAAGTGCTGTCTTGCCCTCATCTCTCAGCTCATCTAGCTGTGCCTTAAGATCTATAAGCGCAGTCTCTGTCCCGTGCTGAGGTCTGAAGCCTGACTGTCGGACTCCTAGAAGGTGGTTGAGTTCAAGGTATTGTTCAATTTGTTGGTATGCCATTTTATGAAGGATTTTGAGAAGAAATGGCACTGTAGTGATGGGACGGTAATTGGTAGGGATGGCAGGATCTAGATTTGGTTTTTTAAGGAGTGGGAGGACCCAGGATTGTTTCAGATTGTTGGGTATGGTACCGGCTGTAAAGGATGCATTTATTAGTTTAGTGATAAATGGTGAGAGTTCTCGAGCTGCATCTTTTATCAGTTGTGCAGGGCATAGGTCCCCATGGCAGTTCGAAGGTTTGAGTGCAAGAATAACTTTTTCAACCTCTTTGGTAGAGACTTTACTGAGGTTGAAGAGGGGGTGGGCACAGGAGGTGATGTCCAGGTTGGTTGAGGTGGAGTAGAATTGGTGTTACTCAATTTGGAGATGGAGAGAAGGGAATCTTTTTTGTTACTGATTTTAGTTTGCAGAGAAGTAATTTTATTGGCAAGAGCATTTTGAATATCTGTGCACCAGTTTTTGTCCTTGATGCATGAGTCAGGAGGCTGGACGGGAGTTTCTATTTCTTTCAGAATTGAGAAGAGCTCTTTAGTATTAGATTTCGTTTGAGAGATTCGAAGGTTATAAGAGGTTTGTTTTGCAAGGATAATTTCTTTTTTTGTACTGGGAAGCTAAATTACTTAGGTTTATCTTATTAATTTCAGATGGATCTGATCTCCAGATTTTTTCATAGCGTCGTTTCTCCTGTCTGATAGCATTAAGGTGAGGAGAGAACCAATTGTTCACATGTTTGCAAGGTTTGCTCTTTCTCACTTTGAGAGGTGCTATGGCATCAAGGGGGGATAGCCTTACTTTATTATACAGATCTACCATGGTTGAGGGATCTGTATGGTTGGGAATAGCGTTAAGAGTAGGTAGGATCATAGGAATAAGGTTTTCAGGAGTGATGTTTCTCTTATTTCTAGTTGGGACAGCTGGAGCTATGCTATTAAGTTGCAATGGTGGTGTGGGCTCTAGGGAGAATGTGATCAGGTGATGATCAGACCACGGGTGTGGAGTTATAGATGAGACTGTAAGTGGGCAGTTATGCACAGCTAGCCAGTCCAAGGTTTTACCCTTGGTATGGGTAGGGGCTGTGATTTTCTGAATGAAACCTAGTTCCTCTAGGGTGTTATTGATTATAGTAGCATTAGTGTCTAACGAGTCGCTAAGACCAAGGTTAAAATCTCCTAATATGATGCTTTGGGAGGAGTTCTTGAGATTATGCGATATAATATTTGTTAAGTCATCTTCAAAAGATCCTAATGGACCAGGAGGTCTGTAAATTAGGTGAATGGATACAGTCTGCGTATTAGATAGAGTTAACTTAGCCGTTAGGGATTCACACAAACTTATGTTGTGTGGTGGTGAGAGATTCACTGATAGGTTGGTTTTAGCTATAATAGCAAGGCCACCACCTCGAGAGGTGGTACGGTCGAGTTTTAGGAGGGTATAGTCATCTGGCACGGTTAGCATAATTGCTGGGCTGGCTGCTGGGTAGAGCCAAGATTCAGTAAGAGCTAAGAAGTCTAAGTTTTCATTGTGTAGTAAGTCAGCTATGTCAGTAGCATGGGCTACCATAGAGCGTGCATTTATAAGAGCAGCTCTCATCCCAGACTGAACTGGTTTCAGGATTGCTGGTTGTGTTTTAGGTTTGCATTTCGGGAGAAGGATAGGTTCTCGAAGAGTCTGCTGTTAAATTGGAGTGGGTGCCGGTGATGGCTTGAATTATGCAGGCTGGGAGACGCATTAATGTGCGCTGGTTTGGTTGGAGGGTCATAGAGCCTAGGTAGTCTAGCACGTAATTTAAGGTTCCTCTGTGATACAGTGCAGGGTATGGTAATCATGGAAACCTGTTTGAGGGCACTCTGCGCTGGCGCAGGAAGGGGTGGATTAAGGAGCATGGTGTGGTCATGTAGGCTGGTAATGTATAAGAGAGTTCTTAGTAGGACAGTATAAAGCATTGGGCATTACATTGTATACAGGGAACTGGTAAGGAATCAGGCAAAGTATAGAAGATGTCTGTGCATAATAACATAGGTGTAACACAAGGCATATGTAGAGACCAAATGCTAATCAATGGATGCTGGGCAAGTATCACACAAGGTGTAAAAGCAGTCTAGGGCTAGTAGCGTCTAAGGCAATTCAAATTTAGGATATCTGACACATTTGGGGCACATTGACGCTTGGTGCACTGCAGCAGTAGCTAATCAAATACTGCATCAGGTAGGATATATGCAGAGTATACTGGCATGCAAGTGAAGCAAGATAATAGGGAATGCTTCAAGGTGTATAGAGGAGACTAAGTACAATACCGGTAATCAAAGTATGCATATAGAATGCTGCTATGTCTAAGCTTGAATACTAGACATGTGCAGGCTAAAGAGCTGTGTATGCACAAGCAATGGAACATCTGGATTCAAATGTTAGCAATCAGGGCTAAAAGTGGGGCCAATTACAGTATGCACAAACAGTGGAGCATTTCGATTTGAATTTTAGCAATCAGGACTAAAAGGTAGTGTATATGCAGCAAAGAGGCAGCTATGGTCAGGATGTATACAGTGCAGGCAATGGATCAAGGAAGGTACATCTGTAGGCATTTAAGCCAATTTGAGGTACATATATGTCCAAGTTCTACAGTGTGAGCTTAGTGAGCAGGGTAATTAGTCAGATGTGCATGTGCAGCAAAAATTACAAGTTATCACAGTGTTTGGTAGGCAAGGCGAGTATACATAGTGAGAGGAGGTTCTGTATAGATTGGGTCTTTAAGTTCCAAGGTGCCCAGTTATTGTGTTAGCATGGGGACGGAAAGGCGCTGGTGGGTTACTCACAGTCTCATTGTGCATGGGCAGGGGGTCTGGCCCTGGGCTCTGGTCAGCTCGGGACAGTTGCTGGCCTTGCCCTCAGGGCCTTACCAGGAAGGGCCGGCTCACGCCTGCCAGCTTCCAATAGGCTCGTGAGGTTGGTGTAGAGGCCAATCAGTAGCAGGCATCACTGTGGTGGAGGGGCTGAACATGGTGGACAAGGTAGGAAACACGGGCGGCCATCTTGAAATAAGAAACACCTTGTGTATTACAATGGTAGAGGGGTACTGTTGGCATTTAGATATGGCCAGTACAACTCATGTGCATCACGAGCGCCTCATTAATAAAAAGCTTGTGTTGTTTTCAGAAATCTCCTCGGCTACCGCGCCTAGAGCGCTAAGTATAGCCATGTAATATTTAGCAGCATGCTCCCCAGGCGCGAATACATGCACCCTTCAAACGGTGCATGGGGTCCCCCTACAAGCAGGCCTGCTGAAATTATCCTTTACTCTGCTAAGGATTGGAAACTTCTTTATTGTATAATTGAAGATCATATGTACATCCCACCGGTCCTATCAAAGGCTACTTCACTCTGACTAGAAGCTCTGGAGCTAATAAGGTTTTCCCACATTCTCACAGTTCTATGTGTGCAAGTGTAATGCTTATGCAAAATATGAGCTAAAAACAACATGGTGCTGGTGCGCAGCCATCTTGGACATTCATCTCCCATCACTGTAATGAAAGCCTATGTTTTTCGTGGGCTCAGCAGAGTAAACGCACATCCCGGCAGTGAAGGCAAAGCAAGGTCACATAAATATTGTTGCTGAGTGGATTCACTGTGGAGAATAGTTATTGTATTGTCTGCTGAAGGAAGAGCCAGAGAGGGAGTCGGAGCGCTCTGCAGCTGCAGTGATAAGGGGTCCTGGGAGAATGCTGGTTTTTTACACTCTTTGCCCCCTTTCACTTGTGATCTGCTCTTCAGCCATGGGCAGTCATAACTGAGAAGGGTGGGGTCATGCCTCCATAAAGAGAAGAGGTTCTTCCTCTGAGAAGACAGTTAGTATCTGGATCCCCGGGTGATGCAGTCCCGCTGAGAGGGAGGACGCTCGGTCCAGACCATGTTATTACGAGTGATCTCTTTGCCTACCTGCTCTGGGACCAAGTAGTGTCGTATAGGCCAAGATGAAGGTGTCTTCTGCTACATTGATAACAGTGATGTACTCTTTTTCTATGTTTCTGTATAACTGACTATATGTGTATTTTGCGTTTGATGTGTTCATATATATATGAGATGTGAATAAAGGGCCTATAACAAGCCATTTATATTTTCTACCATATCTAATGGCCTAATTGTGATTTCTTGCCTGTCTGAGTCCAATCACTTGTTTTGCCAGGGGCCGGGGAAAGGTAAGTCTAACGCTTTCCTCAAGTGGCCAAGCAAATACAAAACAGCATTCCATATATGAAGAATGCTACACATCTCCATTTTCTCCTCAAGGTGAATACAATTAATGTAAAATTGACAGTTGAAGAACAATTGAGGCACGTGATCTGGGTAACTTGATAAGA
Source organism: Ambystoma mexicanum (assembly GCF_040938575.1). Classification (NCBI taxonomy): domain Eukaryota; kingdom Metazoa; phylum Chordata; class Amphibia; order Caudata; family Ambystomatidae; genus Ambystoma; species Ambystoma mexicanum. Next base: position 593,847,181 of record NC_090940.1, on the reverse strand, counting down.
AATTACAATACAATTAACATTAAATTAAGGTAACATTAGAAAAGTTAAAACAAAGTGTAAGTAACTTGATGCAACATTAGCACATCATTGATGACATCTGAAAGTACAACATGAAAATGTATGCATGAAGTTTGTAGATGAGTCAGAATACTTCTGTATACATTTCAACAGTGCAATTATTCAACATAATCGTTCAAATAAGAGGGTCTCCCACAGTTGCTAGTGGGACGTTCTCTTCTATGGATTCTATAACTCTCCTTGTGCACAATCCGTTCATTCTATTCTCCACATTTTTGCACATTTTCGGACTTCCTTATATACCTGCACACTCTATTAACATTCCACACTCGTCCATATGACACTTTCACTGTGATATGTAACCTTTTAATGACCTTCATGAGTTGTGACCACTTTAAACCTCCTTCCACACCCTATTTCTAGGAAAATGTATACAAACCCAATCTTCTTCCTTGACTATGCATTGTTTGGTTGCTTTCCTTATGTCGAAATTGGTTTTGTTGTCCATCTGTCTATTGCTAATCCTCTCCTTGACAGTATTCATATCAATGTTTTTCAGACATGTTCTACCCAACCACCCTGGGCAAACTCTAGTGTTGGGTTTCCTTCCCGTCAGCATTTCAAATGGAGATATACCTGCAGTCACATGAAGAGTGAATCTGTATGCTACTACTTTATCATCCGCAGCCTTCTTCTAATCGCCTCCTTCGGAAATGGCAACTCTTGCACTGTCTTTGATCACTAAATTAAATCTTTCAACTATCCCATTGGTTTAAGGGTGATATATAGCACTGGTCCTATGTTCAATCCCATTCCTTCCCAAATAATCTTTCATTTCATCTGCAACAAATTGTACACCATTGTCTGTTATGATGAAGTCGGCATATCCTTCCCTTCTTAAAATTCCATCAAGAAATGTAATGACATCCTTGGCACACACATTTTGAATCCATGACAATTTCACCCAATGAGAAAGCATGTCTTACAGATCCCTTTAGCCCTCACTGGTCCTACTAGGTATCAAAGACATTCTTAATGGGATCAGGTATGATTCCTCTCCTAATTTCAGTACATGTCATCCCACACTCTAATCATTCCTTGACATAATTGAGAACAGAATCATCCTCTACCACATTAGTCAACCTGGAAAGACAATCTGCCGCCTTATTCTTAATCCCTGCCAGATATTCAATTTCCCAGTTGTAGTCTTGTAAACTGGCTACCCACTTCCGGATCCTAGATGACACTTTATCTAATCCCTTTGTAGTGAGAATCTCTCTCAATGGTTTATGATCAGACCTAATGGTAAATTGTACACCCCAAAGGAAAGGTCAAAACTTCTCTATCACCCATTTGATAGCTAGTAAGCCTTTCTCTATTATAGAGTAATTCTTCTCTGCAGTTCTTAAAAACCTAGAGGCAAATGAAACAATGTATTCTTCTCTCTCACCTTTTGTGATAAAACAGCAGCCAACCCATGGTTGCTGGCATCAGTGGTTTTTATACTGTCTCTTCTAGAGTCAAAATTGGTTAAGGTGGGAGCCTTTGTCAAAGATGATTTAATCTCTTGGAATTCCTACTCACATTGTTCACTCCAATGGAATCTCACTCTCTTCTTGACCAGGTTTCTCATGTGAATGGATTTGCTTGCTAGACCTGGAACAAATTTAGAATAGTATTCAGCCGTACCAAGGAAGGACACTATTTTCTCTTTGTCTGAGGGACTGGGGAAACTCACAATATTGTTCACGAAATAGGCTTTTGGCTCAATACACGGTTCTTTTTTTTAAAAAAAATATTTTATTAAGAGTCACATCGGTAGCAACACAGTACAATTAAAGCAACATTCAAACAATATGAGTACAGCATCACACACATGAAGCGAAATCAATGAATCATGGCATGGAGGTTGGAGACAAGTCACTGTCGGACACCATATAACACAAATAGCTTCTGAAAGATGCCCAACTGTCCTTAGGGCAGCTCGCAACAAGTACAGCCAATACATTTTGCTCCTCGCACTCATTAACAAATGAGAGTTTATGAAGGAAATCAGTAATTAGGGGTGCATTCGTGGCTTTCCAACATTTCAATATACAACATTTTGCAACAGCACAGGCCACATTGAACAGACGCATGGTGGTTTCTGCCACCTTACCAATGTCTCTAAACAGATATGTCAAGGGGGATAGTGATCCTGGGATTGATGTTATTTTTTCGATGATCTCTGCCACATGACCCCATGTGAAGCAGCAGAGCCTCGGCTGGTGCCGCGGCGGCCGCGGCGTGAAGCCGGCCCGCACGAGTCGAGAGGCGCTGCCGCGTCCGCGGCCAGAGAGGGGAAAGGGAAACCCGCGGAGGCTAGCCGCGCGGCTAAAGCCGCTACGGGTGGACACGGCGGGGCCGCGGAGGAAGCCGCTATGTGCAGCCGCGGCGGGGCCGCTCGGCACTCACCTGTTCGCCCCAGTCCGGGGGGTGGGGAGCAGTGTTCACGACGGCGCCGGGATACGGGGGAGCAGCGCCCGGCTCGCTGGCCCCGTGCTGCTCATGACGCTGCCAGAGCTGCACGTTGCAGGGGGGGAGGGCCCAGCCTCAGGACGCGTCCCTACGCATCGCGGCCACAACCGCATGGCCAACACCACCACCCTCCACCACCAGGGGAACGGGGCCAACACCACCGCCCTCCACCACCAGGGAATCGGGAAGAGCAACACACTGGGATGGCAACCCTTAAGAGAGGTGGGACCATGTCCCAGGAACCAATAAGAAAGGGGTTAGCTCAAACCCTCAGGGATTGGTGGGGGCTGGATACCTCCAGCTGTGATAAAAGAGCACCCAGGGAGACTAATGGGTTGTTCTCATTACACAGGACACGGGGAGGAGAGAGGAGAGCGAACCAGAGTGGTGGGCCTATCCGGACAGCGGCTCGAGATAGGACCAAGCCAGGCCCAACGCCGTTGTATTACAGGAGGACAAGATACCGGTGAAGCTAACCGGGAGGACTTAAGAGTTTTCTTTCAGCATCTGCTGCCTTAAAACCAGAATAAATATTGTTTTAGCACGTGTCTGTCTCCGACTATAATTCCACCCTTCACACTGGCGACGAAGGTGGGATTTTAGACAGCGCGATGGAGTCGTTGATAAAGACCCTGTCTGAGGGCCAACAACAATTGCAACAGATGCTACAACTGCAGTCCCAACAAGCAGCTGCGGATCGGCAAGCCTTTCAACAAGCCATACAGCTGCAGGGCTCTATATTGACCACCGCACAGGACAACCAGCATGAGGCCATGTCCCGTCTTACCGATGCAGTGGCCAGCACTAGAAATCAACCACTGGTGCCCTCGGCCCTCCTACAAAAGTATAAGGACGGAGAGGATCCCGCCTTCTTCTTTACTAGTTTTGAACGTATAGCCAGAAACGCACAGTGGCCTCCTGACCGGTGGGGTCAGTACGTCGCCCCCCTACTGTCCGGGGTGATGCAGGGCGCCTATCAGGCGGTAAACCCCAACGGCAACACGCCGTACGGGGAGATCAAGACTGCCATACTAGACCGCTTGGGCCTGGACGACGAGGCCTACCGGATCCGACTGAGGGAAACCAGGCTCAGGACCGGGGAGAATCCACGCCAGCTGTACTATAGGATAAAGGACCTAGCAGAGAAGTGGTTGTTGGCTCCAAACCCCGCTAACCAAACCCTAATCGATAAAATCGTTCTGGAACAATTCGTCGAAGCCCTGCCCGGCCAGATGCAAAAATGGGTTAGGCAGCACCATCAACCCACCCTGACCGAGGCCGTGGATATTGCATCGGCATACCAGAAGGCAGGCCACTTCCGACTACCAGCTACAGGGGTATCGGCCCGCATCGCCATCCCGATATCTGACCCCCATATGATTAGGGGTAACCGAGCCTTACCCATAAGATGGAGACCTGCCGATGAGAACAACAGGAGACCCGAAGACAAGAGACCAGGAAACGAGGAGAAGGCCCCAGCACCGACCCCTAGTTACAAGCAACCGCAGTGCTATGAGTGCAACGAGTGGGGCCACATAGCTCGGTTTTGTCCCAGGAGAAGAACAGTCGAACCCATGGACGTCGGCTATCTGACCCCGATGGACGAGAACGGTGTCCCAGGACCATATGTGGTGGACGTTCGAGTCGACGGCAGACCATCACGTGCCCTTTTGGACAGCGGCAGCAGGCAGACCGCCATATCACCAACCGTGAGTAACGCTCCCTGCTTACCTAACGTAACTGTACCTATCCGATGCATTCATGGGGACACCAAATGTTATCCGATGAAGGATGTAGTGATTGACTTGAATGAAACCTCCTCTCCCTTGAGGGTTGCCGTCTTACCTTGTCTCCCAACCCCGGTGGTAATTGGGACCGACCTCCCCGGTTTCGGTCAGACATTAAGGGATACCAGGGAGGGGCAGTCCCCGTCCAAAACCGATGTGGCAGGAACCGACCCCATCTCCCAGGAACCCCAACCCGGGCGAAAGAGGAGGACCCGGATGGCATGGTGTCAGGCCAGTTATACGACCCGGCCTATCGACTGGAAGCTAGAAGACAACGAAGACACCATAAGGGGGGAGACCCTGACTGACCCCACCCTACGAGTGGCCAGAGAAAGGGCCGCCCGGGAAGGGGAACCCGACATCGCCAGAGGCCCAGGGTTTCTACTACGACAAGGTCTCCTATACCGAAGGTATAAAGGTGACGACGACGCCATGAAGGAACAACTGGTGCTACCAAAGAGCCACCGACTTATAGTGCTACAACTGGCCCACAACCATCCCTGTGGAGGTCACATGGCCTCTCTTAAAACCCAACAAAACCTACTAAAGAGGTTTTACTGGCCCGGCATTTATGGGGAGGTTGCCCAACACTGCAAGAACTGCCCCACCTGCCAATTGACTAGCGGGGTTCTACCCGCAAGGGCACCACTACAGAAAATGCCCCTCATTTCAATCCCATTCCAGAGGATCGGCATGGACATAGTGGGACCCCTGGAACCAGCCAGCCGTGGTTATAGATACTTACTGGTCGTAGTCGACTACGCTACTCGATACCCCGAGGCCTTTCCCCTAAAGGGAACATCGGCCCGGTTGTTATGCGACCAGCTAATTCCATTCTTTGCCCGAGTAGGGATTCCATCCGAGATAATCACCGACCAGGGGACCAATTTTATGTCGACCCTCTTAAAACAAGTATGTGGACAGTTCCAGATCAACCAGTTGAGAACCTCAGTATATCATCCCCAGACTGATGGGCTGGTAGAACGTTATAATCAAACAATCAAGAAGATGCTAAGAAGGGTGACGGGACCAGATGGAAAAAACTGGGATCGGGTGATTCCCCTAGTGTTAATGGTGTTAAGAGACACCCCCCAATCGTCCACCGGTTTCTCTCCCTTCGAGCTCTTGTTTGGGAGACAACCTCGAACAATACTAGACCTGGTTAAAGAGGAATGGGAAACCACAGAAGAAGTGTCTTTAACCGAGTACACAGAGGAATTAAAGGAACACCTAACCGCACTACGTACCCTGGCCCAAGATAACCTTGGACGTGCCCAAACAACTCAAGAAAGAAACTATAACAAGGGGAGCCGTATGAGAACCTTTAACCCAGGGGACCAGGTATTGGTACTCCTACCCACCAGCACCAATAAACTGTTGGCTAGATGGAGAGGGCCGTACGAGGTCACTGAAGTACTAAGCCCAGTAACCTACCGGGTACACCAGCCTGATCGTACCACCCCTGAAAAGGTCTATCATATCAACCTTCTAAAGAAATGGAATGAGCCTCTTCTGGGCGCCTTTGTATGTATCGAGGAAGCCAAACCGGACGAGATCCCGAACACCGTTCCTGATACCCTGGATTCAGTCAATTGGGGAGACACCCTAACCCTCGAAATGAAGACGGACATCAGGAACCGGTTGTCCCCTTATGCTGATGCCTTCTCCGCCTTACCTGGGAGAACCGATGTTCTTGAGCATGTCATCAAAACAGATCCCGGACCACCTGTGAGGCTTAGACCCTACCGGATACCCGAAGCCAGGCGAACCGTCATAAATTCCGAAGTGGACGAGATGCTAAGGATGGACATCATCGAGCCTTCGGTCAGCGTGTGGTCATCACCCATAGTGCTTGTCCCTAAGCCGGATGGCTCGGTTCGTTTCTGTATGGACTACAGACAATTGAACGCGGTGTCCCGATACGAAGCCTATCCGATGCCTCGGATGGACGAACTCCTGGAGGGCCTTGGAGCAGCCTGTTTCTTAAGCACTCTCGATTTAACCAAGGGATATTGGCAAATACCCCTTCGCTCCCAGGACAGGGAGAAAACTGCCTTTTCCACCCCACGAGGCTTATATCAGTATAAAGTCCTACCCTTTGGTCTCCACGGGGCTCCCGCCACATTCCAGAGATTGATGGACATCATACTGAGACCGCATACTGGATACGCCGCTGCCTACCTGGACGATATTGTGGTATACAGCCAATCCTGGGAATCGCATCTGAACCATCTGGAACAAGTAGTGGCTGATTTACAGAAGGCAGGCCTACATATCAACCCCAGGAAGACCACGATGGGAACCAATGAAACCAAATATCTGGGCCACATAGTGGGTGGGGGAGTGCTGAAACCACAGTTATCCAAAACACAGGCTATCCAAGATATACCGACTCCTACCAACAGGAAACAAATACGTGCTTTCCTGGGATTGATCGGGTATTACAGAAGATTTATCCCTGACTTCTCCTCGATAGCCGCTCCCTTGACGGACGCATTGAAACTCAAGGGGAATCCCAACCTGACCAACGACCCGAAGGCCTTGAACGCCATAGCACACCTAAAACAAAGGATCACGTCCAACCCGGTCCTCTGTTGCCCGGACTTCCAGAAACATTTCTTTTTACAAACGGACGCCTCAAACCAGGGCCTGGGAGCTGTGTTATCGCAGAGGAATGGGGAGGACCTGCAACCGGTGTGCTTCATCAGTCGGAAATTGTTGCCCCATGAAGCGGCTTACTCAACCATCGAGAAGGAGTGTTTGGCCATCAAGTGGGCTGTTGACTCGCTCCGGTACTATCTGTTGGGTCGCCGGTTCACCCTGTACACCGACCATGCACCCCTCCAGTGGCTGGCCCAACATAAGGACACGAACCAAAGGGTCCTCCGCTGGTTTCTCTCCCTTCAGCCATTTGATTCCGTCACGTTGCACAGGCCTGCCAGGTTTCAGCTGGTGGCTGACTATCTGTCTAGGTGTTCACCCTGGCCCGAACGGCCTGGGATTGGGGTGGGGATGTGTGAAGCAGCAGAGCCTCGGCTGGTGCCGCGGCGGCCGCGGCGTGAAGCCGGCCCGCACGAGTCGAGAGGCGCTGCCGCGTCCGCGGCCAGAGAGGGGAAAGGGAAACCCGCGGAGGCTAGCCGCGCGGCTAAAGCCGCTACGGGTGGACACGGCGGGGCCGCGGAGGAAGCCGCTATGTGCAGCCGCGGCGGGGCCGCTCGGCACTCACCTGTTCACCCCAGTCCGGGGGGTGGGGAGCAGTGTTCACGACGGCGCCGGGATACGGGGGAGCAGCGCCCGGCTCGCTGGCCCCGTGCTGCTCATGACGCTGCCAGAGCTGCACGTTGCAGGGGGGGAGGGCCCAGCCTCAGGACGCGTCCCTACGCATCGCGGCCACAACCGCATGGCCAACACCACCACCCTCCACCACCAGGGGAACGGGGCCAACACCACCGCCCTCCACCACCAGGGAATCGGGAAGAGCAACACACTGGGATGGCAACCCTTAAGAGAGGTGGGACCATGTCCCAGGAACCAATAAGAAAGGGGTTAGCTCAAACCCTCAGGGATTGGTGGGGGCTGGATACCTCCAGCTGTGATAAAAGAGCACCCAGGGAGACTAATGGGTTGTTCTCATTACACAGGACACGGGGAGGAGAGAGGAGAGGGAACCAGAGTGGTGGGCCTATCCGGACAGCGGCTCGAGATAGGACCAAGCCAGGCCCAACGCCGTTGTATTACAGGAGGACAAGATACCGGTGAAGCTAACCGGGAGGACTTAAGAGTTTTCTTTCAGCATCTGCTGCCTTAAAACCAGAATAAATATTGTTTTAGCACGTGTCTGTCTCCGACTATAATTCCACCCTTCACACCCCAGAACATGCCCAGTACATATGGAAAGCGTTTGCATTTGGTTCACCACATTTCAGACATTCCTCAGAGAAGGTTGCCGTGAATTTGGCCATCTTTGCGGGGGTATAGTGAAGTCGATTAAGAATTTTGAATTGGATCAGGCGTAGGCCGGCATTCAAAGATACAGATTTTGTCAACTGGCAACATCTGAGCCATTGTTCCTCACCCAGTGTTACACCCAGGTCTGCTTCCCAATTAGTTTTTATGGTATTCAGAGATTTGGAATGTGCTTGTATCAAGGTATACAAATTAGAGACCCCCTTCTTTACTGCATTTTCAGCTGTCATTGCATGTATACACTCATGCGTAGGGGGTTCTGCAGGAAACAAAGGCCACCTCACCGCAAACGCGGCTTTCATGCAGTGATAATGGAGCAGTTTTAGCTGTCCACCCCCAACAGTTTTTACAAAATCCACAGAGCTCACAAAAGTACCCTCAGGAAACATACCCTGCATCTTTAGCTGCTCATCTGGGTCCCATGTCCTCTGCAATGCCCCATCAAATGTGGGGCAGATACCGGGGATGTGCCATAGTGGGGCCGTAGGGCCATAGGGTATTTCAACCCCTATTCTTTTGTATATCCTGGACCATGCATGAACAGTGGTGCTAGCGGGGTCGAATTTGCAGGTGTCTTTGTGGCGGGGACTGAAGATGACAGATCTAAGGACGGTCGGGGACACTGCATATTTCTCTATGGGGATGTGTTTGGCAGTATCGTCTGGGTCATACCAGTGTTTGACGAACTGGGCCTTAGCCGTCAAATAATAGAGTTCGAAGTCTGGCGCAGCAATACCACCACTTGAATATGGCTCCACCAGTTTGTCACATTTAATTCTTGCAGCCCCCTCACCCCATATGAATCAAGTGGCTAGGGATTGTAGTTTCATGAAAAATGCCTTTCCTGGCCAAAGGGGGACATTTCCAAAATAGTAGAGTATTTTGGGAAGGATCACCATTTTAATGAGCGACACCAGGCCATATAAGGAGATGGGGAGCTTAGCCCATAACTGGAGTTTGACTGTTAGCACTTGTAGGAATGCTTCATGGTTATCCGCGTATAGTGAATGTTTCTCTCTAGACACGACTATCGAAATCCGCTAATATTAGAAGTGCAGTTGGTGGCGGGAGAGAGTGGAAATAATTCAGACTTGGTGTTATTAATCTTATAGTAGCATGCAAAGTTGTGTATGTCCTTCATGATGGGTAGTAGGTTTGTCTCGGGGTCCCGGATATAAAGGAGAGTGTCAACCGCATAGAGAGATATTATCTGCAGCGGGCCAGTCATTCTGATGCCCCTGTGTGTATGTTTCTTCCGGATGAACTCAGCCATTGGTGCAATTGTGAGGGCAAACAATATGAGAGAGAAGGGGCAGCCCTGTCTGGTACCCCTGCCCAGACGGAAGAGAGTGGATAGCGTGTGATTGATGAGAACCCTTGCTCCTGAGTTAGTGTAGAGCAATCAAACACATCTTATAAAGTACGCCCCCAACACAAAGCATTTAAGTACTGAGAACAGATAGACCCATGAGACTGATTTGAAAGCTTTCTCGGCGTCTAGTGCAGCTACAGCTGCGTTTGCATTTGGGCAGATCTGTGCCATCACCCTGAATAACCTGGAAAGATTAAGGGCAGTGGACCGCATTGGGATAAAACCCAACAGGTCCGGGTGTACTAGGCTATGCATGTTTGGGAGGAGCCTAGTCAAAAGGATTTTAGCAAAAATCTTTGCATCATTGTTGATCAGGCAAAGGGGTCTGTATGAGAAAATATCATGGGAGGGACGGCGAGGCTTCAGAAGTACAGTTATTATAGCCTCACGCGTTGAATCTGGGAGTGTACCTTGGTCTATAGCCTTCTCCCACACGTTCAACAAGATGGTGGCCAATTTCTCGTGACTTGCCTTATACAGTTTGTAAGGGAGGAAGCGTCTTCTATGCCCACCCCTATACATTCTGCATGAAAGGACCTGCTTGCTCACCCAATTGCAGGGAGATGTCCTCCTTGTCTTTCCTATGACAACAGAGGAAGGGAGCCATTGGGTGATACACTCAGACTCCATTTTGTGCCACCCCGGACTCCATTGTTGTACTAGGCCGCACAATGATCTCTAATAAGCCTTCTCTCCCCGCATCCAGCGCCGCGCACAACCAGCCCTGGCTCCCCCACCTCCTCCTCCCCTGTCTGTGTCGCATCAGTCCCTTTCTCACAGAAACCCAGGTGCAAATTGTTGCAAACAAGAAACATTATTCTTTCTCTTCCTCTGAGCTCATTGCCCTGTGTGTGACCGGGGAGAATCATGACTTGTGTACTCATCCGTCTCCACAAACCTGCTCCTGCTCCTACGACCCCCACCTTTAGAAATTATTGCCTGCACAGCCTTTTCCCCTCTATTCTCCTTTCATGTAACAGTTGGTGAGACCCTTCCCCACGGACTGTCCTAGATTGCCCCATATACCTAATCCTGTGTGATCATTTGTTTAACCATGAGGCACCAGGGAAAATGAATCATAGAGCAAAGCCCCCCAGATAAGGCACTTGGGAGAAGGGCCACTGGACTACTGCCCTCATGAAGCCTGGGTCAAGAATGTGTATATGTTTGCCCACGATTTATAGGCGACCCCCTATTCTTGTATACGTTTTATATTCAGCATTATTCATTGAATGCCAATAATTATTGTGTAAGTTAGATTAGCTAGAACAATCGCGTCTTGTGGAACCAGCTTGACCTTCACCCCGCAAAGATGAGCCCAGCTGACCCATGTGCCCAGAGACCGCCCCAGCCACAGCAACCAATTGGAGTCTGGTACTGTATATTGCTACATACTGGGCCATAGGGGCCCACCAATGAACATTGTAATTTTATACTGTATGTCATGACGTGTTTATGCTTTAAAATGAAATGTTCATGTATTATTTGGCAGAGCGCTCTCAGATCAGCAGAGTCTTCTGCGTGCATCATTAACCTGATAAAACCTTTGTTTAACTTGCAATCTTTCTCCTGGTCTCATTCCCTACTGGGGTGTGTCCATTTATTCTGAGTTTGGGATTTGCATTGGGGAATGACCACCTTCAAATTCAACACCGAAACCGTTGGAACCGGGAAGCCAAGACCTCGGGCGAGAGGGCGGGAAGCTCAAGTACCATGTAAGTATTCAGATATTTCCTCAGCCGATCTCTCCTTGCAATTAGCATATAGTGCTGTATAAAACTGTGTAAATGTGGTATTTATTTCTTCCTCCTGATTCACCACCCCCCCTGTGTTGTTTGGATATAAACTCTGATAGCTTTCCACTTTCAGCATATTGGCCAAGTACTTGCCTGCTTTGTTACCCTCACCATACCTGTGGGCCCTTACAGGAGCAGCCATATATTGCACCTCTCTATCCACCAGTTTGTGGAATTCACTCAGTAGTACATGAATGTCTGCAAGGGTATCTTTATTGTGTGTGACGCTATAGCTCTGTTCAGGTTTCGATAGTTGGGACTCCGTCTGGCTCAGGTCTTTCTTTACTGATGAGTAGCCCAGTGATCTTGGACATAAGGATACCACAACGCCATACCTTGAACGTTTCCCATAGTGTAGCATGGGAGCTGACAGAGCCCCCGTTGATTTCAAAGAACTCCTCTATCTCAACATGTAGGGATTCGCACACCACAGGATCATTGAGGATAGCAGAGGGCATCCTCCAGCGCTTGGCTCGCAGGGGAACATTACGGAGAACGAGGCATAGGGAGATCTGTGAATGGTCCAAAAGTGTACATGGGTGGATGTCACAAGCCGACACCGCATTTGAAAGTGAGGTAGACAGGAGCCAGTAGTCGATCTGAGACTCAGTGTCATGGACCGTGGATTATTATGTGTATTGTTTGTCCATCAGGTGCAGCATACGCCAGGCGTCAATCAAGGATATCTGCAGCAATATGTTGTAAGGTGGTGGCAGCCTTTGTGAGGGTGCAGGGGGCAGTGGATGACCTGTCCAGTGTTGTGTCAAGGATTGTGTTGAAGTCCCCACCCCAGAGAACTAAAGTCTCGTCAGGTGGAATGAGCATGTCCAACACAGCCTGGTACAACCTCGGGTTGTCAACATTCGACCATAAGTATTGACCAGGACCGCTGAGCGGCCAACTAACTCCCCCACACCAACACAAACCTTCCCATAGGGTCTATTTTACAACTCATGTACCAGAAGCCTAGCAACGGATAAATAAGGGTAAGGACCTGCTCATTCCGCAGGACCTGTTCTGATATGGTGTGACCCAAATATTGGATAGAGGTTTTACTAAATCTATATTTGTCTTTACTCAGTGTTAAACCTGCTTTCATAAAAATATCCAATACATCTCTCAATCTCTTATCGTGTTCTACTTGATCTCTCCCATATACTTACACATCATCTTGGAAGCACACAACACCCTCCATGACATAAAACAGCTGATACATGATGCTTTGGAAAACTACAGTAGCTGATATTAGACCAAAAGGCATGCATTTGCATTGGAATATTACTTCTGGTGTAATGAATGCTGTTATATTTCTTGAAGACGCAAGAAGGACTATCTGGTAATAAACAGATTTTAAATCTAAAGTGCTCATAACATTAGCTTCTTTAACGTTTCCTAACAACTCAGTGATATTGGGCAAGGAATGTCTGTCCAGTATTACGCACTGATTGATAGATCTTATGTCAATACCCAAACTGAGTTTACCATTAGGCTTATGTACCACAACTAAAGGGGAAACCCACTCAACTGCTTCTATTCTTCCAATTACATTCTGTTTTTCCATTATTAACAATTCTTCCTTTACTGCAGCTCTAATGGCTAACGGTACACTTCTTATTTTTTGCTCAACAGGGATTGAATCTGGTTTTATTCAAATTTTGTACATGAATCCCTTGAGACTACCTAGTTCATCCCACAATACAGCATGAAGTGACAAGTCGTTCATACTTTCTATGGCATATACACTTTATTCAGCATTGGGATCCAGATTTGTCATAAGTCTTTTTTGGTGTGACCAACTTAACAGTGGGTAACTCCCTTTCTTCGAGACATCTACTTTACCTTTGGCAGACCTATCTCTGAATTTCATAACAGCCCAGAACCATCCTTCTAAATCAATTCTCTTTCCCCCATATGCAACAAGTCTTATGCCGACTACATTAAGAGAAACTATCTTTTGTAGTTTGCTCTTGGAAAATATGTTTAGACAATAATGTGTTTTTAGGCAGAGATTACGGTCCAAAAAAGGCTTTATTCCCTTGGTGAGTCCTTTTTCAGTTTTGTGTAAGGTTTCTCTATTGTAGTTGTCAGCACGATTGGACACCTTTATTGTGACTGTTTGCAATATTGTAAGACTAACTCTATTCTCTATTGGTGTCCTTATCTGTGCGCCAGCTATGTGTTAATTTTTAGGGTGATTGCTCTTGCAACAATAATCACAATGATCCATTCATTTTTGTTTGCTCATGCTCTTTTTATTTTTTCTCTCACACTTTTTTCCCTCTGTTTTTGCCCCCACACTTTGTTTTTCTCTCTACACGTGTTTCACCATGGAATTGTTTCCATGGTTCATCAGGAGAGAATCTATCAAAAAATCTAACAAACCAATCATTTACAAAACATTAGCATTATTCACAATTACATTCCTAAGTGTTCATTGAATGTATTTGCATGGTTTCATATGTACTTAACAAGTACATTGTTTATTACTCACCCTATTTGTTGTTTTATGTTCCTCTTGCACATATGTAACTGTTTCTCAGTTATGTTCTGTTTTGCTTTCTTCTGTATATTTTGAGTATTTTCCTGTCAGCTATTCAATTACCTTTGGAGAAAGCATTGTGTTTAGTGTACTTTTAATTTAGTTACATTTCACTAAGTTTATCCTTGTAAATTCTAACTTTGTATTTTAAAGCTACATATTCCAATTGCCTATGTTAAATTTATTGAGTTTTTGTGCTGAAGCCCAAGTTTCAGTGTTTGACAAAAAGCTTCTATTATCTCATCTATACAGAGTGCACAGTTCATCATGGTCTGGGAATCAGTTTTGGTTACCTTAAAATATCACAGTTGTACTTTTACTATTTCCTTCAGAAAAGATGTTGTTTCCCCTCTTATCTCACTGGCTAAGTATGTGTCTATAAAGGCTGTGTTATTGGGGGTCAGTGTGGTGGATGAGGACTAATCCTTTTTTCTTACCTTGATCTTGAGCCAGGATCTGATTGTCCTTCTCTGCGTCGATTCGCGCTGTGTTTTGGCGTCTTTCTGAGCCTCTTTTTATATATGCGAGCGGGGTGATGTCATCGCGCTCTGCGTGCCGTGGCCATTTTTGATGCCGCTATTCTTTTTAATTATTTTTTTATGTGTGAAACTTTGTTTGTTAATCTAAGCATGCATACATTATTACTTCTTGTCCAAACCTGAGAATGCCATGGATAGATGCTCTGACTGGGTTAGTACAGACTACAAATGTAGGACAAATAGTTGGTGGAATTGTAGCTACAACTATGATTCATTCATTATTCACAAATAATATCTGTTGGCAATATGTATGCTGATAACTTCCTGTTCAATCTACATCCCAACCTAAATATGTTTTTTTATATATATTGCTTCATAGTGCTATACCAATTGGTATTTTGTATACATGTATCATTATACTAAGCTTAACAATAATCATTTAGCTCACTATGAACAGTGTCGTTTTGTGATATACATACAGCGAAAACATTATTTTGCAACTGAACTTCCTGTTTATCGTGAATTTCACTCTATATCTATTTCTTCATGATGCTGAGTAATTTGATATTTACTTTTCTTGCTTCATTGTGCTAAGCTTGATGGTATACATTTGACACACAATTTCCAGTATCTGTTTTTCATATGCATGCAATGGAAGAATTTGACAAGACTTTGTCTTAAACCCGGTCTTTATAGCGCTTGTGTTATAGCCAGTATGACATTTCATGGTCTGAATTCAGACCTGTGGCACAAGTATTCATAAGGCAAATCCATTGTGCTTTCTTTTTTTCTCAGTAGTTGTTCCCTGTTAGCTCATCTGGCTGGGAATTTCACTTTTTCTAATCTGAAGAATTGAATTTGGTCCATTTCCATATCTTTATGTTCCATGCAGAAATGTCTTTCTAGGGGATATCTAAGGTCCTTATTTTTTATGGATCTCATATGTTCAAACAGCCTTGTTTTGAGGCCCCTGATTGTGCTTCCAATATATAGTTTTTGGCAGACACATTTGATGCCATAAATTATGAATTTGTGGTTGCAATTGACATATTGCGCAATGTTTTAGCTTTTTCCATTTGGTATTACAAAGTCTTTTTTCCCATTAAGTATTTGTGGGCACAGTTTGTAGTTTCCACATTTATACATTCCAGTGGGTGATGGTAAATTTAAGGAACTATTGAGGTCTTTTGTGGACTCTGGTTTGAGCAAGCTTGGGCTTATTTGTTGTTTAATAGTTGTTGTTTTTTTTTTTTTTAAAGATGATGGGATGGGTTTTCGTTCAAGTGTTTTCTTAAGGTGTCATCTTTTTTGAGGATGTTCCAGTGTTTTTTTTAGTATTCCTTTTGTGATGCATACATCACTGCTGTATGTTGTGATGACATGTACTTTGGCCATTGTATTGTTTATTTTTGGTTTAACAATTAGTAAATAGCTTCTCGGAATTTCCTCTGCTGCTTTTTTTCAATATAAGGGGCCGATACCCTGGCTGAATTGCTCCTTTGGTCTTTTTACATGCTTTTGAAATGTTTCAGTTGTGCTACAATTCCTTTTTATCCTGAGTATTTCTCCATATGGGATATTATTGATTGTATGGTGTGGATGGTTGCTGTGCGCATGTAATATGCTATTGACTGCTGTTGGTTGGATGTATAGATCTGTATGTATTGTATCTCCAGGAATGTATAATTGTAGGTCCAAGAATTCCACCTTTTCTTTACTGTCTTTCATAGTGAATTTGATGTTGGAGTTGTTGTTGAGGTATTCAACATATTCTAAGAGACCTGATCTTATGTGAAAAACTGTACAATTTACATGATAATGCAAAACAACAACTGAAAGCAGAAGGAGGGGGAAAGAAACAGAAAGTCACTAAGTAGAAAGAAGGGAGAGAAGAAGAGCTTTCAGGTTAGAGGGAAATATACAAAGTAATGAAGAAGAGTGGAGAGAGAGAGAGAGAGAGAGAGAGAGGGAGAGAATTCCAGGGTTTAGAGGCTAAAAGGGCAAAAGATCAGAAACGGGAAGAAGCACAGGGGGGTTTGTGGACAGTGATAAGAAACAGATTCTGTGCTCGGAGAGTCCGAGATGGAGAATAGAGTGAGACTAGCGAAAAAAGATAAGGAGGCGCCAATCCATGTGTACATTTGAAAACAATAGAAAGAAAATGGCAGAGAAGACATGATTCAAAGGAAAGCAGTGAAATAGATAGTAACCAAGATGTGATAGAGGAGCAAAAAAGGTGAAGAGAAGACAAACAGAAGAATTATGAACAGATTGGAGAAGAAGAAGACGTGAGGCAGGAAGGCCAAGATCCAGCAGGACCTTCCTCTGAAATATCTGTAATCTCACAGACATATTGCAAGAGGGAAGGGGTGGACAGAAACAGTAACTTGGAGAAAGGATTTACTTTTTGTTGAGCTGGGGAAATATTAAAAAGGTTACAAAAAGGTTACACAAAGGGTTTCAATAATGTTTTTATTGTTTCTTTTAAAGGGTGACGCTCAAGTGTAAAGACAATTATTTCACGTAGGCTTTCTCAGAGATCTTCATAAAGTTTGTTTGTGTGGGATACTAGTGAGGGTAAGGGAAAGGATTTCACAAACATTTTGCAAAGGGTGTCACACGTTTTCACAAAGGTTTTCCCCCAGGGTCAAAGGCATAAATATAATAATAATAATAATAATTTAGCATTTATATAGCGCTACGGACCCTCAGGCATCTGAGCGCTGCTTTTTTTTACCCACGAGGTGTGGTGCTCATTTATCAACCTCAGAAGGATGAAAGGCTGAGTTTGCCCCTGCCGGGATTGCAACCTGCGTCAGCAGGCACTGCACAGATGTCAAAGAGAGCGCTCCAATCGCTGTTCTATCGGACCGGCTAATATAGTTTGAAAAGGCTAAAGTACAAGCTCTACTATTCTGGATCAGCTCTCTTCATCCCCTAAAAGTCAAGCGTAACCAAACACAGACCGTGAGCACAAACAATTTATAAGGGTCTGCAACAATTGGCCCTGCAAATGTTTTGGACTTCAACTACCATCAGGCCTAGCCAAAAGAGTAAACAGCGAGGTATCTTGGGAGTTGCAGTCCAAACAGCGGCAGAGCCGCAGGTTGCAGACCCCAGCTGAACTTTCCTAGAAATTATAGGACAGTCAAAATCGCACCAAATTGTTTGGTGGTTCAGATTGGCCCATCAAACCTGTGCACATCCTGCAAGCTTGCATATGATCTCAGATACATTTTCAGAGTGCTGCTGCACATCAAGAGAACTTGTTAGCTGCCCGATCCCTAATATGAGGTTTGACTCCAGCCCTCCAGAGTTACTTAGACAGCATTATGTGAAATTATCTTCATATTCCTATGATTCAATTCACACTGGTTTTGCTGTAGTTGTGGCATTGTACCATCCCAATAAACAAAAAAAGTGATTTTTTTTAACCCGAATGAAAGCATTGCATTAGAATGAAGATGTGATAATTCTTCAAACCTGACGCTATAGTTACATTGTCAATGCTATAGCAAACGATACATCTCACTTCCCTATAGCTTTACAAATGTTGGAACAATGTTCACCATGACTTCCAGACGTGCAGATATGGCACATAATATGTGACTTGTTAATTGTGAGTTTTGATGTATGCATTCGAATTTTTTTTAAATGGTGTAAAAACATGGCTGGATTGCATCAGGGCCCAATCAATATACGATTGGGGTAGTAAATGTATAGCACTATGCATAACATGAGACAGTAATACATACACCGAATATTACTCGGTCTGCATAAATCTACGGCACTTTAACTCTCTGGTTTATATTGACAACAAAGTTGGAGCGCCTTTACTGAGAATGAACATGGCAAAATAACTTGTTCTGTGGGGCGATTCCCACGCGGAAGCGTCTAGAACCAAGTGTTAGCTCGCTGTACCTTTCATGGAGGCGAAATATCCGCAGAAAAGCCCAAAACACGTGTCTGGGGTTGCTGATGGTACTCTTGTTTAGAGGAGAATTGCCTAGCATTTCAGTGCTGGACTGCCCTTGTGGGTGGGACCAGACTGATATGCCAATGGATATTTCTCACCTGTGAAAGGTACAGTGAGCTAAAACATGGCTATGGACTCTCCTGGGTGGGATTATTTATTCTCAGTAGAGGGATTCCGACATTTTTGCATATTTTATCAAACTTGTGATTTAACCCTTGGTGTAATTCAGACATGGACACCTTGCTCACCGTGCCTAGGGAGGCTCAGCTTCACCTCACTGATGATGCCCAACAAGGCTGAAACAAATGGTTTAGTGTTGCTTATGCTACGCTTGTTTTGAGACATATTTCTTAGCATTTTGGTGCTGGACTGCTCTTGTGAATGGAACCACATTGACATACAAATAGACATTTCTCATATGTGAAAGATAGAACAAGCTAAAATGTTGTTTACACCCTACTGAGTTGGAAACAACCAAAAGAACAGGTGATGTGAGTCCTGTTCTTTCTCAGTAGAGGGGCACACATTTCTAAACGCAAGTCTAGATCCATCCTCTTTCTGGATAAAGCATTTTGGTCCTGTCCATGTTCTTCGGCTGTGGTGAGAAACCTAGTTATTTTCATATTTATTTGTTTATTTATTTATTTATTGCATTTGTTATATGCCCAAACCCTGGGGTGTCACGGCGTAGTTACAGGCAACCCGTTATACATGACATTAGCAGGAGCCCAAGACTCTGTAATACATATTCTTACACTATTAAACATTTTGTGGTACAATACAAGACATTGCAGTATTTAGGCAGACATTCAACATTTTACTGAAAGAAGAAGGCTTAGGTACGGGGGCAGTGGTAGTAGATTCATAGAGTCTGACCTCACACTAGTCCCTAAAGTTTATTAGTGGTGAAAAATAGTTTCTGCCATCCAAAAAGAATTACAGTGCCTGTGCCACTTTTTATTCTTCCCGCACCAAATCTTAGCCATGAACTATTTTCTTTCTGGACAATTTGAATTTGGAAACAGTATTTATCTTGGCCTTTCTGCCAAACTGATGACACTCTTGTTGAGGACCCAAAATGTGGGTAAGCTGTTTTTTAAAACAATTTCGGAGATTTGACCATATGACCCCCACCCCCGATATAACACACTATGTGTATCATGGTAATTCTGTAATTTATCTGCAGAATTATTGACAAACAAATTTACTGTTACTGCAACTCGATACCGCAGATTTACTGCTGGATTAGACTGATGGAAAGGTGGTGTTAAGCTCCACTTTTCGAGTTCATAACACTCATTAGAATGTCTCTGCAGATTTACCGTGAGCTGTAATTCCACCATTGTAAAACCCCCTATTTCTGGAGGTAAATTCACCTCCAAACTTGAAATACAGCGGTGCAGTAAAGTTGGTGGTAATTTCATTAGAACCAAAGAAAGATGATGTAATGGAATTATCACCATAAACGTATCACACCACCAAACTCATAATGAGGCCCCTTGTGTTTGGTTCATAAGGCTATCTATAGACATAGGTATTCTCCCCTCGCTGCTAGAACACACTGATACTACAGACAGATTATACAAACCTGGATTATACCAGATTTCAGAAATCAAATCTTGGTCGAAAAACATTTGGTGTCTGGGACAAAGCCAGAAACTTGGTCTTCTCAGCAGGGGATGGGAACCCCTCCCAGCCGGGGGTAGGAGGACTATCAGGGAGAGATCCTAAGCTTTCACTTCCTCATTGTATTGAAGTCTCATCTTTGTACTTTTACTTTGTACTATTTTTGTATAACTTTTGCGCTCCACTGTATCCTGTTTCACTTTTCACATGTATTGTAACTAAGAAACTGCATATTCTTGTACAGCACCCAGCTACCTACGGGTGGGATGCGCTCAACAAATAAATAAACAAACAAACAAACAAAGCCAGTCCGCCCCATGAAGTGGATGGTGGCAGTTGAGAGGGCCCCAATTCCTGCCTGCTTGGGTCTTTAATTCAAGCCATTCCCCTTTGAAGAGAAAGCATAGTATTCTTTCATAGTTCAATTAAAAAAGTTGTGTATACTTCATCATCCCTGTGTATATGAGAAAAATCCTGGTATAGAGGACTCTGGTTGCAAATAGTTTGGCCATCATTGTCCTGTGGACCTCAGAAGACATCTTGGAAATACCAAAATTGCAACAGCGTAGAAAAATAATAATAAATAGGTACTGTACACGCCACAGAGTGAAGACAGGATAATAAATAAACAGACGGTGGGTTTAATATAAGCCTCTTCAAAGGTTATCTGCCAATAAACCGATTCCTGTAAAATCAAAATGGAAATATATTGATAAAATCCATCACAAAGCCAAATGAATAAAGCTGCCCACAATAAAATCCCAGAGCACGCCACAATTAATATCTATGCACCAGATAGAATGCATGCAGTCATTGCATCTCTATGCAAAGGTGTATCTTCCATTCGTTTAACTTCACACTGCATACAGCAGTGAATGGAGCATGGTTGCAGAAACCTTCTGAGCTGTACACCGCGCCACTATTACCATCCCCCGGTGCCAGGCTTTCAGAAGAAATCAGGAATCCACCTGATTCATTAAAACTTCTCTGTAGATTTGGCAGTGAATGGAGGCTGATTGTAGAGAGGTCACGGCCAAATGGATCTGGTTCATTGGTGAGACATGAACAGTGGCAACGCCAAAGGCCATGGATCGGTTGGGTGAGGTTATTCACTTGTGAGGGGAAAGTGCCCTCGCAGGCCTGCTTTCCTGGCACTAGCAAAACAAAAGAGGTGATGGCTGGAAGGTTTAGAATGAATCTTAACCTCTGGCATTGCTCTGGGCAACCCTCCAGACCTGCCTAGAGACCCAAGCTACTCCTCACTGATGAGGCCCAACAAGGCTGAAACATGTTTGGGGATGCTTGTGGTCTTGTGCAGAAGGGATGTGACCTAGCAGTTCGGGCTGGACTTTTGGCCTTTTGCCCCTTTTGGGGTGGAACCAAGCCCGATTTGCATATGGTCTTTCTCCTTCTGTAATGGCTTGGCATGCAAAGAACGATGGTCTGGAGGGTTGCCCAGAGCAATGCCATTGGTTAAGATTCAGTCTTAACCTTCCAGCCATCACCTCTTTGTTTCTGCTTTCCTGGCACACCTTGTACCTACTTGACTGGGGCCATCTCCCTCTTAGAAAAAAGCACCTTTTCACAAGGCGTTCCTTTGCAGAACCCTTTTCTGCAGGCAAAGGCTATGCCACTCCATTCCGCAGCTGCCTTTGCACACTATTTAGCTGGGGATGTTTGGGTAATTTTGCAGTTGTTGACACCACATGTGTTTGCAATTAGCGTGAAAAAGGCTGAGAAAAACAACTTGTCTACTTAATATTCTGCGTAGAGGCATAGAATCGAGTGAGACGCTAATGAAGTTAATTTGCCCGGGTCTTGGCAGCGTTGCTAATTCAATGTGAAATAAACTGCAAAAAAAGATGGCAGTTTGGGAAACGGAAGGCCTTTTTTTGGCCGGCTTATGATTTAATGACTGTGGTTACGAGATCAGAAGAGTGTTTTCAGCCTCAGACATTCATCGCTATAACTCTAGAAACTTCTGGTGCAGCTTTTGCGCTCCCGCTGAAGCCAGAAAAACGCAAAATCCCACAACTGTTTTTCATGGTACTAGATCACATATTCCAGGGAGGCTCTACAAGGGAAAAAAATAAAATAGTGTATATGTTATTTATATTGAAAACCTCACAATTCAAATGGTTCCTGGAGTATTTATAGTGATATTTGAGGATGTATATCAAAAACCTAGTTAGGAACCAATGGGGGGCTGCAATAGTAATTTGGGGATTAGCAGAGGTAGGCGGAAGGGAAGGTTACATGCTGCAGTAGCACGGATATCCCACACTGTAGGGGGGGGGGATCTAGGAATATCAGGTCCTATATGTGATCCCTAAGTATTCCCTGCAGGAGCATCAGAAAAGTCATGATTGAGATTTGGGTGGTGTTCCAGAAGGCTGGGGCATAGCAAGAGAAGGCCTGTTTCCTGGTTTCTCGTTGCATGGCAGTTTAGTCCCGAGCCTCGACATGGTCTGGATCCTACAGGAGCATGGCCCACCCGAGCTGTGAGTGTTATGGTGTTGATGATTGTTGTAGTTTTTGCAGAAGGATTAGGGTTTTGTGGGTCCGTCACACCTCTCTTAGATGATTCATCAAGGCAGGGGTCTGCACAGGTTGGCTTTGCTGGTGTGTTGGACTATAACTCCCATCAACCCTAGAAAGCACAGCCAATTGTGAGGGATCATGGGAGTTGTAGTCTAGAACAGCTTGCGGACCAAAGCATTAAGGTGAGCTATGTTTTGATTATGTCTATTTTAGAATGCTTATTTTAAGTTTTTTTTTTTATTGTCATGCTACCTGTTCATGTTTTGTTTTTGTTTTTTTGGGACATTTTCTGTACGTTAGCTTATTATTGTGCCGGTACGATCAAGTTGATCTCTTTTTGATCTGCAGGTCACAGGTTCGAATACCGGCAAGGCTAAATCAACCTGTAATCCTGTTTTGGTTGGGTAACAGTAATTTTATATAAAAATTGTCTATGCTGCTATATATATATATATTTATATGAATAACCCATTATTAGTATTATTGGGTTATATGGCACAACCTCTGACAATTTCATGTCATTTAGTGCTTCTGTACCTTCAAGGGATGGTCTGCAACCGGAGCTGGTTGGGGGAGGGTCGGGGGAGTTGCTGGGATTGGTGTGAGCAGTATCTAGTCAATTCATCTAAACCCATTCCATCTAATACCATTCCATCAATATTTTTCCATTCAGCGCTACCATTTGCATGGTTAGTTGGCACTAGGGCTGGCCCTAAAGAGATGGGGTGGACATGGTGAAGGGAAACAGAAGTCAAGTGCAAGACAGCTCTGCTGTTGTGTGGATGCGTGAGGGTGCGGCACGGTTCTTAGGTGTTCTATCCTGCAAGCATAGAGGCAATTGTCTGTACATGGGAGCTTATTGGGCCCGTGCTACTAGGATGAATTGGCCAGGCTGTGTTATATAGATTTATTATAGAGATGAAGCGTTCTGTTGCCTGATGTCTGCTGTGAGGCTTATTCCATTTGAGTGAGTGACTAGGTTAGTTTGTGTGCATGTAGTGTGTTGGACTGTAAAGAGTGAAGAGGTTAGACGGGGGGATGAGAGGATGGCCTAGTGGGCCATTTGCCTGGCTTGGACGCACCCTTGGTGGGTGTGTTTAGCGTCTGTGAGTTCCTTTTATGCAACATGTTTGCTCTTGATATTATCACATAGGTCATTTTAGCCAATGTGGACAGCTGCTTAATTGCTATGTCTATTTTATTTATTTATTGTTTGCATGTTTGGCCCTTATACAGGAAGTAAATACTGTTTCAAAGCTGCCACAGGGCAACAGGAAGGGGACAAGGGGATGTAAAAACGATCGAAATACATAAGAATATTAATACAGTGGGAGCGGGTGACGAACCTACTATGCCTTGTGAGCACTGCACGTGCGTGCAGAACATTGGTGGATTTTCACAGATTGCACAGTGGTGGGTAAGTGAATGTTGGGTGTCTGACCACATGATATATGATATGGTATTTGTTACGCGCCTATAGAGACGCTGGTTCCGTCAGCTCTGTGGGGGCACTGGAGTCCTGGTGGACCCTATACTGGGGGGGGTGGGGGGCAAGCTCCATGGTCTACGACTACGCTTGTTCATTTCTAATTTTCATTAATTTTTATTGCTTGTCTATGATGTGATTGGTTATTTATAACGCACTTAATACCCAGAGGTTTCTAAGCCCGGACCCGGGCATCGAACCTGTGTTGCTCCGTGTCGTCTTGCTTCTAAGGCGAGCACGCTGCCCCTGAGCTATCCTCCCGAGACTGTGCAATCAGTGGGCAGCACAAAAAAATGTAAATATTGCCCTGGTGCCCACAGAAGAGAGATTTTTCTTTTTAATCTGAGTGATCCTTTAACAAAAGGACGGACATTTTCAGAGAAAAAATGGCGTTTATTCTTGCCAAAAAGAAGCTATTAAAAAAAGGAAATTGCCTATAACATCAATTTAAACTGGCCCCAAATAGTTTTACATTTGTACTTTATTTATAGTGTTTTAGCCTACAAAAGTAAGCTTTTCTCAAAGAAAACAGAGAAAGGAATACAGAAGTTAAACTCAAAACAATAATATAACATTTCTTCAATGATACAACACATGTAGCTTAATTCATCCCTACGCAGACAAAGATTTAAAACTAGAAAATCATTCTATTTTCCTCAAAAGAACACATAAAAAAGTGTTTAAATTGTTTTAATAAGCTAAAAGATCATTGACATGATATGTTATTTATAACACGCTCAATACCCAAAGGTTTCTAAGCGTGGACTCTGTGTCGTCTCGCTTCCAAGGCGAGCACGTTGCCGCTGAGCTATCCTCCCGAGACCAAATCAATAATAATTATATAAATTGTTTTCTGACCAGAAGCTTATAGTTTAAAAAAATTAAACAATGAGAAAGGATAACGTTAACAATAGCATCGCCCGGAAAACGGGCTCTTTTTAATTTGCAGCGTTCACTTCCGGTTATATATTGCAGTCATAATGAAAAGTTACACTTGTCTTACTTTGTGCAAAGCCTGTCCTCATAACCTAGAGCAGCCAAGTCAATGAAATACCCCTTTGAGAAAGGCGAGGTGGAGCTATCGACTGGCAGCTTTGCATACAATCCTAGAGGATTCTGGGAACATAAGAATGAGAAAAAGTGTGGCACGTGAGAATGCTCACAGAGTTTTATATTTGACAGCCGTGTCTGTGATTAACACTTGGCTTCCGCTCATTCAGTGTTCGAAGTGAGCGGGAACGGTGGGGAGCGGCATCCCAACACTTTTATGTTTTATTGTTAACAGTTGCATTCGTTTTCCGCATTGCGGGACTGTTCTTTGTTGTGAAGTGAAAGCACACTTCTTCAGTTTACCACTCGATAGCTGTTACAAATAAACTAAATCGGTTTCAATCAATTGGCTGTCACCCAGCATGGCTGCAACCCTTGAAAAATGTGTTGCACGTTGCCCGCTTCCTGGCTACCCTGTCCCCCTCTGCGGTCACAGCGCCATTACTTTTTTCGGTACACTTCTATTACCGCACTCACCTCTAGGGTGTGTAATCATGAGCCGTACCTCATTATAAGGGCAGCTTCAGCATTGGGATGTGAGGATATAATGTCTGGGACATCTCTTACTCAAGTGGAGCAAAGTGCCCCAAATGAACCAAAGTTTTGGAAGAGCAGGGACTGTGATGGGAAGCCAGGCTTTGCATATGCCTAGGCCCAATGAACAGGTCTCCTCGCAGAGTTTTTTTGTAAATATATATATATATATATACATATATTCATATGTGTTCTAAATTTTGCACAGAAACACCTATTTCATTTCGTATGTGGAGCTGTAATGAACATTAAAATGCTACAATTGCAGTCTAACTATGCTCAAAATAGTTCATATTTATATTTTGCGAAGTGGTTCCAGCCGAATTTTAATTGTCACTCAAAACTCAGATTGTCATGGGTCAGTGTGTTGTGCCAAGGAAAACAGGTGCTCTTGTTCAGGCCGGTTGAGCCATGTATGGCTTGAGTGGCAGTTAGGAAAAAGTGAACAGATGCACCGTCAGGTTTCGCCATAATTCAGGACATTTTTTTTAGTCTGAGATAGGGTGACCAGACGTCCCGGTTTTGCGGGGACTGTCCTGGAATTTGGAGCTCTGTCCCCCTTTTATAGGATTATGTTTCGATTGGAAACTGCAGTGGTCCCTGTTTTTGCTTGTTGGTCTTCATAGCTGGCAGGCACAGCTTGCACAGAAGAAATGGTGCATTTTACAACTTAAGATCGTGTTAGTTTGTAATAAATTAGTGATACATTTTAATATGTGTTTATTTCAACAGTAACGCTTAAACCGCCTTCTCCTCAAACCGCTACTGAAGTGTAGTGTCTTTGACAGCCACTTTCAAGAGTTAGTCCTACTTTTATGTTAGTTGCCTGTCCCGGTTTTTTACTTTTTAAATCTTGTCACCCTAGTCGGAATGAAGTGGGGGAGAGTGTAAAACAGACGAGCCTTTAGAGTTGAGACTTTTACCAAGTAAACACTTATATTTGGTGGGGCTGTTGAGCAGTTCAGTGAGTCTGGCCATAGGCGTCTAGTCGGCATGGGAAGATGGAACTCCCTTGGGAAAAATGTACACGGCAAAACAATGCCCTGTTGCGAATCAGTGCGTATTATGTCTTAAATTATGAGATGGCATAGTGCAAAATTAATGGGGCAGAAGAGTTCTTTCCTGCGATATTTGCTCTGAGTCTTGGCAGGGAATCCAGAACAAAAAGTCTTGTAATATTTCATGGAGGATTTTCCTATTACAACGTGATGGGGTCAAGTCCTAAAAAAATAAAGTGGGCGGGACTCATTAACAAACCAATTCAATGTTGCATCACCAGAAATTAGCATATCAAGGATGCCCTCAGAAAAAAGTGTCGGGACTCCTGAAAAAGTGGGGGGTACTCCATCCACCCGCGTGTACCCTCGACTTGAGCCCTAGTATATGCTAATGAACACTGTGCTTACTTCTACTACAAATCATTGCTCTGAGTTTTATTTCATTTATTTTATTGGGCATTTGTAAGGTACTTATACATCAAGAAAATTGTGGTTCACAGCGCCCACAGGGCAAACGGAAGGGAACATGGGAAACAGCAGGACAATGGAATATGCAAGATACAAAAAGCAGTCCTACTAGGTCTTGTGAGCATTTGGATCATGCAAGTGGAGAGAGAGAGGGGGGATTGAGGAAGGGGTTAAGTGCTAGAGGCTCCACAGAGGGGTGACCTGCCAGGGAGATAGTTGCAAGGAAACAGGTAGGTGCAAGATCCGGTTGCAAAGGCAACAGTTAAGTGCCAGGGAGTGACCACTAGATGGGAGAGGGGTCACCAGCTCATTCTGTAAGTGCAGGCCTGTGTGGCAGCACAGGCCAAGTGGACCCTGAAGGCAAGTGCATGGTGAGGGAGGATGCTGCGGGCGATCGGACAGAAGGCCAGGACCCAGAAGGACACATAAGGGCCCAGGCCACCAATCACAGCTACTGTGGGGATTAGCACAGGAGGGAGAGGGGGAAGGAGGAGGAGAAGAAGAGGAAAGTCATGAGGTGCTTGCTGAACTTGAGGAGATGCAGCTCAAGATGGAGGGGAGGGGGTAGGCTGTCCCCGAGGAGGGAACCAGCTGAGGAAAGGAAATAATGGCCCACTCTCTGCTTAGAGAAGCACTTGACAAGCAGAGAGTTGGAGCCGGAGGATCGGAGGGATCTGGAAGGAGAGTATTTGATGAGAGCAAGTTGCCGATACCATGGTGTCAGGCCCCCAACAGCCTTATGTATGATGCAGAGGGATTTAAATGTGATCCTTGCAGCAACCGGGAGCCAGTGGAGTTATTTTAGGGCTGGACAGATATGGTCCCTGGGTTTAAGGCCAAGGATAAGTCTCACATCCTATTCTGGATTAGCTGGAAAAGGCGGAGAGAGGAAGAAGGTAGATTAAGTAAGAGTCTGTTGCAGTAGTCCAGCCTGGAGAGAACCAGAGCTCTGGAGACATTAAGCTTCTGGGTGAAAGTGGGGGAAGGGAGGATGCCCCTGAGGAGGTAGAGTTGTAAATGGGCCTTCTTGGGAAGGCCCAGGATGTGAGGAATTATAGAGAGAGAGGAGTCAAAGAAAACTCCCAGGTTTCTGTCTCAGAGGGAGGAGAGGGGGAGAGCCCATCGAGGGTGGCCAAAGTGAAGGGGAAAAGGAGGGAACAGGAGTCCCAATATGAAGAATCCCAGTCTTGCTGGCATTGAGACAGAGGCCATTGGGGGTATACCAAGACTGGATGGTGGACAGGCAATTAGGAATGACAGAGGAGGTCAGAAGAGATCCAGAGGGTAGTCTGAAGAAGAGTTGGGCATCGTGTGCATAACACTAGAAGTGTAGTGAATAAGTGGAGACAAGGTGAGCAAGAGGAGTGAGATAGATGTTAAAGAGCCTGGGCGAGAGGATAGAGCCCTGGGGAATGCCACAGGTGGAGATAGAGGTGAGAGAGGAGAAAGAGCCCAGGATAACCAGGGAGGGACGGTCATTGAGGAAGGAGGTCAGCCAGACCAGTGCCCACTCTGAGATACCATGGGTATCATGGAGCTGTTTTATGAGCATGGAGTGGTTAACCATGTGAAAAGCAGAGGGGAGATTGAGTAGAATGAGAACAGCGGGTGAGTTGGAGGCAAAAGATGCAAGCAGTTTTTCACGGGTGTTCAGTAGTGCAGTTTCTGTGCCTCTGGATGCTTGGAATCCAGATTGATGGTTGTGCAGGCAAACAACAAGTTCAGTTTGCTGGGTCAGTTGGGGGAAGACCAACTTCTCCAGAAGTTTCCCAAGGAAGGGAGTGGGGGAGATCGGGCGGTAGTTAGCCGGACATGAGATGAGGGGTCGGCAGAATGCTTTTTCAGGAAGGGGCGCACAAGAGAGTGCTTGAGGGAATAGGGGAAGACCTAGTGGCAAGAGAATGATTGCAGAAGTCCACGAGTGCAGGGGCAAGGGAGACAATATTGTCCTTAATAGTTCTGGAAGAACAGGGGCAGACCTGTTTGGTAAATACCTACATAGAGCGGACAACTCTAGTGACATTGTCCATGTGATAGGAGAAAAAGAGGAAAGAGTGGATGAGGGAGGGGAAGGGGCCAAGGGGGACTGGGGAGGGGAGGATGAGAGAGAACTCAGGATGTCTTGAGTTTTAGCAGTGAAGTGGGTGACAAATGCAGTGCACAGGGCCTTGGAAGGCACAGGCAGGGAAGGGACTGTAGATGGTTTGGCTAGTTCCATGCTGACTCCAAGGTTTCATACTTTTTGAGCGAGTAAGGAAATGCCAACCACACAGGGTGAACAACTGAAATTGAGGACAATTAGATTGGTTAGGGCAAAAAGTCATAACTTCATTTTAGCACCATAAGGAAAGAATTTGTTTTGGTTCAACCAGTATTAAAGTTTGTTAAACCAGCGCCAAGGTGTTGCCTCTTTGCTGCTCTTTGAAACCCCTTGGGTGAAATGGACTGTCCTCAGCATGCACATAAATGATAATGATGTGTTATTTATATAGCGCCTTTATCCAAAGTACTTCATAGAGCACATATTTATATACAATGTCACCCAACTAAAACTGGTACTCATTTATCAACCTTTGAAGGATGAAAGGCTGAGTTGGCCTTGCCGGGAGATGAACCTGCAACCTGCAGATCACGCTCAGATCGCAGCAGCAAGTGCTCAACCCACTGAGCTATCTTACCAGCGTAAATGAAATGTGATGATGTGTTTCAAAGAGCCATGCAGATGTGAAAGAGGCTCAGGGATGCAGGGGTTGGAGACCTTATGGTAACTTGCCAGAAATGGATGATGTTTTTTTAAAGGAAGAGCCCCAGCTTTACTTGTTGATTATGTTTATTTCAGGAAAAGTGAGAACTAGTCAATTTCCTTTTTGTCAATCCCTTCTTGCTTGACTAGCCAGGTTAGGAGTCCTGCAATGGTCAAAAGTGTCATGGGTGGCTGAAAGGTTTGGGAGTATTCATGTTGGACTGGTTTCTATCTCTTGTATTCATCTATGTTCAGGATCGTCCCCTCTGTCCCAGGTCAATCATGAAAGCCGGACTTGGGATTATTGAGGCGGTCATGGGCATACAGGTGGTTAATTATCTGTTTGGTGACTACAGTTGTTCAGGACTTTCCAATAATGGCAGGCCTGAAATGGATCCTTCATTGCATACTACGCCTGGGTCAGAAAAGGTTTCTTGTAAATTAGGGTGTGGCGATAGCATGTTTGATGTTCTGGCGAACTGTTTCTGTAGAGTGAGGTAATGAGATGGGGAAAAGGCAGGCAGGCTTTGGGTGACCACATCTGCTGGTGTCAATGGAGGGGAATGCACCCTTTCACCCAATACAGCTACATGGTGAAAGGGCTGCCTGTGAGGGTTGGCGCCTTTTAGTGCAGCTGCCTCTCCTTTTGTTCCGAAATCAAAAGTGCTGCCTCCTGAATGCAGCCCTTTTACTGCGCGGCAGAGACTATATTTGTTTAGTGAAAGGGCTGGCCTTTTGGTTGTAGCCCCACAGCTTTAATCCAGGGCTACAACCAAAAGATCTGGGGCTATAGCCCTCTCAGCTCCCCCCCCCCTCCCCGCGCCCCTCTCTAGCAATGCCTCTGATTGGTACAGTAGTTGTGTTTGGATACGTTTTAGCACTGGGATGCTGGACAAGTACACAGTTCAATACTTTTGGTATTGATTGCCTGTTATAGAATTTATTTCGCATCTACTCGAGTGGTATGTCGCGACAAAGCACTGGCACGAGGAGTAGATATCGGGACACACGCTGAACATTATTGACCTGGTAGATATGCCGGGGCAATTGGGCGTTTCTGGGACACATTACAGGAACTGCACTGGTGCAAGTACAATTTTACATGGTTGGTAGTGTCAGGGCAAACATTACTCTCTGGCAACAAAACATATTCCTTCAATGTCATTTTGCACCTGTGCAAAGATTGTGAAACCGCTAATATGCACCCATATTATACAACATTAGGACAAATATTGCCCTATTGCAAACATACAATGAAAAAATGTAACTTTTGCACTGGGGCAATATTTGCACTGAACGGGTGCAAAGTTCCTGAAATCTGGCCCCTTGGGTACAATTCATGCCGTCTTTTGGGCAAGTCCCTTTACACGTGCAGAAGGGCATACCTTTTTTGCACAACAAAACAACTTGTATATTCTTTTGTATCCAGGCTGAATTATGAAAAATATTGAATGCATTATCATTTCTTTAACCAATGAATGATCTGATGTTGTGTTGCTATTATATGTGGAAGAATTGTGGTTGGCCAAATAGTCCTTACTAATGAAAATGGCTCCAGTTGTCACCAGCACAGTCTCCTGAAAAGCGCAGATTTCTACAAAGAACATGAATCACGGCTCCTTGTATGGCATACAAAGAAAAGAAGGAAAGTGGCCAGTACCTGACCAAACACTCCTACTACAAGTCAGCATTGACTCGGACAAGGAAGGGCACAACAGACAATCCACCGATCCAAAGATAGGGATCGATTTAACAAACCCAGCAGGCAGCTACTGAACACCCTTCACAGGAGATCCCCCCCCCACCCCTGGGGAAAGCCCTTCACTGATCAAAGGGCTGAAACATGTAGGAAACATGTCATATTTACAGCAGTCAGCAAATGAACAACAATACTTCAAGGGCATTACAAAGCATCAATTGAGCAGTTCAATGGGGAAAAAAAAAATCATGTTTGTAATTATGTTTTTGTATGTGTGTCATTCAGTTTTTATTGATGGGGAGTCTCTGTATAAGTACAAACTTTCTGAGTAAACAAACACAAATGATATACAGTAGCGTTGTTTGCAAATTTTCCATATCAGGTATTAATTAACAGTCTGGGACTCCAGAAAATAGAATCTATTTAATGCATGATGCTGTTAAGTGTGGACCAATAGCCTTCCAAAGCTAAAAAGACACTCCTCTTCCCGCGTCATCCTCAGCTCATTCACGTCCCCTGCGTTTGGGGTGAGTGGAGACTTTAGTGCACGAGCACAATGCAGGCTGAGTTGGGAGGAAGTTAATCTTAGTATCTCCTACACAGTCATAGCGCAGAGGCGTTGCTGGGGGGTGGGGGGCTAATGGGGCTATAGTCCCTGGTCTTTGGTTGTAGCCCCGGATAGAATCTCAGGAGCTACAACCAAAAGGCTATAGCTAGCCCACAATCCCGACAGTTTCGACATCAGCGTAGCCCCGTGTCTTTCCCAGACCTAGCAACTCCCCTGGTCATAGGTTAGTTTGTAGCTAAATAGGCACTGACGTTTATGGGCAAGATTCTGGGACAAGCTGTCTGTATTGATTTGTGATGTCATAGATCTCCCAGTTTTACGCAGGAAAATCAAAACATTACTTTTCCAACCTCTTTTCCGTTATTCTTTTATTTCCTGACAGTTAGAACTTGTGCTTTGATACGCACGTGTCGTTAGCAGACGAACGAAAACAATTAAACAAATGCATTTTAACTTCATTCATTCTCCCATCAAACGTCTCTTTCCTTTCTGGTGAAATGTCACCCTGCGCCGTGCGTGACCTTCGACCTCCCATCCGCTGGGCGCGAACCGGCGCCCAGCGGTGAGCTGCTGGGGACTATAAATACGCTGACCGCCGGGAGGCGGCTCAGCGGGCCCGCGTGGAAGATTCTAGACCTTCTCCCTACCCCGCTGAGTGCGGCTGCGCGCAGCCTCTTCCTATGCTGCCTTCTCATTCAACAGTTGGTCGTTTTGTGCATGCGGGAAGCCATTAAGTGGAGTCCTGCCGCTTCCTGACACCACACTGATAATTATCCGGGGATCAGCACATTAGGGGGGGCGGCAGGTGCTCGGCGTTCGGCATTGTTAACACTACCCCTTAATGGACTGCTACTGGTGTCATTGGAGGGGAGACAAGCTACTGCAGAAGATATGAACATCAGCGGAAGCCCCCTGTTGTTCATTATGACTTCACCGCTTGGTGCCCATAATTAATTAAAGCTAAATCGGAAATGTGACGAACACACCTGTTTTTTTGTGGGTTTAAAGAGTGGGGTTGGCCTTTACATACATTATCTGACTTTGCCATGATTGTCAAGTAACATTAATTGCCACACTGTGCATCTTACTTGTGGGCTGAGTGAGGGGTTGGGGGGGAGGGAGGGGCATCTTGCCGAAAAAACGGGGCTCATTTATTAACAGCACACCCCCAAATGTGACATGGAAAACAGAATTCAACAAATAAGCAGCAAACATATAAACACATCAATACTGGCATGAATTTCATTTGACAGGTGGCCCATTACGCCTTCAGTAGCAATACAAGATGATGAGGCGCCACCCCGGCCTCCCCGCAATGCCCTTTTTGTGGGCAGTACCAGGAGGCTCCATACCCTGGACCTATACCGACTGTCTCCTGATCCTGTCCCCCATGGCCCCTACTGGCCCGAAATCCCCCAATGAGATGCAGCCAAAGAATACCACCGGCAAACACTACCAGTCCGTGGCACTCCCTCATCGCAGGCAGTACTTATGAAAGCCAGGAAATTCCACAACAGTTCAGTTACCCGCTCAGGCATGTGAACCCCGTCATGATGGAAGTGTGATGTACCTCTCACCAGACCATTGGCCAGAATCGCCCGTGCTAGGAGGCTAACCGGGCAAGTCCATTATTCAGCTTTCGGCAGAAATGTTCAAGGGACGAGCCGCCACCGCCGATCCCCAACAAGTCGGCAGAATGATTTGTGAGCAGACGATGATTGCCGTACAGCAGAACCTACATATCCTCTAGAAGAGAGAGACCAGACCGTGCCATCCTCCTGGTGAATGAGTGGCCGATGACCGCACACAGCTCGTCTTGGTGGCATCCTCTAGAGCAAGGTTATCCAACATACAGCCCGCGGGCCACAATGCGGCCCTCCAAGCCATTTCAGGTGGCCTGCGAGGTCGAACAGAGAACATTGAACAAATAAATAAACCGGGCCGTGGCGGAGGAATGTTACTGCCTCTGGTGCTCCCTAAAAGGGTGCAACAGAGTCAGTTAATTACAGGGCACGGCCCAGTTTATTTATTTATTTGCCCAATGTTTGTCGGGTCCGTGGACCCGATTAATTTATTAATTTCTGCAATGTTGGGTCCGATCAACATTGAAGAAATAAATAAATTATCCGGGTCATGGCAGAGGACCGGTCAGTGGCGGAGGACTGTTACTGCCTCTGGTGCTCCCTGAAAGGGTGCACCAGAGACAGTTACTTTCACGCCACGGTCCGGTTTATTTATTTATTCGCCCAATGTTTGTCGGGTCCGTTGACCCGATTAATTTATTTATTCCTGCAATGTTGGGTCAGACCAACATTGCATAAATAAATAAATTAATTGAGTACACAGAGCCGACAAACATTGTGCAAATAAATAAATAAACCGTTCCATGCCGGAGGACTGTCACTGGCCACGGTCTGGTTTATTTATTTGTTTGCCCAATGTTTGTCGGGTCCGTGGACCCAATTCATTTATTCATGTCTGCATTGTTGGGTCCGACCAACATTACATAAATAAATAAATTAATCGGTTAGTGGCAGAGGCGCGGGCCGTGGCGGAGGACTTTTACTGCCTCTGGTGACCCCTAGAAGGGAGCACCAGAGGCAGTTACAGCCCACGATCTGGTTTATTTATTCATTTGCCCAATGTTTGTCAGGGCCACAGACCCGATTAATTTATTTATTCCTGCAATGTTGGGCCAGACCAACATTGCATAAATAAATAAATTAATTGTGTACACAGAGCAGACAAACATTGTGCAAATAAATAAACCATGCCGTGCCAGAGGACTGTTACTGGGGGCACCAGAGGCAGTTACAGGCCACGGTCTGGTTTATTCATTTATTTGCCCAATGTTTGTAGGGTCCGTTGACCCGATTAATTTATTTATTCCTGCAATGTTGGGTCAGACCAACATTGCATAAATAAATGAATTAATTGGGTACACAGAGCCGACAAACATTGTGCAAATAAATAAATAAACCGTTCCGTGCCGGAGGACTGTCACTGGCCACGGTCTGGTTTATTTATTTGTTTGCCCAATGTTTGTCGGGTCCGTGGACCCAATTCATTTATTCATGTCTGCATTGTTGGGTCCGACCAACATTACATAAATAAATAAATTAATCGGTTAGTGGCAGAGGCGCGGGCCGTGGCGGAGGACTTTTACTGCCTCTGGTGACCCCTACAAGGGAGCACCAGAGGCAGTTACAGCCCACGATCTGGTTTATTTATTCATTTGCCCAATGTTTGTCGGGGCCACAGACCCGATTAATGTATTCATTTCTGCAATGTTGGGCCAGACCAACATTGCATAAATAAATAAATTAATTGTGTACACAGAGCAGACAAACATTGTGCAAATAAATAAACCATGCCGTGCCAGAGGACTGTTACTGGGGGCACCAGAGGCAGTTACAGGCCACGGTCTGGTTTATTCATTTATTTGCCCAATGTTTGTAGGGTCCGTTGACCCGATTAATTTATTTATTCCTGCAATGTTGGGTCAGACCAACATTGCATAAATAAATGAATTAATTGGGTACACAGAGCCGACAAACATTGTGCAAATAAATAAATAAACCGTTCCGTGCCGGAGGACTGTCACTGGCCACGGTCTGGTTTATTTATTTGTTTGCCCAATGTTTGTCGGGTCCGTGGACCCAATTCATTTATTCATGTCTGCATTGTTGGGTCCGACCAACATTACATAAATAAATAAATTAATCGGTTAGTGGCAGAGGCGCGGGCCGTGGCGGAGGACTTTTACTGCCTCTGGTGACCCCTACAAGGGAGCACCAGAGGCAGTTACAGCCCACGGTCTGGTTTATTTATTCATTTGCCCAATGTTTGTCGGGGCCACAGACCCGATTAATGTATTCATTTCTGCAATGTTGGGTCAGACCAACTTTGCAGAAATAAATAAATAAATCAGGTCCACAGACCCGACAAACATTGACCAAATAAATAAATAAACCATGCCGTGCCAGAGGGCTGTTACTGCCTCTGGTCCCCTGGTCCTCTGGAATGAGACAGTTACAGGCCACGGGCTGGTTTATTTATTTATTTGCCCAATGTGTATCGGGCCGTGGACCCGATTCATTTATTTATTCCTGCAATGTTGGTCGGACCCAACATTGCAGAAATAAATAAATTATCAGAGGAGCGGGCTGTAGCGGTGGACTGTTACTGCCTCTGGCGAGGCAGTGACAGGCCATGGCCCGGTTTATTTATTTATTTGTTCAATGTTTGTCAGGTCCGTGGACCCGATTAATTCATTTATTTCTGCAATGTTGGGTCCGACCAACATTGGGCAAATAAATAAATAAACTGTGCCGTGCCAGAGGACTGTTACTGCCTCTGGTGCCCCCTGGAATGGGGCACCAGAGGCAGTTACAGCCCACTGTCTGGTTTATTTATTTATTTGCCCAATTAATAAATTATCTGGGTTGTGGCAGAGGAGCGAGCTGTGGCAGAGGACTGTTACTGCCTCTGGCGAGGCAGTTACAGGCCACGGCCCGGTTTATTTATTTATTTGTTCAATGTTGGGTCCGGCCAAATATATATATAACAAAATTGTTTTATGCTTATATTATTTTCAACAAACTTCAAAAACTGCAGCAGAAACTACTTTGTCATTGATATTTTGGGGGAGGACCTTCATCCATGACACTTTTGTTAGCAGACATACATCGAGTGACTGAATGCACACTGTGGACACATTGACCATTAAAATGTGTTGTGTTCTACAATGTTCTTGTCTGCTGTTGGTGACATGAAATGTACATGTTCCCCTTTAGAACGGATTGTAAACTTATGGCTTTTTGGTCACATTTTCTGCTGTAAAATGCACCATTTCAGCCCCATATTTGGAAAAAAAATCTTGGGGTGGTCCGGGGGGGGGGGGGCCCTCCTTAGATTGTTATAGCTCCCTCGCTATGCTCGGTCGCCCCCACTATCCCAGAAAAATAACAACACATACACACTGGAAGAAATCACAAGAAACTAAGCTTTGATCACTGCCCCTGACACCAAAAGCTATCTTTGGGACTGCATGGCTATGCCTGTAATGCTATTGTGTCAAAGGTCTGAGTTACACAAAGACCACCAAC
The DNA here is from genome assembly GCF_040938575.1 of Ambystoma mexicanum. Classification (NCBI taxonomy): domain Eukaryota; kingdom Metazoa; phylum Chordata; class Amphibia; order Caudata; family Ambystomatidae; genus Ambystoma; species Ambystoma mexicanum. The sequence goes on along the minus strand of NC_090940.1, from coordinate 593,809,910 downwards.
ACAACACAAACCTATATTTACAAGGCAGGGAAAAAATGATCCCCCACCCCCGCCCTTCCTCGATCGCATGCCCCGGCCCTGTACTGCACTAGAACAATAAGTGAGGTTGAATGTATCCCTTGAATGCATTACATTTCCACCTCCCTAGTTTCAGAATTTGTCCATGGTTTAAAACAAAACCTGCTGCCGTGGTGGCTGCCCCGATCCTGATGGAATAAGAGACAAACCCAAATCCTCCCAGTCCCGCCCCTGATGGATCCCAGACCCGCCCCTGATGGAGCCCAGTCCCGCCTCTGATGGATCCCAGTCCCGCCTCTGATGGGGCCCTATCGAACACCTTCCTGAATTGGAAAGCAAGATAAGCAGGAGCCATCCCAGAGTACAAATAATGGCCCCACGCCCTCTGCCTAGCTAATAGCCAGTTGGTTATGGCCCCTATGGGACAAATCGGGGCTTGATATGATGTGATAGGTTATTTATAACGCGCTTAATACCAGAGGTTTCTAAGCGCGGACCCAGGGATCGAACCTGTGTTGCTCTGTGTCGTCTTGCTTCCGAGCCGCTCAGCTATCCTTCCTTGCATGCGCCTAATTATATCTTTGCCCCTTTTCCTTCCTGATCTTTCTTAGCCTGCCTGACCCACACGTGTACCGAAATGCTGGTAACAACCACCGTGTCGCTCCAGGAGAGCACTCCATTCCTATCTTGAGTGGATGCCCCCACCAACTCGTCAATGCGGAAGGCCCCAAAAAAGGAGGCAACAAACGCTGCCCTGAAGTATGTGCATTCATATCTGTCCCTAGAAATCCCTTCCAAGGCCTGCACGATATCCCATAATTTTGAAGGGTACACCGTCATCCTGCATCCTGCTGTATCCCATGTAGCCTACCCCAACCCGACAGCGCCTTGCGTATGAAAAAGTCTGATGCTGACTTCTCTACATCCATGCAGACCCGCAAAGAACCACACTGCAGCTGCTACATGCCTACGTGTCAGAGCACTGGACACCGCCTGACCATGCAAATATCCCAGGTAGTGCAGGAGAGATGCCCTGTTAAATAATTACCCAAATCCCCGATCCCTGCTGAAGTCCTTAAACGTGCCCTCGTAGGCTCTTAGTTTTCACAGTGAAAGAGCCTGTGATCAATGGGGCGAGGGCTGCCCACTAATCCTCCATAGTATCTCCCGAAATGGGTCATCATCTCCTATGCCTCCAGGTGCCAATTGCGAAACACGGCATCTTAAAACAAGACAAAGCATCAGCAGCAGTATTGTTCCCAACAGGGTGGATAGCCCAGTTGCAACGTGCATGCCTTGGAAGCAAGATGATGTGGAGCAGCACAGGTTCGATCCTTGGGTCCGTGCTTCGAAATCTTTGGGTATTGAACGCATTATAAATAACCAATCATAATCAGAGGTTTGGCACACACAAAACGAATGTTATTCATGAGAAACAACCACACTAGCTGTTTCAATAGTCTCAAGACCATGGGATCCAGAATCCCTCAGACTGTTGATTGCCTGCACTGCATACATGCTATCCTATCCAACCAAAAAGACAACACTTGTGTCTTTCAGCGCCACCTTCCAAATCATCGTAGGTACCACAACTGGGGAACAAATGTAACATCCTGCACCAAACCATTTGGGAGCACATGTATCCCCACACCATTCAGGACCAAAAATTGCCCCAAATCCCTCACTGCCCACTGCGTCTGTATTAAGACCCAACTGCACATTTTTGCCCTCTTTTTCAAGCCAAACCCTCGATCCGTTTAAGTCGGACAGAAACATTGTCCATTTTCTCTTTCACTTACCGTAACCAACTTGTACGGTGATGTTTCTCTGCCATGCCTCTTATTGCACCTGCTATCGACCGGAAGAAGGGTCTACCCATGGGAATATTACACAGGGCAAAGTTACCCGCTACAGCTGCCCCAGTGTCACTTTCTTGACACCCATACAGCATTCCACAGAGTCACGGAAGACCTGAACCTTTCCCATTGGCAAACAACGCTCGCCCCGCAACCTTATCTACCTCAAGGCCTTAGCATGTCAGCATGGTGACTGGGCACTCCGTCTTGTCAGTGGCCAAGGGCATCCCTTACCTACTGGCCATCTCCTGAAAAGCCTGCCGCATGGCCTCACACTGTGGCACAGAAAATGGTCCCAGCAATGGAGCACCCAGGCCCTTTGACCGTCCGTACAGTGGCCCATTCTAAGAATGTGCTGAATGTTTCGAAATGACTGCACGAGACAGAACAATCCATCGGCATGAATTTGTCAATAAAGAAGAACTCTTGCACTTGAAAACCTAGAAGGTGATAAGTAACCGAATATACCAGTAGGAGCCGAAAGGTGGATTTGCATCTGCCTTGGCCAACGGAGTCCCACTCCCCAGCTGCTGGAGCGGAGAGAGCGCATTATCGAAGGAAGCATACTGCACTGAACATGCGTTCTGATCTATGGCATCATTAACGAAGCCCCTTTAGGGAACAACAGATTGTGAATGTAATGAAATTAGTTTTCCTCTGTCTGTGGCTCTAGCCCCAAATGGGAACAATCAAATTCCCTCAATGGGGGGTGCACACAAGGGCCTGCTATTCCCCCCCGAGCTCTTTCCTTTTTCACTTTTTCATTAACCACCTCTGGCCTCCTAAGAGCCATAACCAGGTTTTAGGGATGTCCGGAATAGACATCCGCTGAACTGGAATACGAAAACCATTGGAGAAACCTGTTAACAACAGGCAAGCGTCGTCAACATTCAGATATAAGATCCACCTGAACTGGTGTAGGCAATCCCAAACCCATCTGTGCAGTGCCCCGTCACAGCCCCGTGCCCAGCCCCCTTTCACTTATGTTCTTTCCTCTTTCCCCATTTGAGGCAGTCCTCTTCCGGGTGGCCACTAATACCACAGAAGGTGCTTGAACTTGCAACTGGACCTGGTGCATGCTTTTTTGTTTATAGCCCAACGTGCCCCCTCTTATGGAGTGATTGCATGCTGGTCTGAAATGACTCACCCGACTTGGAGAACCCTTGGTCCCCAATCCTCAAGGGGGAGGGCAAGAGGGGGTTTGACAACAGTGCAATTCACCCATAAATCTCTAGCCTTTTTGCCCTTGTCCAGGTCGATTCTACCATCTTTTGCCCCGCTGAATCTGTCGTTGTAAGTCAATCTTCTTCTGCACTTATCAGATACACCCTATCTGACTAACCTTGCACTTTGCCACTCACAGGCTGCACTACCACTTTCTTTGATCACCATATTTATTTATTTACTTATTATTTATCTTGTTCTCTCCTATGCTCCAATTTCTCCCCCCTCCCATGCACTTTCCCCCTTTTTCCCTTCCCCATTCACTTGCGCGTTCTCAACGTCACTGGGCCTAGTAAGATCGTTGTTGTTGTTTTCTCCCCTGTTCCCCTCGCTCTGAAGCACCTGTGTACAAGCGTGATATAAATAAAATATCATATCAATCATGCCCCATGCACACATTCATGATACATCGATATGTTAAGTTGCAGAAAAGAACTTCAGCGCAACTCTGGATACTTCTCAGCCGTCACTTGCCACAAAGAAGTGCTAATCCGAGACAGGAAGAAAGACTTTGCCCCAATGAGTCCGTGGCCATTTATAGTGGTACATAGAAGCTATTCATGAAAATACCCTTAAGTGCTAAGGGAGTCTATGTTCGCCCTTTATGCATAGAAATGCATAATAGCTCTGCAAACCCATGTTAGGGTGTGCATCAGAGATGCATACCAGAGGGAGAGTACTCACCTCATTGAAATAAGAACTGTAATGGAGGTAGGCCCCCTCCGAATGGAGGGATGGCATGTTAGGTGGCCAGAAAGTGTGGCATTAGGCCACAGCTGACCCACACCCTCCCTTCGGCCCCCCCTTACTCGGCGCACAGCGTTTGCGCAATGCACTAGGCAATTAGAGGCTGGGTAAGCAGGAGGTAGGGGGCGAGAGTCTCCTTTTCGCAGGCTTTCTGGGGTGGAGGGATCCAGCAGCAGCAAACCGCCATTTTAGAGCTGCCAGAGGAAGAGGAGAGCATCACCTGTCTCCTCCTTGGTGATCCCGCTGCAGGTCCTGCTACTCGCCTCGCCCCCAGTCCCACACAGCATCTTTGGTCTTGGGACTCTGGATTGCTGACTCTTCTGCATTGGCTGCGCCTCACTGACATCCTCACCGTCAACCCTGCATGTCTTCTTTTCCTCGCCTTCCTTGGTTGCTGGGCCTCCCTCCTTGCTTCCCCCAGGCCGGGTACCGAAGTAGCTGTTGTGGAACAGGGTTTCGGTCAGGGGAATCCTGACCAGGTGACTTGTTGGTGCAGATGAGCAGGGCTTTGCCTTAGCCCTGTGTTTGTTGGACGGCGGGCCCTGGTCTTGGAGGGGAGGGGTCACCGGATTGGGCTGGGGCATTGGCTGGCTCGCTGTGTTGCTGAAAGGAGCTAGGGCATTGTGGGACCTATTCTGGAATACGAGCATGTTAGGACAGACCTTTGCAGGGGTACTAGGTTTGCTGTTGGACATTTTTGGTGCAGCACAGTGTGAGGCGCTCTATGCCACGGTACAGGAAAGGGGATGGACAAGGTGATGCCCCAATTGAGAGAAGCAGGGAGTAACCAGGGACAGGGCTCACAAAGTGCGAGGTGGGGACGAAGGAGTATCCGGGATGTACATTCCGGCAGACTTCATAGGAGGATCATTCCCCCACTTCCCTTTTCCCCCAAAGATGCATTTCTGCCGTTAAAAATGAGAAAAAACACGAGGAAGGGAGGGATCTCCAAGCCCCCTTTGGCAATCACGATCCCTACATCCCTGGTTGTGGGTTCCACGCACACGCCCTCTGAAGCTATTGTCGGAACAGAGCCGGTGGACCTCAGGGATTGGGGTGGGTTCAGTGCAGGTGGGAGGGCCGCATAGCACAGAGGCTCTTGCAGCTCCAGGAGGGGTTGCCCTGTGGTCTCACTGGCATATTCACCCAACAGGAGGTACAATACAATACAAGATGGAGCCTATTCTGGCACGTCTGTCGCTGGCATCAAGAGTGACCTTGGGGGAAAACTCCTACAACTACTTTCATGGTAATATTGATTCCACTATTCTCCAAACCAATCTCTCGGTATGGTTTCACAGTCTCTTGGCTGTTGGTAAAATGAGATATAAGCTTTCCCAAAAGTACATCTCTTATAAGGGGATTTATGCCTTGGTTGCTTTGTGGAGGTTTTCTCCCAACTTCGTAATGCTGGTTATGAGCTTTTCCTAGTGGTTGTCTTAGTATGGTCTTTGGCACGGGTGGAGCGGGCGACAGCCCGGGGCGCAGAGATAAATAGCTCAGGAGGTGGGCGCATTAAGGGGCCCACCCAGAAAGCTGCTTCTGAGCTTGCTGGAGAACAGATTAAGCATTCTGCTGTGCCGCTGAGTGCTCCTCTGCAATGTCCCGCTGGCTGCTCTCTGCCGACTTGTGGATGGTGGTGATGCGTTCGGAATATGCAAACAAAGAAATGCATATTCCAAGCGCAGCATGTGAGATGCTCTGGAGTCCCACACCCTGTGCTCCTCATTCTTTGTGTTGACAGCCTTTGAAGTGGTGCGATTTATAAGTTTGGCTCACTTAACAAGCCATTGTTTTTACACAGTATGGGCTTAACAGTTCAGTGTTAAGAACTGAACATGGGGCAATTTTATTCACCAGGCCAGCACAAGTATCAGTTAGCTGACCGAACCTTTGCATTCCTCCAAGAGAATGAACGTGCCACACTGAAAAGTTTTAAGCTATTTTCTTTATTTTCATGTCTCTTTATTTGACAGACCAAAACGTTTTTTTTTTGTTGTATATTACTTTTAAGTTACATATGGCGCATGTCTGGGAAGGTTAACCCTAATTTTCTTGCTTGAGTATTCAAGTGGCTGCTTTGGGACATGGACTAAATGCATCCACTCATCATCAAAGGTCTTTTAATTGTCTAAACAAGCCAACCACTGCATAGCACACACCAGATTGCTCCTCAGTGTGACTTGGTACCTTGATTAGCAAAGCAGGGTTCATTGTGTGTCACCATGCAGACACTAGTACATGGCAAATCAATGCAGTTACATGTTTACAGCAATGATTTGTGCGCTGCACAAGTCGCCACTCTGTTGGTTAATGGTGTCTATGTGGCGCTCCCTTATGTGACAGCACATATGCCTGTTTTTGGCTGATGTGTCTAATGTCCACACAAGAGCACACTGGACTGTTTTTTGTGACTCTGACGAGCATGCCATACTGTGCCCACACTTAAACACATAAAACAATCAAAGAAGTTGCCTCAAATTGTAAATCCCCTAGGCCAAACGCCCTTTCGACACTGCCACACCATGATGTTCACTAGCTGCAGGCCGGCACTAATAAGAGATGCCAATGCCAGCTCAGTTAGATAAAGCATGGGCTTGCTATTTTTTGACGAAAAAACCCCTGAGACCTGCATAATAGTGAGGAGGTAGTGGCTGAGGAACTGTGGACCCTTTACCATGCATTATAAGCCGGTTCTGTTTAAAACGCTTCATCAGATTTCTGGTCAGGCTAAACTTTGAAAGAGGTACAATCCTTTCTGTGTAGCCTTGTTTATTTGGTCTCTCTTGTGCTGTATCCTGCCCTGTCTGTAGATATAATTCCCTTAAGATGCTTCTGTATTGGGGTTGGGCATGCCCACACTCAGACCCAGCCCTGCCTCCTCTAAAATTCTTCAGAAACAAGAAGCAAAAGAGCTCTTGTTCTCCATTTGAGTGGCTGATGTTGCAGCCATGTTATACTTGCATCCAAAAAAGTAAACTGTCCAAATGAGCATGTATGGTTCATGGTTACAAACAATTTAATGTGAGGATGAGTATTGTGAACCGTGATGTGAGCACCAATCCATGCATCAGTTATGAATTTAGAGATTCACATATACAATCCTTTTATCACAGACTTGTTTATCAAATGTAGAGATCTCTGGTCGCTGTTATAGTCCTAAAATGGGTTATAGGTTAAAGTATCTAAAACAAAAGGATTGAATGCTTTTTTTTTTACACCAAAGTGCCGGAAAAAAAAGTTTGGAATGCTTTTTTACATTTCTTTTTATGGTGGGTTCCCTATCAACCCCCTGTTTTCCTTTTTAAAAAACTTTTTTTGCACACTAAACTGAAAAATATATAGATAAATAAGTATAAAAGCATTAAAAACTTTTTTTTTTCCGGTCCTTTTGGTTTAGAAAAAATGGGCATTCGATCCTTTTTTTTCGATCCTTTGACCAGACACCCCTAAAATGCTCTGCAATTTAATGCAAAGCATACAGGAACCCTCATCGGTGCTATTTTTCCCCTTTCCCACTCTCATAGAGGTATTTTGAAATAGTGCATTAAGAGCGTATCAGAAAATAATTAATATGGTTAGTCTAGAATTGCCCCTTGTGAAATACAAGTGAGGTGGTACGAACAGAACACCTGCAACACAGGGCTATGGGTCAGTGGGCCCTCAGACCATGGTAGGATGTTCACACCGCTGTGTGCCAGTACGGACAGTTTGACACTGCATTCAGGCAAGGCCTTCCCTAAGAGCAGGTGAAAGAAAAAACATTTACCTGGGCAGCAACAGCTGTGTTTTCACATTAGAATTCTTCTGTAAAGTACATGAATTACAATGTAATGAAACCCGCTTCATTTATATAGCAATTATTTATTCATATTGAGGCTGGGTTGTAGCACGACAGAGGTGTAGTTTGGGAGTGACGTGTGCCAGTGGGGAGTGAGGGGGTGCATTCTGATGTTTGCCGTGGGCACCAAGTTGGCTAGAAACTGCCCTGGCTGTGGGTAGTACTGGTTAGAGGCTTTTCCCACTGGTAGTTTTCCCAAAGTCTTTTGACAGCCTCTTGGCTGTTTACAATGCTGGTCATAAGTGGTCCCCTCTTTTAATTATTCGATATTCAGAAAATAGTTTCTGCTTTGATTTGTCAATCGTTCAGTATTCATCATTGTTGCATTGTAACAGCTTTCTTGTTTGGAGAGCCCCAAGGTCAGCATTCACACTCAGCCGACTCACTGGCTGTCTGCAGCGGCTCCCTCTTGCTGTCTGGCTTCGCGGCGGTCATTCAGCCTTCAGTCTGCTTTCTTTCTCACTCCTGCGAGCCTCTGGTAAGTAGCGCATCGGTCTTCAGGGGCGATGACAGCTCTGTTGATCTTCCGCGACTTCACCGACGTGCAACACGCTGCTCTGGGAACATTTCAATAGCAGCCCTGGTGTTTAGCCAGAGCAGCGGATTGAGGGGCGTGGAGGTGGGCCAAGAAGAGAGGGGCAGCAGTTTGTGGAAGGGGACTTCCCGGCATCGGGCGGCGCAGTACTGTCACTGACGCAGTTGCGCCCGCTGTAGAGGAGCCAAGGGGTCCCGGAAGGTATAAAGAGTGGGGGCGCGAGGTGCAGATGAGCATTGTGTTGATTTGTATTATACAGTGGTGGCGGGCGTGGGTAGCCCGACTGGCCGTGGCAGGGCAGTGGGAAATGTGTTTTTGTAGGGAAAGCGCGTCAAGCTGGTTTTTTGTACTTGTCTGGTGCAGTGCTGCGATAGAGGAATGAGAGAATTTTTGGAGATATGAGATGGCTGCGAGCTGGGCGTTATACTTTTGGGTGTGTACTTTTTTAGCGTACTCTTGGTGAGCGTGACACCAGAAAATGCTAGACAAAGCGGTGCCTGTAGTCAGCCATTAATAGTATGAGCATTTGTTGGATATGTACAGGTGTGCCATTTGTTTTGATCACATGAACCGTCCGCAAGCTTGTTGCAGAGGAGCGGTGATGTGATGGGTCGGATAAAGGAGCAAGAGAACAGGTTGCAATTTTTGAGCAATACGTCCTTCTGTTCCGGTAGGACAGTAGGGGACCGTGATGGTCTCCCGGCTCAAAGGAAAGTTGGTGCCAACGGGACACAAAAGGGGAGGAGCAGGGCGACAATTGCAACACTAAATGTGTGTGGGCGCATTGTTGAGATGCGTGGTTGTGCTTGCTCTCAGAGACGGACGACACATGCTTATTAGTGTTCCATGTCGGGAATGTAGCATTGAGAGGCATTGTACAAATTATGCAGGTATGTTGTAAGAAGCAACAGTAATGCCTGTTGGTTGCTACCAGGCAATCATTTGCAGCGATGTATGTTTACAGTCCTTTTATTTTGCCTGTAAGGATATGTTTATGGTCGCGGTTATGCATATTAGTCATACTTGTTGGCCTCGAAGGGAGAATTTTCGATGGGATTGTGCTTGGTTTTTTCAATAATTTCATGTGATGTGGTCACGTGTGGACTGGCCCATAGGGAACTCTGGAGATTTCCTGGTAGGCCTCTGTACCCTGGGCTTCTTAGCAGGGACATCCCACAACTGCGCCTCCCCTGGATGTAGGCTCCCTCACCACATTCAGCCCCCTGCCCCCCCCCACCCTTCCAAGACCTCCAGAAGGTTCCCCGAAATAAAGAGGCAAGACCAGTTTTCAAAGGTGGAAATCACAAATGCTGCAGCAAGCTTTAAAGCCGGGAGTTATCTTACAGGTGATCTGTTTCTCCACCACAACTCAGGGTTATTCTACACTGGGTTTGGCTTCTGAAGCACCCCGCCGCGGTCAGTGTCCAATGGACCCTGCCAGGTAGATCCGTCCCTCCATAAACATTCTCTCTCTACCCATCAGTGATATAAGTGTACCGACAAAAGTAGTGGAACTGTGGTCTCGGCAGGGAAGAGAGTAGGTGGAAGCATAGTGCAACATGTGACGGGTGTTGCGGGCGGGGCATTGCAAAAGTCTAAGGGACTAGAAACTAAGGCTCCTATTACAACTTCACACTTGCACAGGGACATGAATGGACAAATCCTCTATACAGAATGGTGAATATGGTCTTAAAAAGTAGAGGAATGGTAAACAGAAAAAAATAAAAGTAGTGGAACACCGCTCTCGACTGTTCCCGCTCACTTCGATCACTGCTACCCATGGCCAATTCTTAGTTTACTTTTCACTTTTGCTTTTTTTAATTTATTTCTTTTCCAATTCATGTACTTTCTCATTCTATTTCTATTCACTTGTTCTAACATTCTAACATTCAAATTCTAGGCTTAGAGTTCATGACTTTTCTTCACTTCCATTTTCTTATTAATTTGTTCTGTCTAAATGCTAATTTTCTAATTCTCAGTTCTTTCTTCCCCATTCTACCCATCTTCATTGTTCTCTTACTTTTGTTCTAATTCCAAATCCTTTCCTTCTCCCCTCCTACCCGGGCCCCTTCCCCCTGCCTAACCCGCCCCTTCATTCCAGAGGTTCTTCCTCCTCCCCACCGTGTTTCCGCCCCCCCTTTAGTTTTATTCCATTTCTGCCACCCTTGCTTCCATATTCAGTTCTATCTATTTCCCATGTTGCCTGCCCATTCCCCCCACACCCAGGTTCTTAGCCATCATGCCCCCAGAAAGTTTTTTTCCCTAACCGCCTGCTTCCTCCCAGACCTGCCAACCTTTACCTCCAGAGCTGTTTTAATCCCCCACTCTCCACCTTCCCCTAGATACTTTCCCTTCCCCCGTTTATTTCCTTACCCACTCCTTCTTTAACCCCATCCCCAAATTCTGACTAGACCCAAACCTTCCTGTAACGCATTCTTCTCCTTCCCCCCACAACTTCCCTTCCCTTTTCACCCAGTTTCCATTCTACCTTCCCTTCCCCACGCCCCCAATTTTGGAGTTGGAAGGACTTCCAAGCCCCCTACAACCTCCCCCTTTTTCCCGGGGCCTCCCCTGAGTCTAGTACTCCTGGGTGCTGTTACTTCTAAGCTATTGGCTGCACCGTCCCCTATGGGATCTGTCAGTGCTTTTTATGGGATCGACCTGCGACTCCGCCATGACTCTCTGCTGGTTACCGGTGGCAGAGAGTTCCCCCCAGACACCAGGTTGTGGTTCGCCCTGGGGCAAGGGACTTCCCAATAATTCTGCTTACCCGCTCACATTCACACTCATCCCAACAATAATGACATTCAGAGGGGCCCTCTGGACGTGACCAATGGCGTGTCGATCTTTGTAGACGAGATCCAGCCCAGCCTTCGCCTTAATGTGAAAGTGTCTCTCGTGCATCTACTGTATTTATACCTGACTTGACTGTTATCTTGCTGTTAGGTGCGGGTGGGTGGGACCTAAGGCGGTGGCCTCCTGGTTTCATGATTCCGGCTGTACTGCCCTCCCTAGTGGCCCCCCTATTCCCCTAAGGCCTTCATACACACCCCGAACCTGACAAGGCTTCTCTCAATTCCATGGTCATCAGTGCCACACCTACATCTGACAAGTGGGTCCTATCCCACCCAAAATACCCTGCTGTCTTCAACATGATCAATGGATGTCTGATCCAGCTCATGCCCCTACTTTTTAAATATGCCCCCATATTGGAGTTCAACTTCCTCTTTGATGCCTCCATCGGCCTGTGACAAGACGCACCCCGCCACTCCTGTCTGGTGAATATTTCAGACCAAAATACCCCTGTGCCTTGAAACTCCATCCGCACCTGCATAATACTCACCCACATAGCGGACGTTAGTTCCTTTCCTCTCATTGAGACCAAATCGTTGCCCCCCCCCCCCCCATGTGCAGCTTTAAGATGTCGGGTGGGCTGTGATGCCATGAGGGCATCTCTAGTGCCCCCCATAATTGGCCCCAACGCAACCCTCCTTTTGTGATCCACCAAATGTGTGTGCGCGAGAAACGCAGGTTGCCATCCCTTCTCACCTTCCTTGATCTTTCTGCTGCTCTGGCCACAAACAAATGGCCAACAACTCATACTGAACCATCCATACTGAAGTTCCATCTGTGGACAGATGAATGCAGGCTACCCCCCAACGGCTTGTTGAAGGACCCCTACACACCACCCCTTGTTTCAGCATCCCCCATAAAGTCCCCCACCAACCTATTCCCCCCGTTCACTCCCTCACACTGCAGACCCAAGCAGCCTTTCTTCAGGTCTAATGTAGCATTTGAATTTGTCTGAATCCCATCTCCCAATGCTTTTTTTATCAAATCATCCCCCAGACCTTCCCTGTGTGCTGTTGTGGCCACCCCTATCCGAAATGAGTGTGGGGAATACAAGGCTGGGTTGCACCGGGCCCTGACTAGCGTTGATGCTAAGACTCTCCTGAATTGGAATTGTGTGAGGGGTGAACCATCATGTGAGAAAAGGTATGATGGCCGGTCTACCCTTGCACCCAGGAATGTGGACATAGCCACCACTTGACAAAAGGCATCCTGCCCCAGCTTCCCCAACACCATCACTTTCCCCTTTGCCTGTTGATCTATTTTGGATAACCTTATCTTGACATGCAATGCTACCCCCTTTATGGCCATGTCCTTCGTCAATAGTGCCCTTTGGTTTGGATCTACCTTAGCCCTGGCCACCAACTCGCTAATGCGCAGGGCCCTGAAGAAAGCCAATGCAAAACAAGCTTTGAAAAAAGTGTGTTCATACCAGAAGTAACACACAAACTCTAATACTGACATGATCTTTTTCAGGAGATCGAAGTGTATGGGTCGCCTATCGTTTTTGCGAGTTGGTGCCCCTCTGTCCCACCCCTTCAGAGCTGCCCTCACCAGAAAAGTCTTGGTTGGATCCCCTCTCCCCGCCAGCTGGCTGTGGAATGCAATAGCTATGAAATGGTCTGCCACGCAGGACTTGGCTTTCTTTGTGTCCAAGGCCTATAGCAAAAATCGCTGAACTTTGAGGCCCAGCCGTCCGACCCCGTGTTTTTAGTTGCCTGCCGGAAGGTGCTAACATTTTTGCTGTATCTGTCTCTAGTCCGCCCAACAAGGCCAGCAACGCTAGCTCCCTTATGCCTTTTCCGAGCTCACTAAGTTCCAAAGGTGGTTGCTGAACGGTGTCATTGTTGCCTGGGCCTCTGGGTGGACCTTCCAAAAGCGCGCCATCTGCAAAGAAGAAAGTGCATCAGCTGCAACGTTATATACCCCGAGAATGTGGCGCGCTTTCATGGCTGTGTTTATTTTCATGATACCACAAAAACAACGGTTCTATAGGACAGAAGTACTTTGTGAGGTAAAAAATGGCCAATGCTTGTATAGGCGTTCAGACTGTGGGAAGGGGAGGACCACCCAGCTACAAGACTAACTTGCCCTGGGGAAGAACACCCTGTCCCTGTTGGGGATGCCTTACCCTAGATGGTGTGTGGTGTAACGACTAGCTTGGAGTGATAGAGGAGAAAGCTGTCCGTTGCCTTCTATACTGGTGGCAAATGTATGGTTCAAGAAAAATTGTAAAAAGTATTGGGCAATTCCAAGTGGCTTTTGCAGAAGTGGGCAGAACTGTATATTAGATTCTGTCACTGCCTGATCTCATCAGTGGCAACCTGGAGTCAGGTCAACCGATTGTATTCCAAACTAAATGTCAATTTTTATTCAGCCCATAGGTCAACATAGTTGGGATGCAAAAGGTTCAAGTGGAATGCCCGTCGTAGAGAACAAAGCTAAACAAGGCTAAACAGGAAAACAAGAAAAGCTAAAATGGCTCTTAGAAAAACCGCTCACTCCATATGTGTGAGTGTGCACGCAAGTGTTTTGTGAAACAGTATCTATCTGATGTGATGGAAGATATCAAAGCAGGTCATGAGAGCCCTCATGACCACAGGGGTCGACTGGTTTCAATGGCGTTAGGGGACTGAGCCATCTTCTTCCGGATCAAGATTCTAAAAACAAATCATTTTTTTTTAGTCCAGCACTGGTAAACTGGAGGTACCACCGCTGGGTACATGCGTCTCCTGTAGGGAGACAAAAGAGGGGGTGGGGGAGGGAGAGAAAACAGCATTTAGCAAAACCTCTGGCCTGGCTCTCTCATCCTCGGGGGCAGTGGTGGTCTACTTTGGTGCAGAAGAGCGAAGTGGCATTAAATACCTAAACATGGATGCAGGAATGTTAAGGTGCCTGGTCACCAGTGAGGTGGAAGTCTCATCGTCACAGGTAGGGGGGGGGCGGGGCGTGGGGTCATGGCTGGGAGCCCAGGTCTGTATCAAAAGTCGGGGGCAATACCCAAAACCTACCTTAAAAAGCAAGGAATTATGATAAGCAGGAGAGGCAGCCCGGTGCATATGGGAGCATACTAGGAAAAATGGGGAGAGAGCGTACATTACCTCCCGCAGGGATCCAGGAGGGGTGCTGGGAAAGGTGCTTGTATCAAGCGTCACATCAGGCAGCTGGGGAATAAAAACGAGCAATGATGAGGATCAGGTAGCTGGTTTTAGATACTCGCGGGTGATCCGCGAGTCAGGCAACCCACGCGTATGCACTCACACATACAGGCATACTAAGAACACACGCCGGAGACGTGCGATGGCTCCGGTCTCCGGCTGCAACTGCCGGGCACCGCCTTTATTCTTTTACCGCGCATGCGCGAGCTCCTTGAGCCTCGCGCATGCGCACTACGTGTACGTAGTACACAACACTCCTCCCTTTTCCCCAGAAACAGAACAGTTCAACATGAACACAACATTAACACAAAACTTGCTTGTCATCATGAACAGGATATGTCCTCGCCTTGTATGCTAGGGAGCCGGGTCCATGATGAAGTCCCTGAACCTCTGAGGTATTCTTCGCCCTGCCCTGCTCGGGTATCGTGGCGACGTCTCCTCAGGAACTTCTGGCGCCGGCATGTCAGCTACTGGAGGGCCCTCTGCCGGTTCTGGCACACTTTCTTGTGCCGGAGCACGATCCGCCGTCGCATCATCCTCTGCTGTCTGGATGCGCTTGAAGAAAGACACATTCCGTGTAATCGTGCCTCTGGCATTGGCTGCAGTGATCATGGTGCCCTTTACATGAGTTACACCTAGCGGTTGGGTCTCGTATGTTGTCGATAATTTACCCTCCGACCTTCGGTTTCGTACTAAGACAGTGTCCCCTACTGCTATTTGCTTCTCGGGTAACCGTCTCCGTATCGTTTCTCTCTCGTTCCTGGCCACTCTTTCCAACTGCACCTGCTCGTTGTTTATCACGCCAGGTTCTCGCCCTTCGGTCTCGGGTATGAGCCCTCGCGGTATTCTTCTGAAGAGTGCCTCGGCCGGGGCAACTCCCGTGGATCGGTGCGGGGTTGTCCGATACTCCCGGAGAAATTCAAACAGGTTCCTTCGGAGGTCTTCCCCTCCATTTTCGGAAATCCGAAAGACCTTGTTTAGGGTGCGCATGAAGCGCTCTACCTCACCGTTAGCCCTTGGCCATAACGGGGTGACTTTCCGATGCTTTATCCCCTTTTCTTCGCAGTATCGTGCAAAAACTTGCCCCTGGAAGGGTGACCCATTGTCCGAACACAACTCCACCGGAAAACCATGGGTGGCAAAGATCTTGTCCAGTGCTGCGATGGTGTGATCGCTGGCCGTGGATTCTACAAGTTCCACCTCCGGGTACCGTGACCACTGGTCGGTCACAACCAGGAAGTACAGTCCTCGACCGGTGGAGCCGAAGTCGGCATGGACCGTCCCCCAGGGTAGTTCACTTCTCGCCATGGATTGCACTGGCGGCCCTCTGTCAGCTGGGCTGGTGGCTTGGCATGGGATGCACGCCCTCACAAACTCTTCGACTCTTTTCTCTAAGTCCGGGAACCAGACCTTCAGTCGGAGACGTGCCTTCATCCTGGTCATTCCCTGGTGTCCATTGTGAGCCAAGTGAAGGACCTTCCCGATGAGAGATCTGGGGATCACAATCCTGTGTCCTCTCAACAGTAGTCCGTCGGTCGTCACGGACAGATCATGACGTGCACTCCACAAGGCCTGCAGGTCCTTTTGCACTTCCACGTTTCTCCTGGCGTTGTTCAAGAGGAGGTCCTTCCAGGCGCCTGATGTTACTGCTTCTTTCGCCCTCAGAAACGCCTCGTCAGAGTTGGACTCATTGGCGATCGCTTCCCTTGATAGTGCCACAGGTAGTGCCGATTCAACAACCAGATGAATGGAGTCCGCGCAACTCGCAACTTCTGTGGTCACCCCTGACTGCCCTGAACAGGGATGGCGGGACAGGTAGTCAGCGGGGTTGTGGGTCCCTGGGCGGTAGATTAGTTTAACCCCATATTCCATGAGGGATAACATCCATCTTTCGATCCTCGGTGGTGGTTTGGACGATGCCCCAGCCAGGATGGGCAGTAGTGGTTTGTGGTCTGTCACAACGACGACTGGCTTCCCCAGGATGTACAAACGGAAATGCTTGCAGCCCCATAATATTGCGAGGGCCTCCCGTTCAATTTGGGAATACCTCCTCTCGGTGCTGGTTAGTGCCTTGCTGGCATACGCGATGGGTCTCATCGCTCCCTGTTGATCTGCCTGTAAGAGAACTGCCCCCAGCCCCACGGGACTGGCATCCACCACTATCTCCGATTCCCGGGTTGGGTTAAAGTATGCCATGGTATCAAGTTCGGACAGGGCTTCTTTGATGGCCGTGAACGCCCTTTGTTCTTTTCCAGTCCATGCCCAAGCCACGTCCTTCCTGGTGAGGGCACGCAACGGTTCGGAGATGGAGGCCAAGTCCCGGATGAACCGACCGCAATACGTCACCATGCCTAAAAAACTGCGAACTTCCGCCGGGGACGTGGGTGACGAAGCCTCTCTGATGTCCTTCACCTTCCTCGGATCAGGGGAAATGCCTCCTGCGTGAAAAATGAATCCAAAGAACTCCAGGCTGTCCCTCATAAACTCGCACTTCTCCTGGTGCAGCGTTAGGCCAAGGTCGTGCAATCTGCGAAAAGTGTCTTCCAGGCGCTTGATGTGTTCCGCTTCTGACCTGGCGAATACAAGGATGTCATCCGACATGTTTATGACCCCTTTTAGCCCCGACAGGGCCCCTCTGATGGAGTTTTGAAAAACCTCAGCCGCGGAGGATATCCCAAAACTGAGCCTCTTGTATTGGTATAGTCCTTCATGGGTTGTGAAGGTCGTTATATACCTGGACTCCGGGTGGAGTTCCAGCTGGTGGTACCCGGCTCTTAAGTCCAGCTTGGAGAAGACTCTAGCTCCTTGGAGCTCGCCCACAATGTCGTCCAGAGTTGGTGTGATGTGACGCTCCCTTTTTATCGCCAAATTGGGCAGTCGCATGTCAACACAAATTCGCACCGCCTCCGGTTGCTTTGGCTTTGGGGCGACAACGATCGGGGAAACCCAGGGCGTCGGCCCTTCAACCTTCTCGATAATGTCCCGTTCTATTAGGAGTTGAAGTTCCTTTTCCACCTGGGCCCTCAGGTGAAAAGGGATGCGGCGATGCTTTAGCGCCGTTGGCCTGACCGACTTGTCGATGTGGAGCCGCACAGGATCAGCCTTAAGTTTCCCTATCCCTCTGAAGAGTTCCTGAAAACGTGCCAGTAGGCCATTCAGGTCCGACAGATATACAGCAAATGTGAAGTGCACCAAGTTAAGCGCTTCCGATGCTGCACAGCTCAGCAATGAATGCGGGCTCACACTTGTGACGAAGAATCTCGCCTTGATGCTGTTCCCGCCGTGGGACACCGGGGCTATGAACACTCCTTGGATAGGTAGGGGTTCATCCTCGCCAAACGCATATATTTGGGCTCTTGATTGAGAGAGTTTCGGTGGGCCCGCAAGGGCCTTATAGTGTCTGTCCGCGAGCACACACACCGATGCCCCCGTGTCGATGAGGACTGGGGTGGGGACTTCTCCAATATTCACGGTGCATGTGGGTTTTCGTCTAGTTCCGGGGCCACTTGCAATGCTGGAGATACAGAAAATTTCACCTTCTTCTTCCTCTTCCTCTTCTTCGGCGATGTTCATGTCCTGTATCTCTTGTTCCAGAGAAGATACGCCCTTCACATTACGGGCACCATACCTCATGAACCTCTCTGGTCCCCTGTTGGCTGCCACGGGCACAGTGGCCCTACACATCCTGGCATAGTGTCCGGGGGCCCCACATCTGCCACACGTCCTCGACTTAGCTGGGCACTCACCCCTGTGAGGGAGATCGTACCCACAGTCCGAGCAAGATTGAGACGAGTGCGATCTCGTGGTCCTTTCCTCCGTCTTTGGTGTCCATCTGGCCTTTCCCGGCATGAAACGCCTGACAGCGAGCGCTTCTTCCTCCCCTTTTGGGGTGCTGGCCGCGTCCATCTTTGATCCTCTGGCCTCCGCCAGTTCGTGCGCCCTTCCCATGTCTAGGATCTGCCGGAGGGTTAGTCCAGGTTCTCTGAGGACTTGCCTCCTGAGTTTGCCAGAGCAGCATCCTTGCAGTAGTTGGTTTCTGACCATTTCCTCCTCATCGGCCCACCTGCAGGAGCTCGCCAGACGTCTCAGACGGGCACAGAACTGGTCTAACGATTCTTCGCTGCGTTGTCTTTCCGCCCCCATAACGAATCTGTCAAAATCGACATTCGCAAGTGGTAGGAAGTGATCCCTTAACGCTTGCTTAACTGCGTCATACGTTGCCACCGGAATGTCGAGGGAGTCGTATATCTTCTGGACCTCCGTGCCTGCCGAGTACATCATGATGGCAATTTTCGCCTCATCCTCTGTTTCCCCTGAGGCCCTGAACATCATTTCTAGTCTTTTAACCCATGTGAGCCATTTGGGGCCGAGTTTAGATGGTGGGCCTGTCGTGTCGAACTCGGGCATGGGCGCTAGGGTGGTGCGTACCCTGCGTGTTTCTGGGGCGGCGGCACCCTCTTCATCACCCATCTCCCTGGGTACTCACGGTAAGGTCTTGACAGAAGATTGGTGATCCGACTCCTGGCTGTAACAAGGATCACCTGTGTTGTCCTTTGTCACTTCTTTTATCACAGCCCTGCTCCTGCTGGGCTGTGAAGTGTCCAAAAATTGTTCTATGTGGTTGCTGGTGACTCACAGATGGCGCACGAGCACCCAGAACGGGCCGCTACCACTGTGAGTGACGACTTCACTCAAGCGCTCAAAATGGCCGCCGGCTGTTTTCGAGCGGTCCGCGACTGCTTCGCGCTCCGTTCGTTCCTGCGGTGGCGTTGGAACGAGGTCGTGGTTCGTATTTCCGCCTCGTCGCCAGTTTTAGATACTCGCGGGTGATCCGCGAGTCAGGCAACCCACGCGTATGCACTCACACATACAGGCATACTAAGAACACACGCCGGAGACGTGCGATGGCTCCGGTCTCCGGCTGCAACTGCCGGGCACCGCCTTTATTCTTTTACCGCGCATGCGCGAGCTCCTTGAGCCTCGCGCATGCGCACTACGTGTACGTAGTACACAACAGCTGGTAAGGGCTCAGGACCAGTGCAAATGCAAAGAAAAGGCAGGTTTGGCCGAGGTTACCTGATGGCAGGAAGGGTTCCATGGGCGCCGTGCGGGGGACTGTGCAGCTTAGTTCGTATGTGGCTTGCCAGTAAGCCCAATCTCCTATAGAAAGGGAGCAGCAGCGTGGTGGCGCTGGCGTGGGTAGTGCCGCGTCCCGTTGTCTAGGGAACGCGTGAGAGGAGCATGTGCGCGTCCTGGAAGGAAAGCCCGATCGCCTCCAGAAGGCATGTAGGAGCGCGATCGGGATACGATGCTGGGTGTATGAGCTCGATCGCCTCCAGAAAACATTTAGGAGCACGATCGGGCTACTAGAGCATGTCCCGATGCTGGGGGAGGGGGGAGAAGGACACGAGGACAGATAGGGTAAACATCATGCCCAGACTAAGGGGGGGAGGAGGGGAGCAAGGAATGGGACGTGACAAGGGGACGGAGGGGAAAGGTAAATGCTCAAACCACATGGTGCTGGGTGGCAGGTGAGACCACAAAGGGGGGGAGAGGGAAGGGGGTGCTGCCTGGGGAAATGCTCCGGTGGAGGGGCGGGGGTCTGTCCAGTGAGCAGAATAAAGGCACATGGGAAACAGATTCAGCCCTATACTGTGGCCCCTGGGAACAAGGGTGGGGGGCAGCAGAAGGATAAGAGACTGGCGACTGCTTGTGCGAGGCAGAGTCTAAGCTAACACTGCTGAATCGTGTGTTTATTTTCATGCCCACCCTTACCATGTGTCATAGCAAACCTAGGGTTGCTCGGCAACGCGCCGAATGCTTGTTGACCACTTTTACCACTGCAAGGTTATCGGACCATACTACTAAGCACTTGTTGGTCAATTCCTTGGGCCAGAAGTGTAGAGCCAGTACTATGGGGAACAACTCCGGGGCATTGATGTTCTTGCTCCATCCCTTCCTAATCCATGCATCAGGCCAGTCTCCCCTGCACCATTCCTTCTCCAGGATCCACCCGAACCACCCCTGCTCTGCGACGTCAGTAAAGAGCTGGACTTGGGAGCAGGCGACCCAGGGGGCCTGCCACAGGCAAATCCCATAGAAATTCCTTAAAAATTTGAGCCAAACCCACAGATCCTCCCTTAAACCTGTGCTTAAATGTGCCTTGTGCCCTCCTTTTGATGCCCCCCATAGCTGGTTCCATGTGTTAATATCCCCGCAAAAATATCACCATACAAAAATATCGCCATATTTTTGCGGCAATATTATGCCATGGAACCTGCAGGGGAGACCCCCGCAACCCCTATAATTTTTTTTATGTAATGGGGGCACCCCCACAACCCCCAGTCCCAATATCCCCATAAATTATCCCCACTAATAATATCGCCTAATGCCTTACCCCACAACCATATATATGGCAGTATAATTGGTGGAGATAATATTACCTGATACCCCGTAGCTGAGGCGAGGCACCTGACGAATACACTTCCTGCTGAAATGATCCTACCCGCAAAGTTCAGTCGGCCTACTAGAGACTGGATAATCCTCAACGTGACCCTGCTGCCTGCTAGCGCTGTGTTGATGTCTGCAGTACATTTGAGTATCTTTTCATCTGGGAGGCAGCAAATCCCTAGGACTGTGTCGATTTCGATTCCCTGGCACGTCAACCTTGTGCAGGGGCCCTGAGTTTTTTCCCCCGCTAGGGGCACCCCCAGTTCACCTGCCAAGTTTATGAATTTGTCGAGCAGTGTGCTGCAGACGTCCATCCCCGGTTCCTCAACAAACTAGAAGCCATCCAAGTAGTGAGTCCCGCCAACCCCGCTCTCCATCTCTTTTAGAGCCCATTCCAAGAATGAGCTGAATTCCTCGAAATAAGCACATGATATGCTGCACCCCATCGGCATGCACCGATCTACATAAATCTCCCCCTGAACTGGAAACCCAATAGTCTTAATGCCGCCTCAATATCCACCTTAGCCAATAGTGCCCCTTTCCTAGCCTTCCCGGCCAGACTGATAGCCTGATCGAATGAAGCATAATAGACGGGGGCAGTCTGCCTCTTCCAGCCAATCATTCACTGAGTCCTCTCTGGGATGAGACAAGTTGTGGATTAGCCGGTATTTTCGCTTTTCCTTCTTTCCAACAGTGAAATTATTAAATCCCCCAAAGGAGGCATCCGGTAAGGGCCCGCCAACCTGTCTAGTGACCTCTCTTTGTCAATTTTAGCCTTTACCACTTCGGGGAAGTCCCTAGCTGACCTCAGTTTTTCCACTGTCCTTGCTCCCCGAGGCCCATTATATGGTATTTCAAACCCCATTGTAAAGCCCCCAACCAGGAGGTCCCTCTCTTGCGCATGGAGGGACCGAGTTAGCCACTGAAGTAATTTTTCCACCTTGATCCCTTGGTGGTGAGCTCCCCTGGTCCTACGCCCCTGCCCTTCCCATAACAAACCCCCCATTCCCCTGGCCGTCCGCTGCCCTGTCTGCCTTCCTCGCCCCACCCGCCCCTTCGATGCACCCTTTACCCCCGCTGTAGGTCTACCATTACCATTCTGCCGGAAAACTGATGCATTGAAGGCTAGGTGAGCCTCTCGTGGATCTCTTCTAGTTGCCCCATAAACGCTGCCACCTTGAAGAAATAATGTGTTTATTTAGATTAAGTAACAACATTTGTAAACACACGTTCCGTAACTAACATTTCCCCAAATCCCCATTTCCGTGACTGAATCTCAATGAGCCCCGGCCCATTATTATCACTGATCATTGCTTTTCTCCCTGCTCCCACTCCTGCAACTCCTTGCTGGGTACCCAAACATCCTGCACGTCGAACAGCTGTGCCGATATTGGCAATTGGGTCCCCAATTGCACTTGTTGTCATTGTAAAATCTGCATGTGAACAGGGGGCGCCGATTGGCCTGGTTGCCTGGACTCCCTCTGCCCCTGAAACCTTCCTGAGACGGTCCCTGCGGCGGCCTAGGCCCAGAAGCTGCTGCACTGGGCTCCTTATTTCCCACATGTGACTGATGAGCACTGTTTGCCCCACCCTCCAATTTGGGGACAGACCACCTGCCCTCACCCTCACCCCCTTGTTTCTGCTCTTGATTGGACCTTGCTGAGGTTGTGGCGCCTCCTGACCGGGTTGCGTTGGATGGGGCCACTCCCGGCTCTTATGATTTTCCCATCTGGTTTCTCAGTTGCCCCTTTTGTTGATTCTAACCACTCCTCGGCCTATTTATGGTCCCATTTCATCAATGGATCATTCTCCATTCTTTTGTGGAACCGCTGGTCCCTTAGTAACCATATAGAGCCCCCCAACCTCTGGTGTTATTCAATTACACATCTGCAGCAATTAAATAATGCCGGCCCTTGATCAGGTTCCTTCTGTACGATGATTCCGGCCATTATTTTGAACCCTTCCAGCCAGTTTTCTAAGTTTTCTTCGGGCCTTACCCGCTTTCTGGCCTTAAATGCCTCCCTCCCTCCATTCCCTTGCAAGGTATCATGGCCCTTGGTCTCATGCTCAAGCAGCGAGTATATGTCAATGAACCTCCTCCTCCACCTTTCGTTCTTTACAACCTCAGGAATATGCCAGCTCGAGTAGTTATTCCCAATGATCGCTGGCAATCTGCTTTTGATTCCCCTAATCGTGTCAGGTGCCGAGTTGCACTGCTCCCCTTCTATGTGACCTGTTAAGTCATCACCCCCTGCTTCCCCTGGCCCACGCCTGCGCCCTTTCCTACCCAGACCCGACTCCCCCCTCGCTGCCCAATCCACATTGTCCACCACCTGAGTCCCTTGTTTTGCATTGTCCCCCTGAAGTCTGAAGTACCAACATCATTTTGGCTACTCTCTGCATTAGCTCCAACTCACCATCCGCATTCATGGTCTTGAAAGCTGCCCCCCCCTACTCAAGATTGTGTCCTCCGTTATTGCCAAGTTTGAGGTTTCGTAAGTTCGAGTAGCCTAGGCCAACGACAGTGCCACTTCCCCTGAAGATGCCATCAGTTGTGCGCCAATGCGGGCGGTTACCGCCGCCAATTCTTCCTCCAATTCTTTCTTGGTCCTCCGTTGATGGGCGCCACCACTCATTTTCATAAGCCTTTTGCGTGAATGTTTGGCTCGGCCCCCCTCCTAAGGCCTGAGATTCCCCGCTATTGTTGGGCGAAGGGGATATCAATGCCTTTGTGCTGTTAGCGTTGTTATCCCCTGAGGGGCCCAGGATTGAGGCTTGTACATTGTTTACATCGTTTCCCACTGGGGGGGGCCCCCATCTTGGCCATCGCTGCTTCCCAGCCTATCACTTTTGCTAGGGCTGCAAATTATGCCCAAGATTGTGCATCCATGGATTGGGCTGCCGCAGATGTTCCCCCGACTTTCTTCTCCACTAGCCCTTCTTATATTTGTGTATCTTCCACAATCTCGATACCTGGACTTCCTGGCCTTCCTTGCTGAAACATGGCGGCCTGGCAGAAAGCAAAGCGGTCAACCACTGCAGTAACATGATGCAATTCCCCCAACCCTCCTGCTGTACGAGCGTGCTTACTGTTAAGTGGCCCCACTGTACCTTCTAGCGCTCGTACGGTCGACATTGGACGGCCCGTTATTAGCTCCCTGTTCCCCTCGCGGGACCCGCTAAGGACGCCTGGTTTTACCAGGCATCCTTACTGGGTCCCGCAAAGCGAACCTCGTAATTGCGCATCCCGTAATGAACGGTGCCGGTCCCGTACTGCCACCCTTCATTACGGGAGCGCAAGCCTCGTAATGAGGCCCACTAACTTTCTGGGTGTTCAAGATTTTCCTATTGCTAAGAGTGCACGGTAAGGGCCATGCAAGCTCAGATTCAACGCATTTATCGCCTAGACCAACATATCTTAAGGTTCAAGGCATCAGTTTACCAGCGGTAGATTACAAAATGAGGACAGGCTCGAGATGTCATGCCTGTCACTGGAAAACGTGGCAGCCAATACACCCATCCCAACCACACACCTTTCACCTGGAGGCGCAGATTAATCAGGCGAACATTCCCAAAATATTTAAGAGGCAATCATGAGATCTCAAAATTAACGGAGGATAAGGGTACCCCTTCCCAGAGGACACAGGGCCCTACCCTCACTTCTCACCTCTCACCTTTATTGTGCCTCGGTTTTATGCTTCCATGGGTAACTAGCTCTGGGGCGAGATGCCGGAAAAGACAACCCATCCCAGCGAAAACGTCCATCGTGTCGTGCAGCTTTTAGCATAAATGAGGTCTGTGCCCTAAGGAGAGCCCCTTCGCACCAGTATTTGCATCTCCAACGCTAGTGGATTTACACTCCGATGTCGGCTATGGGGGGCTGGTGCTAAAACAATGCAACCCCAATTGCACAAGGGGCAGTGATCGAAGTGAGCGGGAACGGTCGGGAGCGATGTTCCACTACTTTTATTTTGTTCTGTTTACAATTCCTCTACTTTTTACAACCATATTCACCATTCTATACAGGGGATTTGTCCATGCATGTCCCTGTGTGAGTGTAAAGTTGTAATAGGAGCCTTAATTACTAGTCACTTAGACTACTGCAGTGCCCCGGCCGCAACACCTTGTGACATGCCGCACTATGCTTCCGCCTACTCTCTTCCCTGCTGAGACCACAGATCCACTACTTTTGTCGGTACACTTCTACCACTGACAAGGGGTATTTATGCAAGTGCTAAAACGTGTGCACAAGTCAATTTGCCCATTGTCTGATCGCCTTAAACACACATCTTGCAGGACACAAGGTGCCATAACAGCAGATTTTAACCCGCACAACGGTAAATCCTTTCTTTCCGCGCTATGCTAGGGCCATCCCAAACATTAGCACATGCTGAAACCGTCCCGGGGGTGCACACCTCTTAACAATGGAACTGCCATGCTGCAGGCTCTGCTGGGAGTGGAACCGGCGGTAATAGGGGCACATTGGGCCGGTGCAAACCGCAACACAGATACTCCCACCCACGGCTCCACATCACCCCGGGACCGTACATCGGCTCTCCACTAACACACTCCCTCAACAGACTAGACATCCCCGACAGATTACAAGGAAACCTCATGACCCAGCCCAACCTGCTACCCCCACTGCATTTCAGATCATTGCCAAAATGCAGCATATATCCTAGCATTCACTAACCCATAGCAAAACATACCTTGTGCAGGGGGACATGATATGATGATATGATATGGCATTTAGAACACGCCTATACACAAGTGTTTCAAGGTGCCACAAGGCAAGGGAGGGGGAACAGAGGAAAGACATAGGGTCTCATTACACGGATGGCGGTAAGGATTTACCGGTACCGGTAAAATACCGGTACCGGTAAATCCTTACCGCCTTACTACGAGGTCCCTTTGCGGGTTGGGGGATTTAACGCCTGCTTTTTGCAAGCGTTAAAAACCAACCTGCAAAGGGACCCAGGGAGATAATTACGGTACCGCAATTTGCAGTACCGTAATTAGCGCCTTCCCCATTCCCATTGAGCCCTATGGGGCAAAAATGGGAATGGGGAAGGGCAATGGCAGAAGGGGGAATTACCGCCCCGCCAACCTTGGAATGGGGCGGTAATTCCCCTTTCCGCCAAGGCGGTGCCGGTATTTTACCGGCATGAACCATGGCGCTAATAGCACCATGGTTCTCCGCCATCCGTGTAATGAGGCCCATAGACAACGATCCTACTAGGCCAGGTGTCATTGAGATCGCGCAAGTGCAGGATATGTGGCGTACGGGGCTGGGTACCAAGCTGCCCTTGTCTTAATTATTCTGCTCCTCCCTCCCTCCCCAATCATGCCCCTTTCTGTCCGTAATAGCTCCGATTTTGCCCCCGGACCCACACACTGCCTTAAACAATTCATACTTACTCAAGGGATAGCACTGGCGAGAGTATTTTGTGACCCTTGCCCTAAAGGCGTGCTCTGTGCAAGCAAATCGACAATGCAGGCCGCGGCGCACACAACCCGCCTGACTCCAGCTCACGCGCAATATTTCGCCCTCCTCACTCTTCAGTACATGAATGCCTGCAACGACCAGAATGCGCCAGTGTGTGCTAGCATACAAGCCTCGCCTCCTGCTGCAGATTAAACTTATACTGATACATGGACTCAAAATCGGACCATTATGAAAGAAGCTTGACATTTTGCAGTGTCCTTGACCCTACTTGTGTGCCTAAAAAGGAACTGAGTCGATTGTTAAACAATACCCACCTTTTGCGCGTTGCGTTAGAACACGTGTTTGGGGCCGGTTATGCCCCTGGCCCGCGTCCAACAATAATCAATCAAAACGCCATGATAAAATATTGAATTACTAAGCACTGCCACCCAGGGGTGTTGCTAGGTCTGGAAAAGACCCGGGGCTACGCTAATGTCAGGACTGTCGGGACTCGGAGCTAGCTAGCCTTTTGGTTGCAGTCCCTGAGCTTCTATCTGGGGCTACAACCAAAAGACCCAGGGCTATAGCCCCTTCAGCCCCCTCCTAGCAACGCCTCTGCTGCCACCGCTCTGTACCTCCCTTTGCCACCTGTATTTCCTCAGCACGCGGCCGGAGAGCACCTCATAGTTCTCAATAGATAAGTCTCTTGCACCACATGCTATCACAGTAGGCCATGCTATTTTACACAACCATGAGAACTGAACAAACCCCAAACGGAAGTTCCATAAACAACACAGCAGATAGACTGTTTGAAGGCCCCAGGTGACTTCTCCGATTCATCCGTAAGCATTTCATGACTTGATTAAATATGTCAGCCGGAGACCGCCTCGTACTACAAAATTGGTAAATTGGTCAATATAATGGCAACAACGATGGCCCCCACAACTGCACGTACAGCTACCGTCAAGCGGCCACATGAAACAACCATCCTGCAAATTCATTGTAGCCTCACAAATTAGCAGGAACAGGGGGAACCGGGACCGTTACCAATTTGTAATAATGCAGTATGCTCTCATACAATGCGCCGCAGCCGCACATCCTGGGCAATGCTGCAGGGCCGCCCAAAGCGAGGCAGGGTAACTGCTGGTACCATCCGGCAAGCATGGGAGAGGGGCAGCTGCCTTCCCCCAAGCCTGCTCCCCTCTTCCTCACAACACAGAGACACGCAGTCTCTCCTCACTACAAAGCACAGGAAGGGTGAGGTGTGAAGAACACCTCACCCTTCCACAAAGCAACAGGGTTCTAATCACCCAGAGGAAACCAAGAGCAGGTAGGAAGGAGTACAAAGACCTGCCCCCCCTTGGTTGGCCAGACAGTCAGCTACATCCGGCCTGGGGGCTGGGCCAGCCCCCACAGCTACACATCAAAGAGCCAGGGCCACCCCTGGGTCTTACATAAGAGCTGCACAGCTCTCAGAAAACTAAAAACTGTTTGTGGACCCTGAACGGGGACCCAAACAGTCAGGAGGTACGCTGTTCACTCAGCGTCCTCCACTCTCTTTCTTCTTTTCTTTCATGTTTGCTGTGCACTCAGCATTGTGTATTTCTTCATTTTCGTGTTTGCCGTATACGCGGCGTCATTTTTTCCTGCTTTGAACATTGTACTGTTCATTGGAAATCCCCGGCTTCCACGCTTCGCCGTAGCGTGGAAGAACAACAAACATATCACCCACACCATAAAGAGGCCCAGCTGTGCTCTGAACAACAGAGCAGGATAGTTTGAAGACCAGGGAGTCGTGAAGCTGCAGCAAGAGCCTTCGGAGTGAAGCACTGAAGAAAGGAACCCGGCGCTGCGGCGACATTGCTACATTATTTCAAGTAAGTCAGCCGCGGCGCCAGGCGGATGCAGCGGTGCCCGCTGCGCATAACCGCGCGGCCAAATGAAATAGACTAAGCCTCCGTTGGAGGCAAGGCAACGCAAAACAACAGGCCCGCTACTTACACGGCCAACCCAGCTTGATAGGAGGGGGCGTGTATGCCGCAGGGGGAAACTCCATTCACTTCGCTTCCATTGGAAGCAAGGCAACACAGAGCAACATGGTCCGTGATAACGCGGCTGGTTTTTAATGCCTAGAAACAACATTTTTTCCGCTTTACAAACCTGTAGCAAAGTTATAAGATTAGCAGGAACACGGGGGGGCTGCCGGAGTATGAAACAGCAGGCAAATAGTTTTTTGGTGCACGAGAAGGTTTTACTCTTTAAGGGTTATGTTTTAATTGCAAAGGTGCAGAAAGCATAAATCACCTGCAGTTATTGCAGGCGCAATAACTAAGGAGAATAAAAATTAACAGTATAGCTGCCAGGCCACAAATTAATGAATTAACAGAATCCATGACACTTTGTTAAAGGGTTTTCATTATACTAAAACAGTATAGCCGCCAAAATATATAAAGTTGGAGGTATGCAGGCACAACAACACCCAGTTACCCAAAGCAAGCAGCAGCATAAATAAATATTTGCATATATAATTCTAATGGCACGGGCATTATATAAATGCTAAATAATTATTAGCAGACAGCGTGCTGTTAACATTTTGTTAGAGCTTGCCAATGCAGACAAATACAGGCAGGCCCAAACTCAGCTTTTTATCCCTCAAGGTCGATAAAACGGCATTCCGTGGGGAATAAGAAGCAGTGCTCAGATGCCCGAGGGTCGTAGCACTAGTTAAAATGCAAATTATTACAGTGCTCAGATGCCCGAGGGTCATAGCACCAGTTACATGCACATTTTTACAATGCTGGGCTACGACGAATAAAGACGAGGGGATTGTTCTTGTGGTTAGCATAATAACAGATGCACACACACCGCAGACCAGAGGGGGAGCAATAAAACCAAAAAATAGTAAATCATAGTTTGTTTCTACTAAGGGGGAGAAACAGGGGAATGTTCCCATGTTTATCATAATGACATTGGCACACACAGAACAAGCCTTTACTGGAGCAATAAAACCACGATGGACCCCAGCATTCCAGACACCTCAGCATGGTTGTTTAAACACCAGACACGGCAGGCACCTGTGGGGAAGCCAAGAAAGCGAAGGGAAGCAAAGGGGCAGAGGAGCTGACCCCGACCCAACCCTGCTTGCACTGGAGGATGTGCCTCTCTGGGGAAAAGTTTAAAGAAAACTCAAGTGGAGCTGGTCTGATAGCACAGTGAGTAGAGCACTCGCTTTGGCATTTGTGCAGATCCTGCTGACACAGGTCTGAATCCCGGCAGGACCAAACTCAGCCTTTCATCCTTCCGAGATCGATAAATGAGCACCACACACTGTGGGTAATAATAAGCAACGCTCAGATACCCAAGGGTTCGTAGCGCTAAATAAATGCTAAATTGAGATGATGTGACATAAAAGCAAGGGGCCGATGTCCGAAGATAAATCAATAAAAAATGGTAGTTACACCATAAATATGCTTTTGTGGAAACACGGGCAAGTAAACACCAAAACGCGATGCAATCTTTCAAAAGCAGAGCACGTTCTATTTTACTAAATTACTGCAGCATCCACCGGTATCCTGATACGTGGCCTGGCACATCATTTACCCTGACACTGTCGAAAAAGACTGTTTTTCAAACTGCTGGTCAGAGAGCACAGCGTTTAGAACACTCGTCCGTGGCATCCACACAGAGCCTGCCAACGCAGCTTCGAATCCCGCCAGGCGCCAAACTCAGCCTTTCATCAGGGCCGAACTCAGCCTTGCATCAGGGCCAAACTCAGCCTTTCATCCTTCCGAGGTCGATAAATAAACATCACACACCTGTGGGCATAAAAAGCGTGCAGAGGCCCGAGGGCTCTTAATGCCATATAAATGCCAAAACAAACAAAATGAAACAATTGGTTATCATGCCCATGAGACAAGGGTTTGTTATCTATATGCCAGTACCCTGATAAAGGTCACAGCAAGACATAGAACATGCCACCCAACAAAGAGGGTGGACCCTGGACAGCACACAACAAGCCAAATCAACACAAAAACTTGCACAAGCACTACAAATCAGTGTAACCAGCCATGAGACAAGTTTATATCTACAACACAGTACCCTGATACGGGGCACAGCAAGGCGTGGAACATGCCACCCAACAACAGGGGTAGGCCAAGGACAGCACACAACAAGCCAAATTACCAACAAACAAGGCAGTTTTTCGAATTGCCAAAGTGTTGCAGCACAGGTAGCGTCAAGACACAAGCCTCCCGCATAACACAGGAAGTTTGAGGGTGGAGCAAGGGACAAGCCGATACCTTGGACCTCAGGAACGAATTGTGAAACCACTCGTACAAAAGCCAGCATAAGCACTAAAAAATTGTACACCCTGACAGAGCATACTGGTGCAGTTTTTAAGCCTGGCACAGACAACACACAAGCCAATCCGTGTCAGCATCAGCCTGAAACAAAGGCCACAAAAAAGAGAACCGGTTGAAAGGGATCTCCAACTAAATACAGCTATCCAAAACAGAGCTGGCCAAATATTTCTGTATCCTCAGACTAAACACAGAACCCCCAAAACAACACACAACTAAGGAAAACCTGTACTCAGGAGACCCAGTTGCAACAACACTACTGAAGTAGTGCAACCGATCCAGACCACAGGCACGGAAGGGGGCAATGACAATATGACAAAAGAGCACAGAAGCATCCAGGATATTGGGGGCTAGCAGTAAGGTGCCAGGTGAAGAAGGGGCGATGACACCAAAGCCACACACGGCAAGGTAAGTAAGATAGCACCCACACAGGGCACCAGAAGACACAGATTCTGCACACCCACCAATGGTCACAACCAGCCAGGGTCCCCAAAGACACACACATGCAGGCAGACGAACGGCGAGCCAGCCCCATGAACAGTTCAAAGAGCTGAAACAAACAGCTAGGACAGGACAGACAGCCTAACAGTCAGGTAACACAGCAAGCAGAGCGTTTTGCAGCCACAACTCGCACTAAAGGGTGGTTCCAGAGCCCAGTCCAGCCCATACCAAACACAGCTCCACCTCAGGGGCAATAATAAATACGCAGAACCAAAGTGAGAGCCAAACGATTACAACAAAACCCAGAAACTAAGCCACCAATAAGCGAGAAATGTTCCAGACCATCAGGATCCCCCGCAACATTCAGGTAGTACTCAAGCGGATGACCAGTTTACCCTGCGGCTTGAGGTGGCCGTGATCGGAACAGAATGGCATCAACACAGGTAACAGGACAAACAAGCACAAACCAGGGGTCAGAATAAAAACCCAGGTTTGCCGCTAAGGGCAGCCAAGGTAACAGATAGAGGATATATTTCCAAAATATATAGTCACACACTACAAAACGGTACAGCGAGTCAGATAGCACAGCAAGTAGAGCGTGCACCTTGACATCAGGGCAGAGCCTGCTGACGCAGGGTCGAACCCTGGCAGGGCCGAACTCAGGCTTTCATTAGCTCCAAGGTCGATAAATGAGCACCACACACCGTGGGAAATTAGCAGTGCTCAGATGCCTGAGGGTCCGTAGCGCCATATAAGTAACAAAACATGTGATGCATGTGTGTCCAGAACAGAATAGAGAAGGAAAACAAAAGAGGTAGCTGAACATACAAGAGAAAAGGGTGTATTTTGTAAATGAAAGACCATTAACACATGGGTAGCATCACAAGTCAGGCTGACAGTACACCAAGATGCCAGAGAATAAGGTAACACAGCCTACCAGGCAGCAAAAATACACAGAGGAAAATACAAGCGAGAAACAGAAGAAGGCAAAAATCCAAACAACCAAAGGCTGGGGCCCGAAAACTGCAAGTAGCACTGAACCCAAAAACGGGTTATACAAAAATAATAAGCAGTGAGGAATAAACACCACACAACACAACAGGCCGACGCCCGAGGGCCAAGGCCAGAGTGCTGCAAGTAGCACGGAACCTGAAAACAGGTTCAACAAAATTAGGATGCAGTGGAGAACAAACACCACATAGCACAACAGGCCAACGCCAGAAGGACGGGGCCAGGGTGCCACAAATAGCACCGAACCTGAAAACAGGTTCAAACATAATTAATAAGCAGTGCGGAATAAACACTGCGCAGCACAACAGGCCAACGCCCGAGGGCGGGGGCCAGAGTGCTAAAAGTAGCACGGAACCGGAAAACAGGGTCAACAAAATTAATAAGCAGTGGGGGAAAAGCACCACACAGCACAATACAACGGGCCAACAAATGCCTGAGGGCGAGGGCCAGGGAGCTACAACGTAGCTCGGAACCAAAAGGCAGGTACAAAACTACCTTAGAAAACATGTGAAATTCCACAATGGTTACCGAACCTCGGGGCACAGGGGGGAGCTACCCCACTAAGTTACGATACAGTTACCTTGGTCATTGAAAACATGTTCCAGGGTCCAATATGAACAAATACTCCCGGGGCTCCAACCCCTGTCCACAAATCCACCTCAATAATGTTTCTAAGATAAATAATCTGGCCAACGCCACAAAGGCCGGGGCCAGAAGGCAGCTAAACTACAGATTAATGTAAACTGTTTTGTTTTATGAGCAAACACTGGAAAACAGGGGAACCAAGCGGGGCTCCCCGGGAACATGCACAAACACTAGCATAAGGTGGGAATCGAAGTATAAAACAGAGACAGCGTATGGGCCATAAAGCTCCCCCAAACTGAGCCATATTAAGCACGGCACCTGGCACGATCAAAGGAATAGCCAAACTAAGGCGAACAGACAAGGCAGTTAGAACAAAGAAAGCAACAACTTTTGGGGGAAACCTGGACAGCCGGTAACCCATCCAGGTTGTGGCGGCACCTGCCACAGGGGGTAACTGCAGGAGCCGGTGCCCGAAAGTATGATATTATTAGGATATGCAATTATTGTTATTGTTTCCATAACCATATCTGTAACAATAAAATCCTACGTCCTTTTATTGCCAGCACTTGACAAACGTGTGGTCTAACCTTTCTCTGCGGAGGGAAAGGGCCCCGGCAGCCCACAACCACTGTTACGAAAAGCACTAAGGTAAGTTGCGTGCATATGGGTCCAGCAGTTATGGGCAATGCTGCAGGGCCACCCAAAGCGAGGCAGGGTAACTGCTGGTACCATCCGGCAAGCATGGGAGAGGGGCAGCTGCCTTCCCCCCAAGCCTCCCTCTCCCCCACAACACAGAGACACGCAGTCTCTCCTCACTACTAAGCGCAGGAAGGGTGAGGTGTGAACAACACCTCAGCCTTCCACAAAGCAACAGGGTGCTAATCACCCAGAAGAAACCAACAGCAGGCAGGAAGGAGTACAAAGACCTGCTCCCCCCCAGCCTGGAGGCTGGGCCAGCCCCCACAGATACACACCAAAGACCCAGGGCCACCCCTGGGTCTTATATAAGAGCTGCACACTCAGCGTCCTCCACTCTCTTTCTTCTTTTCCACAAAGCCTTCCCACCCTAGAAAAGAAGGGAGAAGGACAAGGAAGAGAAATACAGGACACTGGACGTTGACCACAACAAGTCATGGGACAAGAAGGCGGCACGGGCCAGAGGGGGTAACCTCAGGACCCGGTGCCCAAAAGTATGATATATTAGGATATGCGATAATTGTTATTGTTTCCATAACCATATCTGTAACAATAAAATCCTACGCCCTTTTATTGCCAACACTTGACAACCGTGTGGTCTAACCTTTCTATGGGGAGGGAAAGGGTCCCGGCAGCCCACAACCACCGTTACGAAAGGCACTAAGGTAAGTTGCGTGCATATGGGTCCAGCAGTTATGCTCCTGTGATTTGCTCAAACGCACGCACAACAAAGACAGAACTTGGCCCGTTCACTGGAGGTCCCCTCGACCATGAGCCGCTACCACATTTCTCAGCAAACGAAACCACGCTGGGTAAACATTATTAATTTCGCAACCGTGCAGAATAAAACCAAAGCGCGGATGCACCTTCCATCCCTGAAAAAAGACTTCCCACTGCAAATATCCTCCCCACCACACCTACTACCAGATTAAGCCCTCTCTCTCAGCCATTACCCTCGCTCTCTCTATACCATGACACAACGCTCCCCGAAGCCCTCCTCGCTGGAACACCGAAACGAACACTGGAAATGTCCACACCACAATGCCAGCAACCCCGATTTTCACTAGGATGGGATGAGGAGCAGGACCAAGAGGGCACCCCACGGCGCTTCTTCTTCTTCTTACTGATAGATTTTAATCCATCAGTGGTGATTTTTGGATACCAAGGCTTGAGCCTCATTACTCCATCTTCTAAGGTTGAGTAGGTAGTCGTGGGTTTGTATTCTTCGCAGTGATGGCGCCCCAGAGAGGTCAAAGGCTTTATATAGTCCCCCGCCTCTCATGCTCCTGTTCCCGCTCCCCCCTCATGACGTACTTCTGCCCCCCTTCCCAAGAATCAGGGCCCACTCTTGGTCCTTTGTTAGTTTCTTCCCTTTCTCCTTGTCGACTGGTTGGGTGCCCCCTCTAAGGGTGGTGCCCGCCATTTGCCACGCGCCGGTCGGCGCGTTCACCCACATGTTCTCATTGGAAAAGGGTTGGGCTGGCTGAAAATGTGTAATATGGGGCCACTTTGAAAATTATTTCCAGGTCCTATTTTGCTTCCCAGTCCACCCCTGGAAGTGGTGCATTTCACGGTCTTGCTTGTGTAACGGTGAGGTGTGGTGAAAGCTTTTCTGCAGGACCGCTTCTGTTGCATATCGCATGGCGTTGTGGTGACAGCCAGGAGGAAGAGGGTCACCTCCTATACCACGACCTTTAGGTATCCTGTCGGGTAGTTATATAGCTTCACTTGCTTCAGAGACCCTATTTCTCCCGGGGCAACACACCCATGCCTCTTCATTAGGTAATTAGGGAAAATTAAGATGCCAACACAGTGAATTGGATATAAACAGGCATTTTAAACGGTAAGTGATTATTTATTTATGCAGCTGAATTGCATGCTGGTATGGGTAGGTTTACATTCTGGGAATTGGTCGTCGATATTGGTGGGGCGACTACTGCGTAACTGCCGATAGGGCTCCATTGCGCACGCGGTAGGAGATCTCCTGCAAGAGCAGGGGGTTAAAAAGTCAGTGGTTCATTTATACCGCCCACCTCATGAGCGGCAGGGCGGCCTGGACTTCTTGATGGTGTTACGGATGTTGTCTAAAGATGGTTGTAAATTTGTGGGCAATTCGGTGTGAAGGGTTTTTGCGAAAGGTGATAGCACAGGCCATACACAGTGAGGCAAGGTATTGTGTGGGGGTATTGTAATATTGATATGATAGGTTTTTTATAACGCGCTTAATACCCAGAGGTTACTAAGTGCGGACCCGGGAATTGAACCTGTGTTGCTCCGTGTCATCATGTTCCCAAAGCGAGCACGTTGCCCCTGAGCTATCCTCCCAAGACCATTGTCGAGGGAAGACCTTTGATTAGACTTCCTGGATCCGGGGTGAAGTAATGCTGTCCCTTGGTAACATTACAATCTAATCGTAGAGCGGGGCTGGTATGAGGCTGCATATTGGGTGGGCAGCCATATTGGAATCGCTTCTTGGAGCAGGGGTTAAAATGAGGATGTATCTTGGGGGGATAGTAACATTTGAATCACTTGCTGGAGCTGGGGTGATATGTGACAGCATCTCGGGGTTACAGCAACAGGGAACCACTTCTTAGAGCAGGGATAGAAGGAGTCGGTACCTTGGGCCAGCAGCAACGTTCAAATCACTTGGTGCTATGCGAAACAAAGCGGCACCTGAGCTTAGCAGGAACTTTAGCGGAGCTTCTTAGCTCTGTGGGAAAACGATGCTGAATCTTGGCTTGACAGAGACCTTTGACTAACTTCTTAGCACTATGGGCAATGCTGCTGCATCTTGGGGTAGGAGTACACTGGGATCCCTTCATAGCGCTGTGCGGAGGGCCATGATTGGCACAATGGTATTTTGGTAGCCGGGAGTGCAATTTTGTAAGCGTGAATATCACCTGTTCATCATAGCGAGGCCTTAGAGGCCTGGGCCTCATCTTGGGTACTAAATAACCTGCTACAGTCCTTTGAGAGGCAACAACTAGACTGCAGCTTCGAAGATTCACCATTCTGAATCTTCATTGCCTCTGAGCTCTTCTTCCTCGTCCCAGTACTTTTAGCCTTATGGGAACTGAAGTACATGGAAGATTGTGTGATATTAATTTGTTCAATTTTACAGTAAGCCATCAGCAATTCAGGAATTATAGGGAGATTGTGAGATAAGGATGTCCCCACTGTCCCCCGGCAGGAGTCACCTCCCATGTGCTCCTCCCACATGATGCCACCTCCAGAATCAGGATCTGGTAGAGGCTGCCTTTCCCTGGCCACATGAGAGGAGGCCCATACCAGGTTCCCAGTGATGATATCACTGGATTCATCACAACACCCAATAAGAATGTTTGAATGCAGACAAGACACAATACAAAAACAAACCACAATTCAATACAGGTTCATGAGGTGCCATTGTGGGGGTGACGTTTGAGTAAGTGTTACCATAGCCAAATATACCAAGCACCTCCGGGTATATGCCATTAGGAACTGTAGAAAGAACTACAAAAGAAATTCTGGCAGGCGAGTACACCAGGTGGCTGGGATTGAATGAAGATTCCTGGCAGGGGAATTTACCAGGTGATCTGAAAGAACTATAAAAGAAATCCTGGCAGGTGAGTACACCAGGTGGTTGAGTTTGAATGAAGATTCCTGGCAGGGAAGTACACCAAGGAATCTGCAGAGTTAAAAGAAATCCTATAGAAGAAACTGTACAGAATGTAGTTTTTTTTTTTTGAAGTTTGCTATTCTGTTTAGGAATCCATGGAAAGGGGACCTCCCTCTTGATCCAAGGATCTCTACCTTGGGGAATATTTTTGTTGGAGTCATTATTACGTTTTTGGTATTGAACACTTTTGCTAACATCAAGATAAAGACATTTCCTTGCACCCCTTTGTAGTTTTGTTTAGTGTGAGAATCAGGATAGGCTGGTTTGGGCACAAGGACGGCTTTTCAGTTAATGACTTCCTACCACAGACTAATCCTTAGTTTGGATTTCTACGTAGGGAAATTCATCTTAAGAATAGGGCCAGATAGGCAGTTTCCCAACCATTTCATTTCAATAAATGGCTTTGTTTGAAAATATAACTATTTTGTGTCCGGCTCTCATTGCTGACTCCTCACACTTACAAATGAGAAGTAGATTGAGGTGCACTCTAGCACTTGACAGATTCTTCAGTATAGCCTTCTGCTGATCCCTCTCGTGCTGCTCTCCCAATGTTGCAACCTGTTTTCACAGCTCGTCTTTCATATGCAAACATGCACGTTTAAGAGTCGCAGCTAAATCCGCACATTTTACAGGCAGGGGAAATGCATGGAATCCCAATGACCCCAACCCTTTCTCCACTATTGAACTGTCTTAGCACTCACTGTCAAATTGTAGTCCTACTTTGATGTTAGTGGCATGTCCCATTAAAAAATAAATCTGGTCACTCTAGCTAATAGCCTTACAGACCTCAGGAGGGGTCATTACCTCTTAGGATAATGACGCCATAATCTTTCTTAAAAGCAGAAATATTTGCCACTAAGAATATATGATATTTACCTAGCACATAAGTGGAACAGAACCTCTGGAGTCTGATTAAAGCACAATTTAGAATGTTCTGCATCCAAAACAAGCAGGAAAATTATGTTGGCTTGAATCCATGGACCGATGGAGAGGAACGCCGTCATCAGCCTGGTGTTGAGCTTTTGGGGCTAAAGTCATGCTTTAACACAGACGCCATCTATTGCAAGTGTGAAAAAACCAAGAGGAAAGCCATTGATTAGCTGAGGCAAACCCCTTGCAATCAGGCATTGGCAGCCAGGCAGATATCCCCCGGGCTTTGACAATGGGTATAGATTATACACTAAGTTTAATAATCTCCTGTGAGAGCGCCGGCTCCTATCGGCATTTGCTTCCACAGAACTCACACAATTAGCACTGCTTGTTGATTACTCTATTCTGAGGGAGGATTCCAGGGGGATTAGAGAGCCTGTCAGTGTTGTTACAAGGATGAAGGACCTTTGCCCTTCTTTTATTGGAGATTACCGGTGAGGTTTGCTGACAAAGGGAGAAATAAATCTAGGAGAAGGCCTCTCTCGCACCAAACAGTTTTGTTCAGACTTCACTCTCTGTGAGAATCAATACGGTCTTTGGGGAGGAATAGGTGCGCTACTAGCGCTCACTGCTGCGCGTTCAGGGACGTATCTCCCATGTATCAAGTGACGCGGGCTGGTCCGGCATTCTGCATGCAAAACCTTGAGACTGTGCAGTATACAAACTTTCTAACATGGCATAGTATGTCAGGGATTAGCAAAGAATAGTCGGGAATTGTGTTGTGACTATACCTACAGTTCCTTTTTTAGTTTTGGCTATTAGATGGCGCATTCGAGTGCAGCTAGGAGGGAGATGACATGTGAGGAGGGGCGCACATCTCCTGGGTGTTTTTTTGTTATTTACCCACCCATTGACTGCCCATGGCCAGGCTAATCCTTATGGATGTTCCCACCCACTGCCTAGCCCATCCCACCCAATCTGAGCCCCCACAGGCAGCCCATCAGCCTTGACACCGACTCACATAGGCGTTCCATGAGCCTGCACCCCACCTCAGGCAGCCCCTTAACCTACCCTGCCACCCCTGAGTCAGCCCATCAGCCTGCCTTGAAGCCCACGTCTGCAGCCCATTGGCCTACACTTCAGCCCACCTCCCCCCAGCAGCAGTGC
Source organism: Ambystoma mexicanum (assembly GCF_040938575.1). Lineage (NCBI taxonomy): Eukaryota > Metazoa > Chordata > Amphibia > Caudata > Ambystomatidae > Ambystoma > Ambystoma mexicanum. The sequence goes on along the minus strand of NC_090940.1, from coordinate 593,771,020 downwards.
AAGGTCAGTAGGAGTGGTGGGCGATCTCAAAGCTGTACAAGATGAGGGTATACAGGCGCAGCCTGTCCCACCAAGAACGCACAGGCCAGCAGGCCCCTACCACTTACCAATTGGGCATGACTAACATCTACAACTTCTCGGTAGCAGAAGAGTGGTACAACAGGCAAGCTGCAATTTCTACCACCTCCGGACGTATGTTAAATCTCCTGACAGTGCGACATTTCTATACATTTCTATACCACATTTCAGCACACTGGAGCCCTGGTGCATGGCATCACCCAGCCGTTACTCTCGCACATCATCTCCTAGGTGTTCTCCCCCAGGATGCCCCAAGAGCAGGACGCTGCGGTAAGTAAGTAGTTCCTTTATTTGGGCCTGCAGAACAACAGTCAGAGTACAGCTCTCTCTTCACTGCTCCCAACCACCTCACCGTGGATTGCCCGAGCCTTCCCAGTTCCATGCGGGTGGAAGGCTTGGAGATGGAATACAACACATCTCCCCCTTCAATAATTTAAACAGCACGGTTGTTGTGCGACATATGAAAAAGGACGATGCTATACAGAACTAACAAAATGCAACTTAAATCTATTGTACTACTGACCAACAGAAGAGATACAATTCTAACATATTAAATGGGAAAATGTCATGCAACCGAGCGAGATAACATACATAGATTTCTTTGCAGGTGAAAACTTTGTATGTGTGAGCTTTGCACATCCAAACCTTTCCTGACATTCAATCCCTCATCCAGCCTAGCTCCCGTCTCACTCTTTTTGCCAACATCGAACCATACTCCATATCACTGTCCTGGAGAAGTTGGTTATCTATCAGCTGACTCTACACACTGAATCTATTGGTTGCTTCCACGACCATCAGTCTGGCTTTAGAGCATCCAGAGGCACGGAAACTGCTCTTCTGAACACCGGTGAAGACCTGCCCTCAAATCCTGACACTAACACTCCCTCTGTCTTCATTCTCCTTGACCTCTCCTCTGCCTTTGACATGATTAACCACAACTTCCTGATCGCACGTCTCTGTGACATCCTGGGAATCACAAGTCAGGCACTGGCGTGGTTAACCTCCTTTCTTTCTGACCAGCCCTCCCAGGTGGAACTCAGAGCCTTTCTCTCCACTATCGCTCTTTCAACCTGTGGCGTTCCTCAGGGATCTAACCTATCCCCTTGGTTCTTCAACATATATATGGCTGCCTTGGCACGTGTAATTGCCACTTTCACCTCTAACTTCCAGTGTTATGCAGATGACACGCAACTATCTTTCAGGCTACCCTCAGCTGCCTCCTCTTTCTCGCTGATATCTGACTGTCTGTCCGCTATTCAGGGTGAGAGATCATGCATACTTTCATAATTATAACCCTATGGAATGAAAGGAAATCTCTAGATTTTCTCGAGGGTCAGAAGGGTTTTCGACCCCAAGATTTTTAATACACATTTGTTTGTCATGGTAGAAAACAACACCCAGGGACACTTGTCAATTCACAGTTTTGTACAAAGTACACATGAGTACAGTCCAGTCAAATTGACTGGATATTAGTGGACATAGAACATGTTTTTCCTTTTTGATCGACGGAATTCAATTTACAAATAACATCTGAGCACAAAAACAAAGTTACAGTGAACAAATATCAGTGTTGATAGTGGACACTGAGATGGAGAAGAGGTCGTCGACACTATTGTGTTTCGGCCAAAAGAATAGAGCTGTTTATGGAGCTTGCAAGTAGTTGGCCTTCACCAGGACGGTCAAGGTGGTAGTAAAGAAAAGTGTCCTGTGGGTCTCTGTCAAGATATAATGACAAGAGATGTGTGGTTCAGAAAGTGTGTCATCTCATATTGTAATTTCTCAGTGACATAGAGCTGTTAATGCTGAATATTTTTTTTTAAAGCGATAGTGTTACAATGACACATCGCTGGGCTTACTGTATGCAAACCTTTGCTATGGTGAAGAGCTTGTGAGCTGATCTCCTGTTGTTATTGTAGGAGAAAGGATACAGCAGATCCTTGGTGGATGCGGGCTGACCCAAATGCCTTAGGAAATAAAGACAAGGGTGGAGGGACTGTGAGGATACTGATAACGTGAAGGTGGGTCTCTAGTTATGGCAGAACACATATAAATGTTAGGGGTGCTAGACATCTTACCTAAATGGGAATGAATATAGAGCAGCGTGCTTTGTTTCTATTGCGTGCAAGGTAGATAGGCCCTGGTTAAGTTCCAACAAAGTATTGGGATCGAATCCTCAAGCTGCAAATGGAAGGGCAACAAATGAGGTGGGCGACCCCTGGATACATGTGGGCTAAAGGTTAGTGAACCACACTAGAAGTGGAGGCCCTTGTGCACAGTAAGATGCGGTAATACTGGCGTGCGGGAGAAAGGTGTCACTGCTAGTGGCAGGACATCACACTGAAGAAAGTCTAGGGGCTGTGGAACTACCATTATTGTAAAGTCGGCGGGAGGGAGTGTGTGCTCGCCCCGCAGTGGAGGACTGTGTCACCGACACCCCCAGGGAACATCCATCCCTTCATATACATTTTCAAGATGGGAGGGTATCAATTACGTGAAATCCCTCTGCTTTAGCTGAGTCAACGCTCGAGAAACTGTAGCGATTCCCTCCCGGGGAGCAATAATAGTGATCTAGGGGGAATGCATGCACCCCCAGTGCGCCCGTGCCTGCATTTGGCTTCATAAAAGGTGAGCTCCCTTAAGGGAAAAAAACAATTGCATGAGCACCTGTCTCCAACCGTTCATCTTGGGTCTAGTTAACAGCTGCTGCCTCCCTTGATTGATTGTAGGTGAAAGACACCTCAGCCTACTTTACTTGTCTCTGTACTGTTATTGGCCACTAGGTGGCGCTCTGAAGTGTGCTGCTGAAACACTCTGTCAGCATTTGTGCAGCTCTCGTTGTGCCTGATCCAGTGCTTTTTATATGTTCTGTGGAGAGTTGCTCTCCTCGCTCTCCCCAATGGCCCGGAATATGATCCTTTAACGCTGGAACCTTAACTGGTCCTGTCACGCTCAGGATCACTGCCGTGACCGCAGTGCCCACTTTGCCTGAAAGGAGACGTTGCGCTCGCCGGAGCTCCCAGCCCCGACGCAGACACCTAACAAGTATATAAGACTGTAACTACTGCCTGCAGATAAGCTCCATCAATCTCTTTTGCACTTTGCTCGCGCTGCCTAGTTATGCTAACTTATCAAATCACCTTATCTTGTAAAAACACTCTCATACAGTTAAATATTATAATGAAGTCAAAACACTTAACTGGCTGCCCGAGCAGCAAAGGAAGAGGGGACAGAAGAATGGAAAGGAAGATATTGGACTATGAGTGACAGTATTGGTTGAAATGCCACATGTTTTTAGTTGATATATCAAAAATGGACTACACACAAAAAGACTATTCCCTGGGAAATGTCATTTTTTAATGTGTAGATTTGTATATGGTAGTCACAGTTTCAATGCTGCTCGAGTTTAAAGTAAAGAGAGAAAGCATAATCCTTTGCCTCTGTGTCTCAAGGCTGTCACAAGATGTGGTAAGGCCCGGAGCAAAACATTTGGTGAGGCCGCCTTTTGATGTTACGCACTGGGCCAGCGGCGGTACCTTCGCAAACAGGGTACTCGAGAAATCTCCCCTTCAGTTTGTGTGGGGGAACCCAAATATGGTTTATTACTACAACTGCAAATCAACTACAGCAAAGTTAGTTTTCTCTACCGAAGAAAGATTTATGCCAGACTAACTTTTGTATCATAGGCATAAACATATTTAGGATGGTATGAGGCCATGTGGTGCATGACGCCTGCATTAAGGAGCACCCTTCCCCTGTGTGCGCATTAAAACACACATCATACGCAGTGACAGATGGATGATGTACAGTGGAGGCTGGTGAATTTCTCAACAGAAGAGGCTTAAATGTTTGTGCCAATTATGCAGGATCGACAGAGCACAGTGAGGGTGCCCAAACCAAACAAGGGTTATTTGAGGGGGTTTCTCACTCCCAAGAAAATGTTTGAAACACTGGGTTACAATTATGCATTTTACAGCTCTTTCATTGTAAGATTGGGTATAAATCCATAGTTTGCAATTGGTTTTGTATGGAAGCACATGGAAAAACCCAATAGTTGCAAGTCGCCAACCGTGCACAGGAACATTTTCCAATACATTTCATGCCGCAATTGCACACAACATATGCTAGTATAAAGTGGTCAACCAACTCACACCCCACACCTCTACCCGACCGCAGACAGCCGCCCAAGCCCATTGCCTCTCCCTTCCTAGGTTTAAACTTCAAAAAGCTGGAGGGGTGTGTTTCCCGGTCCTAGCTACCAAATTGTGGAACACTTTGCCCAACCTTCTTAGAGCTGAACCCTCCTTTCAATCCTCCAAGAGCAAAGCCAAATTGTGGCTTGCTGCTCAAGACAATCATGCTTCCTAAGATTCAACACCCTGATACTACCGTTGCTTACTTGCACTGTGATTGCCTTATTGTATATTACCTGTTTGTAATTCTGCACCCCTGACTTTTAGTCCATTGTTTCTTCTGGTTTATCTCATGCTAAGTTTCTCACTCCCCACTGTTATTGTACCTTGTACTCCACTGTAAATGTAACTGTAACCCTGACTGTACATTGATCACATACTCATTTATTGTACCTCATGCTCCCTATTTCATCCTTTTGCACTCTCTTCACTGTTATCGTACCGTGTACTCTTTCTGTATTGTATAATTGTAACCATGTACTCTTTCTGCATTGTATAATTGTAACCTAAGATATGCGCCAAGGTGCCTTTGGGCCAGGTGCGCTATACAAATAAACAAAATACAAAATACAAATACAAAGATATATTCATGCTGGTTGTTCCCATGTGGTCCATGCAGGCTGCACTAATATATGCCATTATTACCATGTACGCACTTCCAGCCAGTAAACATGCCACAGAAAGTATGTCCAGGCTGACTGTGCACTATAAGTGTTGTTACTGGCTCCATTGGCCTAAATTCAATGTGGGTCAATTTAGCCAAATAGTATGTTTGCTTTAACCTTGATGCATGGTCCTGTGCAACATAGGTAAAGTAAAACAAGCATTGGCAATGCTAACAGTTTGGGCTTTCATGTAGACATGGTAAAGGCACTGCTGTATTGGTATTAACTGGCCATTGATGGTAGCAGGTGCAAACTGGTTTGAGTACCTGAGCATCTAAGCAGTGCCTGCCAAATGCCTAATACTTATGCACATGCAAAAACCGTTGGCTTTGCCAATGTTTGTTTTTAACAGGACTTCAGTGAAAGACACGTAGGGTACAACAACATTGAGCGGATCAGGATCTAGCCCCCTCCGAAATGTTGTGTTTTGGTGACTCGACCTGGCTGCATGGGCGGAGCCAGTCCCTGGCTAGAGAGGGCTGAAGTCCTTCCACTTTGAGGCAGAAGGCCTCTTTCGATGTGTCGCCAGCCCGTAGCTCTCGTTATCGAGCGGCAGCAGCATCCAACATGCAGAGTACACATGCCTATCCATGCGATATCAACAGACTAACTTTGATAAAGCCAAAGTCTTAACTTCTGGTCTCAGCTTTTAGATGGCCCACCTCTCCAGAGATTAGCATAGCATTATGAAATTAAAGAGCCTCTGAATTGGGGTGAAAGGTACGACTAGTAGCCAAAGGGAAGGTGAACTAGCTATTAAGCATCCTGGCTGGGCTCAGGGTATTGGGAGCCAAGTGGGAGCAGGGCTGATTGAAGATGTGTCAGGGCTGGTTTGGGGCCCATTTGTTTGCGTTGTTTGTGGGGCACCCCAGGCCTTATAGTTTGGAAATATAGGCCAAGGCACCTGTGGAGTGCTTAAATCAAAAATGAAGTCACAATAATACAGTGAGGTGGTTAAAAGCTGTAGATTATCAGTAGGTGTCTGTGTCATAAGACTGCCAACATGGGAGCAGCTGCTTGGGGGCCCATTTCAACTGCAAAAGCTGAACGACCCAGACGTCATCCCTCAGTGGGGAGACCAACAGAGCAAAGGTTTATTGGCCCCACATTGGCCCCACTCACTATCCACTTTCAAAACTGTCATCCAGCCCCTGCTGGGCTGACCAACAGAGCCGTGGCCAGACGGAACAAGACACAGACATTAAACGGGGCCTGGGCTTCCCTGTTTACAAGGGCCATGAAATTACTAATATAAAATATTTCACTGTTAGCACCTGCATTCATAAACATACATTTTTAGCTAATCGAACTTGTGATGTGGGGTTAGCACTTGCATGCCAGGGGAGTGATTGGAAGGGAATTATTAACATGAGACATCTCATTCTCACAGCAGTCCTTAAGTGTGACGTTTCAGAAATGAGGGCGAGAGTTAGCTGCTTGTAACATTGAAGCTTCATCAGAATAGTCTCATTCTAATGTGGAAAGATGTTACATGTGCCCACACAAGTAAGTTTGCCCTTCCCCCACAGGCTCTGACATTAGCGCCCCTCCCAACATTTGAAGTGTTAGTCCCACTCCGTCGCTCCCCGAAATTTTAGCCTAGGTGCACATCTGATGCCATGACCCCAACCCTTAATTAAGTGGCCTGCAGGTCTGATAAATTTAGGGGTGGGGGCTGGCGCACACACTCACATACAACACTTTCACCCATGCATTCATCCACCAGTCACACAACTCCTTGCATGCACGCATACATAAAACCAAACATAGCACAACATAAACCCCAACATACAAGCACACATTCATGCACATATACATACTTATTTAATTTAAATACACATATGTACTACATATATATATATACACATTTAAATAAAAATAAAAAACACTTACCTTACCTCCATGTACCCTTGAAAAGCCCCTGCGCAGCCACAGGACATGTAGACACGCTGCCTGACAGGAGAGAACTCCTCTCCCATCAGTCAGCGTGGTCACGCTGAGCAACGTGAACACACTGACTGACAGGAGGAGAGGAGTCCTCTCTTGTCAGGCAGCATGTCCACGTTGTCAGCTGAATAACGGGAGGCAGCAGAACTCACTTCTGACTCCTGCTGCCTCCCATTATTTTGCTGTTTGTTGCGGAGCCAAATGGCTTCGCAACAAACAGCAAAATCATTGCAGGGCAGAGAGCAGACAGCACAGTCCCCCTTGTGAATAAAGGACACGGGTGGACTGTGCTGTCAGCTGCCTGCTAGTTAGGAGAGGGGGCCGCGAGGCCCCCTGCAAGCACGAGGCCCAGGGCAGTTTGCCCCTCCTGCCCCCCCATCGTGATGGCCCTGCTGTGTCTTTAATAGAATCTTGGCTTTCTATAACGTTAGTATGGAAAATCAGTGTTCTCCGCACTAGAGGCCGCCACATTTGCTCTAGCATCTCACTCCAAGCAAAGGAGCATACCAAAATGGCACTTTGCAGGGAAGTGCCTTCATTCCTTTCGATGGCCCTAGGAACTTGTTTTCTGCGGTTTGTTTTAATCGGTGACTCTTAATTCCGTTGCCTTCTAGCTCCCACTTTTGGTGGCTCCACGAATTAGCATATCTGGTGTCCAATGATCAGACCCCAGAGGTTTACAAGATGTCCAATTCCGGGGTAAACAAAAAAAAAACAGCCTCCAAGGAATACATCTTGGTACAGTGGGTAGCGGGAGAGGGCCGTTTCAGAGAGTAAACGCCCAGCAGGGCGGTTCATTTCTAGCGACGTGACAACAATGTCAATAAACCTTGGCCCAACTAAGGCCACCCCAGCAGAGTCATTAATCCCAGAAGGGGGGGGGGCTTAATAACCAATTAACCAATTATGCACCTTAATGGTTTTCCAGTAAACATTTATGGCACCCAAAACGCAGCTAAGGCATAATAGATCAGGGACTTCATTAGTGCTATTTAGTTTTCAGCAGCTTCAGGCCAGGCCTCGGTTGCCTTTCATGATAAATACAGCGCGTGCATTTAACAAAGCCGTTTGTCACTAGGCAAAAATGACCCACTTTATGGCACTAGTCATTGATCACAGGATATTGTTTCGATTTCCTTTTGTAGGGATTTTAGGGAGCACGGTACGTGCTGGAACAAAAAGAGGGGTTAGCATTGCAGTGATAAAAATTTGCATTTTAAAAACTTTCATTTACTGCAAATCTCATAGGTACCAGAGTTCTCAATTTTCCTGTAGTCATGCATGAGAAGGCCATTGAGTCGTGTATTAAGTATCGCTTGCGACACCTATACGCCGAAACTATTGCATTGGAGAACAGATGGGGAGGAGGGACACACAGCTTTTATGTGTTGTTTGGTTATGTGCCCACCCATTGCCTGCCCATGGCCATGCTAAACCCTATGGACTTTCCCACCCATTACTGCCTCTACCCGCTCAAAATACCGCTTCATGGGAGCTCTCTTTAATCAAGCCTTAGCATCAGGCTTTGCATTCAATGTGCCTGCCCGTGTTTGTTCAAAGCAGTATTCTGAGAGGTAATTACTTAATTGGAGTTGTAAACACGCTACTGGTGTAATAAAAATGTCTTACCAGACCTGCCTTCAGCCACTCGATTTATAAGCGCTCTGTGTGTCCTTCACAGAAGTCCTGGTAAAACAAGCATTGGCAAAGCCACTGAAGTCATGCTTAAAATGAATGGGTGGCCTTTTCACGCATGGCACACGGCGCAACACATAGGTCGTAGTAGTGTTACGACATGGGCATCAATAAAGCTCAGATAAGCAGGAGCTTGCTATGATTTCCTTCCCATTTACTTGGACAGCTGTTCATGCGGCGGCTCCCTCTCAGTGGTGTTCTGGGCACCAAAGCTTATTTTATGTTAAATAGATTTGTACCACACACCGCTGTCATTTGCATAACAACAGCACTGCTCTCTTGCCCTTTTCCTGCTTCCTCCCACTAACTCAACCTCCCCTGCTCTTTCAGAACCGCCAGAGCGCCAGGAGACCACTCCGGTGGTGATAGTGCGCGGTACAAATGTCCTTTAACATTAACATAACATAGTCTCCAGGTGCTCTGGCCAACCTGGAAAAGAGTGGGTGGGTTTGGTTAGTTGGGAGAAGAGTTGAAGGCGAGACTGCAGTGCTTTGTTTTTAGGTTGCAGATCGGAAGTACAGTGCACTCTGCGTGCCTGTAAGCTTTCTAGGTGGGAAGTGTAGCAGGCACGAACGGCTTTGTGTCGAGAGTGACAACCTCGAGCATATAATCTGCGCCTGTGGTGGTCAGGGACTGAGTCGGTCTGTTGTGGTTAGAGTTGTATGTTTGTTATGTTCGAAGTCTGGTGTTTTTTTTTTTTAAAGCAAAGTGTGATTGGCTGCTGTGCATTTGTGGGTAGTGTATAAGGTGGAGAGAAATTGAGAGTTAGCAAAAAGTGTCTCTGGAAATATTTTTCAAAGCGGCCCCATATGACACCAGGCAAACAAACAGCAAGAAAGCCAAACCAATGCAACAGTGGGTCTAGAAAGTGAATTTTTAAGCGCATTTGTGATGGGAATCAAAGATTTTGCCACAGAATTTTTTGCTGAAGTAGATTTCATCGAGTTTTTCTAATGGATTTTGCCAAAAATATATGCGGGGGTGGGTATAAGTTACTAATACATGTAAGGGGATAAGGGAGCGCTGCGGGAGTTCCCTCCTCGATATATTCTGATAGCACAGAGAGTAGAGCACTCGCTTTGACATCTGTGTAGGGCCTGAAGACGCAGGTTCGAATCCCGGCAGGGCCAAACTCAGCCTTTCATCCTTCTGAGGTTGATAAATGAGCACCACACACCGTGGGTAATAATAAGCAGCGCTCAGATACCTGAGGGTTCATAGCACTATATAAATGCTAAATTGTTATATTGTCAGCAAAAGCACCCATAAAAAAGAAATTACATGACTTTGGCAAAAAAACTTGACAAGATCACATAGAACCTTTGTGATTGCAAAGTTGTGCAACTAAAGTGAGTAGCAAACCTGCTGGATCTTGTTCTCCTGCAAGAGATGGGGTTCAGGGTGTTTGCTTGCATGGGAGACATCCGTGGCAAGTATATCAAGTTTCCTTGTACTCCTCTATGGAGCCCTGCTTGACTAACAGTAGGTTGCGCTGGGGGAGTTCTTCCCCGGTGGGTGCCAGTTTGTGGAAGGCTGCAGGAATGAAAAGGCAATATTCAGTCTGCTGCAGGGACTCTGGTAGGTGTCTGTGGGGAATAGCTAATGTGTGCACATTTAGATTGGCATACATTATTTTGATTCATTTTATTGTTTAAAGCGCGGACCTAGCTCGCTAGAAGTGGCGCGCTGTGCAGAGTGTGGGTGGCCAGAGTTTGGGCTGGCCTCTTTTAACAGTAGCGCAGTACTGCGAGTTGAGGTCTGCGCGTCAGTATGTGCGCCCATTGATATGATACTGCATTTGCAGTGGGGGAGGGATGCTGCATGGAGCGCTATTAGCGACATTAGGAGCAGTGAGTGGATGAAGGCTGCCAGTAGTAGCGTTTGCCTTTCTAGGCACTTGATCATGCAGTACAACGGTTTGTGGCCCCTATTTTTATGCTATGGTGGGAAAAAGAGCTTAACTATATAAAGTGCAGGCCACTTGTGCGGTTATCTCCCTCTCCTGCCCCACACCCATGTTCAGCTATGCTAAATGTATCAGTGATTTCCCAGGGGGGTCCAGCTATTACATGATTAACCTCTTAAGTGCCAAGGATGAGTATGCTCGTCCTTTTTGCATAGACTTGCACAATAGCCTGAATCACAATTGTTATGGACGTTTTTAAGTAACAAGTGTACTAATTTCTGAAAAAATACATTCATTGTTGCATTTTCTTGTACTAAAAACGGTCTTCTCTGCATCTTCCTTCAGCGTGGATGCCAGAGAGGTCTAATAGGTCTGTGGAAAAGGGACCCAAGCTCTGGCAGCGGTCAAAGGTCACAGCATTCTGTTTGTGGATACCTCTGTATGTTTTTCACAGTCAACTGTGGAAGTGGGCGGAGCCTACAACGATTCCTTATGGGAATTCATGATGGACGTACGCACCACCCAATCACCTAAGGGGGTAGGTTAAGGAGCGGTTTAGAATGCATTTATTTCTAAAATGTATTTCATGGGTCTCTGGTTCAAATCATTGATGTGCAGTTTAGTTCTGTACATGTTTCTGGACTCCCTAAGCAAAATTAGTATTATTGGCTTCCAAATGTCACTTTGATTATGCAATACAACACTACAAACATTCTTAAGCTTGTATTTCACACCAGGAAAGTCACTGGGATTTCTGTCTTTCTCATCAAAATGTGTTTGTCTCTGTGTGTGTTTCTGTGCAAAACCAACCAGTTGTATTCACTGATTGATTCCAGGCCTTGATTCATAGAGGGTTTTCCAATGGGGTTTTGCCATTACAAAATGCTTCTGCGAATTAGGCCCTTAGATCACTCTGAAATCTTTATACTGTGATGTTCTGCCCTCTCAATCAAACATGATATGCCTATTTTATTTATTTATTTTTCTTTTTTAAGCACTCACACAGCCCGCGGGCATCAAGGCGCTGTTACAAGAATTGTTTGTTTTTTAGTTGCGTAATTGTTTGTTTTTGTATCAGTTGCGTATTTATAACGCAGTTAAATACCCAGAGGTTTCTAAGCACGGACGAGGGGATCAAACCTGTGGTGCTTCGTGTCATCTTGCTTCCAAGGCGAGCGCCTTGCCGCTCAGCTATCCTCCCGGGACTATCCAATCATGCTCCAAACGCTTACGTTCACATTCTTCTTCCTCAACCTCAATACAGATGTGTGTAGTGTGCAGAGGTTGGCGAGCTTGGCGAGGCCCGGGCTGAAACAGGGGCTCCAGCCTGACACTCATTTAGGGACGGTACCCCTGGATGCCGCGGGCCTACTACGGGCCCAGCCATGACTGTGCACACTGACGGATCTGGGGGCGAGAGCGGAAAGTGAAAGAAAAAAACATGCAGCCTACGCTGCCTGCCAGGCAGCCCACAAGAGACGCGACTTTCTGTCCCGCCCCCACACAACGCAGCCTTAAAGAGGCCGATGGGAGCAGCATTTGCCCTTTTCCCTATGAGCTCTTTAAGGCTGTTTCCGGGGTCGCGCGTCCGGGTGGTGCCGGGTACCGGACTGGAGTGTGGCTGCGGTGACCACGGACCAGTTACGTTTCACCCCCTGCCCTATATCGCGCCGCCACTTAGATGGCTATTTCTGTCTTCCCTTTTTGAGCATTTCTTTTCATCTTGCCCGCGCTGCCAAGAAAATAACCACTGGGGGCTGCCATTTCTTTTCTTGTCTTCAACCCGTTTCGCAATTTAGTGGCAGGTGAGAAGAGCATGAGTGAGCACTTGTGTAGGAGTGACTTGCAAACAGTCGAGTAACTTTGCTGAAAAAGTTGGGGTGGACATGACATCTGAAGAAAAGTTGCCCCAGCCAAATGAATGGGGACAAAATGGTGCCATGAAAGTTGGGGGGGGAACAAACACCCCTGACCCCCCCCCCTAAAATTAAACCCTAGAAAGTGGATTGCTGAGAGAAGAGACGGCCGAGTGTTCCTATGGCTTGATCGAGGTATGATATGGTAGGATTTTGGAGTTGAAGCGCTGTGCACATGAAATCCCAGTATCTTAACATGGACAAATGCATCAGAGTTCTGGGAGGTTTTGCATTTAAATGGCAGAGAAATCACCCACTCCTGCATTAATAATAATTTAGCATTTATATAGTGCTACGAACCCTCAGGTATCTGAGTGTTGCTTATTATTACCCATGGCGTGTGGTGCTCATTTATCGACCTTGGAAGGATAAAAGGCTGAGTTTGGCCCTGCCAGGATTCGAACCTATGTTAGCAGGGTCTGTATGGATGGCAAAGCAAGCGTTCTACTCCCTGTGCCACTTGATCGGCATTTGCTAAGCTTTCAGACAGATTTCAAGCAAGCAAGGAGCACCTGAGTCCTGAAAATGACTATGATCCTGGGTGGGTAGTGGCCAAGACATATTTAATCAATAAGGGGAAGCCGAAGGTCAATCATTTGAAGTCTGCGTTGGTAGGATTCGCCACTGGTGTAAGGGTGTGTGATAGGGCTAAAGAGGTGAGAAGTGGTGGTCCTCCATTTGTGTGGTGGGCTTGTCGGTATCTTCATACCTTTTGTGAGGGTTGATTGCATCAGTAATGTAAGGTGGAGGGAGGTGAGGACGTGAGTAGGTTAGGAAGGTAGTGGGAATGGTTTGTGAGGGTACCATTGGGTTCATGGTGGTTTATCAAGTGTTGTTTGATTATTTGGTTGTGTACTCCGTGGTCCACTTTCTTGATGTTTCCAGCAGCGATAGATCTGAATGTGTACGTTATCTGATACACCTTGGCTGATATGTTGTGTACTGGTCCATTGCATGTTTGCAAAAGTATTGGTCTAATGAGGTTGTCCAACTTCAGGCCTCGAGGGCCAGAATCCCGACATGTTTTCATGATATCCCTAATTAATATTCATGAGGGAAATTGTGCATACATTTAAAATCGGTAGGTACTGATTTAACCATTTTGTAACAGGACACTGTGCTCCCCTAATATTAAATACAATTCAGGCATGAAGTTCTTTCAGTATGAGTATCTTGCTACTTCCAATTAACCACCTAAACTGTATCAGTAGTCTGGTGGTTGTAACACTAAAAAGCAACCCGTTTAAAATATTTAAGATATTATGCAGACACTTCCATGGCTGTGGTTCAAAAAGCTTTATATGGTTATCGCAACAGAAATTGACAAAAATAACAAAAACCAACATTAACTCATTAGCAAGCATGTGCTAATGTTTCACCCATTTGGGTTTTCTCCAGGAAATATTTTTTAACAGTAATTCAATATCACTACCCAATACAATTCTCAATTATGATACTTTGCTCCTATCACTGTCAACGTAGCTATACATTCATAATCATAACCATTAATATGTTATATGTCCTGTTAATCCACGCACTTTCGTATCAGTGTATTCTGAAATAAGAGAGAGAGAGTGTGTTCAGTGGTTTGGAGAGACCCTGGCAAGGGATACACCAAGGAAGATTACCTAGTACATATTACAATTCATTTAAAAAATAATTCCGTATTGGTGAATCAATTAACACTTGTCCATGTCCAGTTCCATTCCTAAGCAAACATTACTAATATTGTGAACCCACGTTGCCTACTCGGGATTCCAAAACCCACGCCCCTGACCGACAACTTTAGTGGACACTCTAAACAGTTGATCCTTCTTAACACTTATTACCTTATACTAGTGGCTGTGCATATGATACAAATCAATAATTAGTGTTGTGTATCCTTCTTACCTCACTACTTGTACTTCCAAACATTTCATATATCAAGATCATTCCACTGAAATCTAGACAATTAATTGTAGTCCTGTTGAAGAGGAGGTCCCAGATACGTCCTGCACTCCAGCCACCCATTTTGAAGTACCAGGAACGTACACATCGAGATATGTGACATATGATGAGCGGATAAACCCGCAGAGAGCCGCACTAGGGCTCTGCCCAGTGCCCATCAGAAGAACAATACCTATTGAAGTGCCAATAATCAGACAACCATGGGCAGTATGGCACCCATTGAGACAACCGTACCTGCAGCTGACACGAAAAGAAGACTACTTGCAAACTGTCCCAGAAGAGACCCAAAGGGCCTTAATCAAAGGCGAATGATGACAGCACAAGGGCCCAGACAGACGTACAGATGAACGAAATGACAACCAAAAGATGACACGCAAGGACGAAATGTTATGGATAAAGATGTAATGGACTTAGAAGAAGAGACGATGTTGAAATATAAAGAAATATGACCATAAAGTGGGATGAAAATATGCACCCAAACTAGCACCTGTAAATAGGCTTGGAATGCAGGAAGCTAAGGAAACAGTACTGCTTGCTATGCTTAGTAGAAGAATAGAGTGGCAAGCGCCAACTATATATCTACCTCAATAAAGCACATTATATAAGTGCAAAGTCACTTTATACAAAAGCAGAATTAACCCAGGATTCTAGGGGTCAAACAGGCCAGGATTCGTATACCAGCATGAAGTCAGACGAAAGAGCAGAATCGAAACTTAGCAAAAAGCAGCTTATGCCTGGAAATTTGAGGTCAACCCAAGGAAGGGAGGAGAGCGGCAACTCAGAAGAATCGAAACTTAAGAGCATAGCAGCCTGCCCTGTGAAGGTCGAGATAAGGAGGCCCAGTCAGGTGACGACGCTGAAGGGAGAATCAAATATGCAAATAGAAGGAAAATGAAGCAGAGTCACAGTGTACTAACACGTGACCAGCCAGGCGCGGAGAGGTACCAACGGCTGATGTCACCCAAAACCAGAGGACGCCATAACTTTTCCTGATAAGAAGCTACAGTTTCGAGGCCATCCTCTGCCAACTAATTGACACATAGTCTTAAAGTACTGATTGATGGAAGGGAGGCAGGGTGAATCTTGGGGCATACCGCATCTGGGTGATCATTCTGCATGCTGCTAATTAAAGTTGAGATTTATGCCTAGGGGTGTAACGTACCCAATCACAATGGACCAAATAATCTGGGGTCCTATAGCTAGTAGAACCAATGGGACGTTGTACTTTTAGTGACGTCTGGCACAAGTGATTTAGAGGGATGGGCATAGACGCCTACCCGATAAGACTACCCAATCCTCATGCTCTGTTACCATATACAGATATAGCACCTATATTAAAGTTACCTTTTCCAACCAATAGAATTGCATGACAACTGTAGAGTGTTACATATCAATGATGATGAGTTTTTGGTATAAAAGTTACTGTTTGCATGAAGTTCGGGGAGTTGAAGCGAGACGTGCGATAGCATCACTGTTGATTTCCATGTTTCCCTTTTTTTTTGTACTTGTCATTAAATGGACTTCCTTTTGCCAAACCATTGAGTTGACCTTATTGATTGGTGTTGGAGTAAGTGAATCCCGCACCCCATCCACCTCAAGGTGCAGGTATCGCGTCCTAAAGTACTTGAGGGTGAGCTCTGATCCTATGGGCCCGTCAGAGGTCACTCCGCCCTCCTGTACACTTGGTAGCAGAGGATGGTTTTGACCATCGATTATTAATTAAAATAAGACACCTATTGACCGTCGACACGAAGTAACTCTAAGTCTTCGGCAATATCACAAGTCCTTCGCCATTCGGCTGAGTAGACTGTGAAGTTTCCCGTGGACAATGATAGTTTAAATTGATCAAAAAACTGCAGTGGGCCTGAAGGGACCCGTTTTAAAAACATAACCCTTCCATTCCTATGGGTAGCGGAACAGGCGAAAAGACTGACGGAGGCAGCAACAGAGTCGGTGATCCCGAGGGTCTAGAGAGGAACGATGCGAGCGGTGAGTGAAACAAAAATGTAATGCTTTGGCAAATGTCATAGACATTAGAACAAGTAAGGGAAAAGGTGACGGAGGGAGGTGGAGAAAACAAAATAGCCAGAAGAAGAGAAGACTGTATATATATATATAAGGGGATAATGACTCGAGAATAGTTGAATAATTAGCGAATACCATGCTAGACACCCGTGAAGAGAGAGAATACCGCGGTAGACACCCGAGAAGAGATAGGATACCAGGGCGGACACCTGAGAAAGAGAGAAGATACGCCTTATTCCTGTGCTTTAATATACCGGTCAGAAGAAACGTGAACTCAGAGCACCACATAATATGGGAAGACTAGGCTACCACCACATTTAAAGACTGCGTGAACGGAGTTCATTTAAACTCCATGTCGGGTTACAAATTAGAGGCAGAGGTATTTATGTCCAGCTGGTGTCTGTCTAGTCTGTCAAGTGTCTGTCGTATGTGTTCTGTTGTGTCATGTGTAAGGAATTTTTGTTGTTTATTGTTTAGAACTGTTTGGGATTCTATGCAATTCTATAGTCAAGAGGGAATCGCACACAAATTGATGTTTTGAGTAAATTGGTGATATAAAAGTTTTGGCGGGAAAGTTGGATTGGAGCTTGCAGTGTTTGGTGCTCGCTCATATTATTGGCAGTGTTAAAGTTACATGAGAGCATTGAAAAGTGTTGTATAAGAGGAAAATAGAACAGATTTAAGCATGGAAGAAATTACACCATTAGCACACTTATGTAAACAACTACTGAAACATGCACCCAAGCTAAAGAAATATAGCACTGAGTGGGTTAAGGGTACCGCCCACAAGATGTTCATGCCGTGGCCACAAAATGGGTCCTTATCAAAGCCGTCTTATAGCACATGACGACTTACTTGCATGCCACATATACAGGCAAGAAGCTAGAGAAATGCCTTGCTGTTCTAGAACTTTGGAAAATGTTCAAACAGTAGAAGGAGGAAGAGCCACCTGCAGACTGGATATTAAATGTATGCACGGAGGGGGGGTGAGACGCCTACCGCACCACCTGCCCCGCCTGAAACAGAAACCGAGGGAAGTAAGCCTGAGGGACTCTACCCATTAAGGGAGCTTAAAGCATTTGCAAAAGACGAATGGATAAGAGGACAAATATTATATACTAATATATTATTGAAACTCGATGGAAAAGGAAGTGATGACTTTAGACCTAAACAGAGGTTAGATGAGGCACAGAGAAAGGAGAAAGAAAAGGAGTTAAGGGATGAAAGGATACGAAGGAAAGCTAGGCTGAGGCGAGAACAGCTATATCACGAAGAGCAAGAAAAACAGCTCGATCGCAATCAGAGAGCAGCCAATGACCACGACAGACAGAAACAGCAAAGGTTAGAAGAAGAGCAAAGGGTACGTGAGGAAAGGATAAGGAGACGAAGGGATGAGGAAGTTCGAAGGGCAGATGAACGTAGAAATTAAAGGAGAAGGGATGAAGATAAGGTCAGAGAAGAGGCGAGGAAACGCAAAGAATTTGATGATGATAATGAACGTAAGCGTAGACAGAGGTCTCGAGATCGCGAATATTTGGAGAAGGAAGTTAAAAAACCCAATCCAGTTGTAGACTGGGAAGACATTGAAGAATTCTTTCCTGCGTTCGACTCAGTACCAGGCATGACCAGGGCAAATATTGAAGATGATCCGGACACCAGAAGCATCGGGGAAACGATCGATAAGATATATGATGAAATGGGGCTAGAGCAAATAGCTCAAGGAGAAGGGGAAGATGAGCGCTTGGAAAGCACTCAGCTGTATGACGCTGAGGATGTCACCCGAAGTAGTGGGAGCAAGAAACTGTCCCTAGACAGATTAGAAACCAGTAAAACCGATGATGATACAAGGAGTTACGTGAATTGGGAACAATCAATGTCCAACTCCGGAGAGGAGACGGAGTGCGAGACAAATGAAGAAGTGAGACGGCACGAAACGCATCTCCCAAGGGAAAAAGGGGTACGATGGTCAGACGCTAGCGAGTCCGCACTGGGGACATCAGAGTCTGCCACACAGTCTGACCGGCATGAAGGAGCACCTCATGGTCAGAGGGGGTGTTGTCGCCGCCCTATGTAGAGAGAGTAAGAGCATTGCCAGGTAGACGGCGAAGCAGGAATATTACCCCTTCGATAGACAGGAGAACTATGAGAGAAGAGAAAGAGGGCTGCGCATTCCAGTTTCCGCTACTAGAAAAAGGGGGAGCAAGACCAGAATATATTCCATGGCCAAACATGGACAGAAAAAACCTGGAAAATAAGCTTCCAATGCTGACATCGGGAGCCGGGAAGTGATACATGAGTTAGAAAAAATGACGGGGAGAGTCACGCTCGCAATAGGGGACATTAAAGGTCTCCTGATCGCCATACTTGGTGAGAGAACAGATGATGTGTGGACATGGGCAGAGTACCCTGGTATAACCACAATCAACACTGCACACAATGGAGCGCCATTTAACAATTGCAGAGCAGCAGTATGGAAAGCGTTGCGAGTGCTTTACCCAGACACTTCCGATATGGGAGCTATAATGACTCGAAAAATGAAGGAGTCAGAAGATCTGTTAAATTATATCCAGAATTTCCAAGACGCGTGGATACTCGAAATGCATGAATCTTGGATGAAATCTATACCAGTGTTTTACCACATATTGTGCCAAGGGTTGCCAGAACCAGTGCAGAAACAGCCCAAGAAATTGGTAGGAGTTGAGGCTAATGCTTGGGCTGAAATACAGTTCACTATCACACATTACTGTAGATTGTTGTAAGAAAAGAATCGGAAAAAGGAGGCAACTCAAAAGGATGAGGAAGCGAAGCTGGTACAAAATAAATTATCATAGTATGCTCTTGAAGGAGCCATGCTAACTAACCCAGCTAAACAGAATATGCAACAGGTGGTTAATCCACAGCAGAACAACCAGGGTAATGTAGGACAGTACCCGAGGGGAACAGGATTTAGAGGAAATGGATGGCAGAGTAATCAAGGAGGTTTCCAAAGTAATCAAGGAGGCTTTCAAAATGTGCAAATGGGCAACCCAGATAGGTCAAATGGTCAAATATTTCGACCACCTCCGTATGTTGGCTCTGTGGAATCACAGGGCATTTGGCGCACACGTGCAGAAGCCAAAGCGCATGGCAGAACAGCCAAGGAATGGGAGCAGGCACGGCAAATCCACCTGCTATCCCACAACAGGGTGGTGCGCAGAGTCACACGGTGCAGCAGCAAACTCCAGACACGCAGCAAGGTGCGCAACAAGGGTTTCAACCACTGAACATGGGAAAATTGCCACAAGGACAATCCCAACAGGCACCATAACAAACTTTTCAGGGCACAAACTCCGGAAGAGAAGGCAACCCTGGGAATGGAGAAAATCCACAAGTGTACAGTGGACCGAACCTATATAGAAATTAGGACAGCTCACTGGGAACCCTGATGTGCTCTATCCTATCAGTGACACCAGACCCTAATAGGGAATTAAGGGTGACTGTCGTCATACGGGGTAAAGAATTCTCCTAGTTGACACGGGTGCAACACGTTCGTGCATATGTGAAGGCAAGTTTTCCTTGTCCGGCGAGGCCATAGATACTCAGAGTTTTACAGCAGCTCGTAGTTGAGTTCCTTTTACAGACGCACTCCCAGTCTCCATAGGAGAGTGCGAAATGAATGTGCCTTTGTTATATTCGCGTCAGACCCCAGTAAACATTTTGGGTCGAGACTTAATGACACAATTGAACATGACAATCTTGTTCACGGAGGCTCCACTCCAGGAATGCATTATTCAAACGTGTGCAAAATGATTAGAGCGTATTCTGGACACGGATGAGTGTGTACAGCGGTCGAGTGTATAGAGCGTATGAGTGCATAAGTGCGGAGGAGTGTGTAGAACGCAGGAGTGCATAGAGCAGATGAATGTGCAGACGGGATGAGTGTAGAGCGGACGAGTGTGTAGAGTGGACGAGTGTGTGGGCGGATGAGTGCGTAAGTGCGGTGGAGTGTGTTGAACGCAGGAGTGCATAGAACAGATAATGTATAGAGCGGATGAGTGTATAGAGCGATGAGCGTGTAGAACGGATGAGTGTTTAGAGCAGATGAGTGTATAAAATGGATCAGTGCGTATGAGCGAACGACTTTGTAGAGCAGATGAGTGCATATAGCTGATGAGTGTGTGAAAAGAACGAGCGCATAGAGAGAATGTGTGCCTGGAATGGATGCGTGAGTGGAGCGGATGGGTGCGCCGAATGGATGAGTGCGCAGAGCATGATAGGTGCACAGAGCATGATAGGTGCGCAGAGCGGAAGAGTGCGCAAAGCGGAAGAATGCGCAGAGCGGAAGAGTGTGTAGAGCGGAGGAATGTGTAGAACGGAGGAGTGTGTAAGAACAGAGGAGTGAGTAGAGTGGATGATTGTGTAGAACAGACTAGTGGGTAGATCAGACGAGTGTATGGACAGACGAGTGCGTAACAGTGAATGAGTGCGTGAGAGTGGAGGGGTGCGTGAGAGCAGAGGGAGGCTTGAGAGCGGGTGAGTGCATAGAGCGGGTGAGCGCATAGAGCGGGTGAGTCCATAGAGTGGGGGATTGCATAGAGCACGTGAATGCGTAGAGCGGGTGAATGCATAGAGCTTGAGAGGGCATAAAGCGCACGAGTGCTGTGAACGGACGAGTGCATAGAGCAGACGAGTGCGTAGGGCGGATGACTGCGTAGGGCATATGAGTGCGTAGAGTGGATGAGTGCGTAGAGCGAATGAGTGCGTAGAGCGGATGGGTGCGTAGAGCGGATGGGTGCGTAGAGCAGATGAGTGCATAGAGCATGTAGAGCGGATGAGTGCCTAGACCGGATGAGTGCCTAGAGCAGATGTGTGCCCAGAGCAGATGAATGCGTAGAGCGGATGAGTGCGTAGAGCGAATGAGTGTGTAGAGCAAATGAGTGCGTAGAGCGAATGAGTGCGTAGAGCAGATGAGTGCGTAGAGCAGATGAGTGCCTAGAGCGGATGAGTGCCCAGAGCATATGAGTCGTAGAGCGGACGAGTGCGAAGTGTGGATGAGTGCAAAGAGCAGATGACTATGCAGAGCGGTTGAGTGCCTAGAGCGGACAGAACGAGTGAAGTATGTGGATGGAATGGATAATGTATGTAGATAGAACGAGTGATGTATGTGGATGGAATAGGTGACATATTTTGGTGGAACGGGTGATATATGTGGATGGAACGGGTGATGTATGTGGATGGAACGGGTGACATATGTGGATGGAACGGGTGACATATGTGGATAAAACGGATGAAATATGTGGATGGAATGGGTGAAATATATGGATGGAATGGATGAAGTGTGTGGAAGGTACTGGTGTAATATGTGAAAGGTACAGGGAAGTATGTGGATGGTACGGGTGAAATACGTGGATCGAGTGCGTAAAACAACTTGAAATTACACTGAATGGATCAGAGTACATGGAACGTTTTGGAGTGCGCAGAACGGACTGGAGTACGTGGAACGGATTGGAGTGCGTGGAGTGGATTGGAGTGCGTGGAACGGACTGGAGTGCGTGGAGCCGACTGGAGTGCGTAGAGCGGACTAGAGTGCGTGGAGCGAACCAGAGTGCGTGGAGGGGACTGGATGGAATGCGCGAAGCAGACTGGAGTACATGGAACGAACGGAGTGCATGGAGCGGACCGGAGTGCATGGAGCGGACCGGAGTGCATGGAGCGGACTGGAGTGCATGGAGCGGACTAGAGCGCATAGAATTGCGTGACTTACATGGAATGGTTTGGAATGCATGGAACAATTGAAGAGCATGTAACCCACCATATCACATCACCACGCTTACTCTCTTCTTTACACCACCATTCAACTAGAACACAGAGATACTATGACACCATTCGGTATAACTGTTCTCATACCAACATCTGCCGCATACTCCCCATCACTCTAACTAAACACTGCTGGTTACACCCCCCCAGCCAGGCGTTCTCCTCAGGCCTAACGCAGCCACAATCAGTCTGGATAAATCCCGCCAGAACGAACACATACTCTTGATCTCTCAACCACCACACCTACTGCTAAGAAGCAGCTATTACACAAATACCACACCAGCTGCACACATATCCGGTGCTCACACGCACCTTTGACTCTCTCTATGCTCTCTACTGACTTGAACTTCGGTTCTCAAGGGCGTTCAACCTACCAGCGCCTTCAGACCATACCATTGGTATATAAGACGCTATGTAAATGCAAAGTAACATAACATAACCTTGTCTGCAAGGCCTGGCAATCCAGCCATAAGTACACGCATGCCATATGCAAACATTTCTGGCTCCAGCGGTATAGCTCACATGGCTATGTGTCCAGAATATGCTCCATTCATGAGAACCCCTGATGAGTTCTTATTCAGACCAAGAATACCTATGCATGAAGAGGAGGGACAAGTATTTCCCTTGATGACACATGCTGCAGCAGTGCGAGGGAAAGTAGCATTGGTCGAAGGCTACGATGACGAAGGCAGACAATGGTGCGCGATTATCACCATTGAAGTAGGCTATCGAGTGACGGATGTCACCGATGATGATCTGTTTGAAGAGCAACCGGACTCAGAAGAGACAAGGGTGGAAGTGAGTCTCATCCTTTGGCTAAAAATGATCAAAAGTGCCTCAGAGAATGATGTTGGCCTAGCAGCACCATACGAGCTTGCTGCTCATTGGCCCCCGCTCGCACATCCTGCCTACAGCCGCGCCGGAAGGCGTCAGCCGGCCCTCCATCGAAGGCACCCAGCAAAGGCACAGGCCTGTCTGTGCCCTACACCTTCACTCCACCCGCGATCTTCAGGTGGGCAGGAGCCCAGCCTGCTCCGTCTACACAGCAGGAAGGAGTCACCTGGAGCAGTCACCAGCGTCCATCGCGGTAAGGTGTCTTAAGAGTGCATCCCCAAGCACCCCACACCTTACCCCCACCCCCTGGAGACCCATCCACCCCACACCGACCATGCAAGTACCGTATTCTGCCTCAGCTTGAGCTCCCGAAACTCGCCGAGACACAAGGAGCAGGTGGGAAATGGCGGCCCCACTTGTGCTTCTGGTTGCCTAGCAGCACCATACAAGCTTTCTGCTCATTGACCCCCGCTCGCACATCCTGCCTACGGCCACGCCGGAAGGCGTCAGCCGGCCCTCCATTGAAGGCACCCAGCACAGACACAGGTCTGTCTGTGCCCTACATCTTCACTCCACCCGCGATCTTCAGGTGGGCAGGAGCCAAGCCTGCTCCGTCTACACAGCAGGAAGGAGTCACCTGGAGCAGTCAACAGCATCCATCGCGGTAAGGTGTCTTAAGAGTGCATCCCCAAGCACCCCTCACCTTACCCCCACCCCCTGGAGACCCATCCACCCCACACCGACCATGCAAGTACCGTATTCTGCCTCAGCTGGAGCTCCCGAAACTCGCTGAGACACGAGGAGCAGGCAGAAAATGGCGGCTGCACTTGTTTTGCTTCTGGTTGCCTAGCAGCACCAAACGAGCTTGCTGCTCATTGGCCCCTGGCTCACACGTCCTGCCTACGGCCGCGCCGGAAGGCGTCAGCCGGCCCTCCATCAAAGGCACCCAGCAAAGGCACAGGCCTGTCTGTGCCTGTCCTTTGCCGTCCACGCCATTAGCCAGAGACCCTGGCCTAAATCATACATGGATACCACTTGAGGTACGTCGATACCAACTCACGCAAGGTACGCCTAGACAATCTGCTATGTACCCTCATGGCCAACTGTTATGACTATTATATGCTACTATTTAGCAATAACAACGGCCGCTACTTGATAGAGAATACATCTCAGCCAGTGCCTATACTGTTTTAACATATGGCCACCTATGTTGCAACTAGCCCTATGGATAAAATAGTTTTAATGTGCCCTAGTCATACCGCATCTAGGCCTTTGCGAAATTGACTAGTCCCTGTCACATTGATGCGCCTAGCATTTATGCTGTTTTTAGTTTTTTCTGGCCCTGCCATTTGATTGCTGTACTTAGCATCGATGTGCCATACTATTTGACTGTTGCACTTTACCTATACCTAACAGAATGTACCTACCTGGCATCTCCTCAGCACTTGCATTGCCATTGTTAGATGTACTTTGTATCCAGCCCCTACCTGCATTGCCACTTGACAGCTGTATTTTGCATCGGGCCGTCACTTGCATTGCCATTTGATAGCTGTATTTTGCACCTAGCCTCATCTGCACTGCCACTTGATAGTTGCATTGTGCATCTAGCCCTATCTGCATTGCCATTTGATAACTGTATTTTGCACCTAGTCATATCTGCATTGCCACTTGATAGCTGTATTGTGCATCTAGCTCTATATGCATTGCCATTTGATAACTGTATTTTGCACCTAGCCATATCTGTGCTACCACCTGATAGCTGTATTTTGCACCTAGCCCTATCTGCATTGCCATTTGATAGCTGTATTGTTCACCTATCCCTATCTGCATTGCCACTTGATAGCTGTATTGTTGTTATGCTTGATCTAAAATGGCGCTGGTGGGCAAAGCATTCTGGGAGCCCTCGGAGCCATGATGGATATTTACTTCATGCCGCAGTGAAAAGCTGCACACATTTTGCTGAGTGTTAGATTCACGGTGTCGAGAAAAACATGCTTTCCAAACCTGGTATGCGGTCAAGGACATTTCTGCTGGGAAAGCTCACTTTGTTATGGTTTGCTACTGTTCTCCGTGGAGCGTGTTTTTAGAGAAGGGAGACCCTGCGCTTCTTGGGGGGAGCTCTCGATTGACCCAGCTGGCAACCGACGGCTGTTCCTCAACTGCGCAAGTGCAATTTCCAGAAGGTTCGAGAATTGACTCCCCTTTGTGGAGTGTGTATATATGCGGAAGCCCGGAGGTGGTCAGGTGAGACTACAGCCGGAGAAAGGACGCTTACGTCCGGCCTTCCTGTGAGCTGTGGTGCTCTCGGCCTGGCTGTTCCCGGGTCTTCCAGCCGCTTCTGGACGATATGAGGAATCCTGTTACGCTCACGGTGATGTATTTCCTTTTGACTTCTTTACTTCTTCTGTGATCTATGTCCATATTATTCTTGTGAGTTATTTCTATGTACTTCTAAGATTTGAATAAATAGCCGTATATGAGCTGATTAACGTCTAAGAGTGCCTGTCTGTCTACGTTCAAGGTATTTGCTCTATAATTGCATTGATGATTTATGGTTGTTCCGTGCACTTTTGGGGGAGAGCAATACATTTTTGGCGTCACAAACAGGATGCTTGTGATGAGTTGTTCCGAGTATTCAAGAATCTGTTGAAACGTAGATAGGATTTGGTTGTCTTATAAGTGAAGTTTTTGAATAGTGAAGTTTTGTTTTTCTCTTTTGTATGTGTGTGAGTGACTGTGGGAGTGATCGCAGTGTGGAGAAGAAAATATATAGATTCAACTAGGTTTTGTTTTGTTTGCGATAATGAGTAGTTTGTTCAGGAAGAAGAATGTAACCACTGGCGTTGACTGTTCTGATGTTGTTATTCCAGGATGGACTAAGGGTCCATATGATAAGTTGGCTCAGGCGTGGGCATGTGGTGCCGGTTTAAGTGAAACATGGGATCAAGGATTGGGAGATGCCGATCCGGCTGATGTGTCTGTCTACGTTCAAGGTATTTGCTCTATAATTGCATTGATGATTTATGGTTGTTCCGTGCACTTTTGGGGGAGAGCAATACATTTTTGGCGTCACAAACAGGATGCTTGTGATGAGTTGTTCCGAGTATTCAAGAATCTGTTGAAACGTAGATAGGATTTGGTTGTCTTATAAGTGAAGTTTTTGAATAGTGAAGTTTTGTTTTTCTCTTTTGTATGTGTGTGAGTGACTGTGGGAGTGATCGCAGTGTGGAGAAGAAAATATATAGATTCAACTAGGTTTTGTTTTGTTTGCGATAATGAGTAGTTTGTTCAGGAAGAAGAATGTAACCACTGGCGTTGACTGTTCTGATGTTGTTATTCCAGGATGGACTAAGGGTCCATATGATAAGTTGGCTCAGGCGTGGGCATGTGGTGCCAGTTTAAGTGAAACATGGGATCAAGGATTGGGAGATGCCGATCCGGCTGATGTAATGGAATGCTTGCAACAAGTTCCAGTAGAACGTGGCAAAGAATGTGCGGCATTAGGTAGGCGAGGTTGGGTTCTTTTGCATGCTTATAGCAAAATATATCAAATGAAGATGGAAATGAAAAATGAGGTCTTGCGATTAGAGAGAGAGCTGGCTGCAGAACGGCAGACTGCGTTAATGCAGCAGATTCAAATGAAACTATTTAAAGATAAGGCCGACACATATCAGGTGGTGGCCGAGAGGGCAGCAGTCAGAGTAGCCCGGTATAAGTATAGGAAAAGACGGGGAGGGGTCAACAAAAGAAAGGTGGCAACGGTAATCGCTACTGCTGGCATAGACTGGGATACGGATAAGTGGGATGGTGATATTTTTGATTCTACCAGTCTAGAAAGTAGTTTCGCAGATGAGTCTGACCCCAAACCAGAGGCGAAACAGAAAACAGTGGCGGCTAAACCCGTTAGGAGACGGCGAGTTGGACCCCATCCGCAGAATCCTGCTGGCGGAATGGTGGATTTAACCACACTGGAGGATTACACACAACAGGCGGTTGGGGAAATAATTACCCGTTTGAGGCAAAAATCAGGGAAAGCTTTATTGACATGGATGGTGAGATTACTAGATGGGGGTGCTGCAGGGTTGTTGGTAGATTCTACGGATTCACCACGTTTTTTACCCCTGTCAATTGACACCAATGTACAGGAGGTCTTAAGAGCAGGACCACCCCCTGATGCAAAAGGTCAAGATACGCAGGTGTCTTTGTTGCACCTGGTAGCCCAAGCATGTAACCGTAAATACCCTATTACCACAGATTTGCCTAGAGAAGAAATAAAATGGTATACCTTGAGAGAAGCAATTCAAAAAGTCAGAGAGCATGCAATGAAAGAGGCGATTCACATAGATGCTCCTGATCACATGGGAGCCGTGCCGCTCTCAGTTTCAACTCGAAACATGGTGATTAGAACTGCGCCACCCGCATACAAAAGTGTCATTATGGCTTTGCTCGTAGCTATGACGGGCAATGCCACTGATGAGGTAGCAGATGCCATTCAGCAACTTGCAGACTTGGGAGAGTGGGATAAGAGTGATAACAAGCCACGGGAGAGAGAGGAGCATAGTGAGAGAAGAACCGAAGGCAGGCGGCAAGATAGCAGAGACTCCCGAGTATCCCGAAAAGACATGTTTTTGGCTTTGTTAAAAGATAACGTGCCACACGAGAAAATTGATGGCATTGAGACCAGAGTAATGTATGAATTATACAAAAAACAAGGACTTGCAGCCAAAGAGCGCTATAAACAGGTTAAGAAACAAGTAGTCACCACGCCACAGGGAGACAACTCACCTTCTGCTCTCCCTGCGGAAGAACAAGATGAAGGGTATATGGGGACACCTTCCCCGTACCAGCCAACATACGCCGATTTGAGAAAGGTGGTGAGTGCGATGCTAGAGTCGAGTCACACTCATTCAAAGTTTGACTAGGGCTTCGGCCAAGCTCCGGCAGCGTCTGCCTGCATAAAAGTGGATAGGCGGCCTCATGTTGATGTTAAGATTTTTTGGGAGCCAGGAAATAGACAAGGGGTGCGAGCATTGATAGACACCGGGGCGGAGGCCTCTTTGATTCATGGTAATCCAACACGATTTAAAGGTAAACAGTTTACTATTACAGGTTTAGGGGGAAAGGAGACCCCCGCAGTACAAACGAACGTGGAGATGAGAATAGGCAATTTGAAGAGGCAGAAATATCAAGTGTTGATTGTCCCGATACCCGAATATATAATTGGGTTTGACATTTTGGAAGGGTTAACCTTGGGACTTGGCGGTAAAACGTACCAGTTTGGGGTGAGTGCATTAATCTGTACACCCATTACCATAGGCAAATTGAAGATGCCCCCAGTGCAAGTGCCAGTGGCAACCAAGCGGGTAGCAATGAAACAATACCGCATTCCTGGGGGGCACAAAGAAATTTCAGACACCATTAAAGAGTACGTGGAGGCGGGTGTATTACGCCCTATTACCACCTCATGGAACAATCCTCCCTGGCCTATTAAAAAGGGAGATGGGTCGTGGAGGATGACAGTGGATTACAGGGAGTTGAATAAACATACTCCTCCCTTAGTGCCCGCAGTCCCAGACGCTATTACCTTGATTGAAAATGTCCAAAAGTTTGAGGGGACTTGGTATGCAGTGATCGATTTAGCTAATGCATTTTTCTCCGTGCCAATTGCTGACGAGTGTCAAGAACAGTTTGCATTTTCGTGGAGTGGACGGCAGTACACTTTCACGAGGCTACCCATGGGGTACATGCACTGCCCGACTATCTGTCACCGGCTGGTGGCAGAGCACTTAGACAAGATACCGTGTAAACCTGACATACAAATCTCTCATTACATTGATGATATTTTGATCCAGGGCAAGTTCGAGCACAGTGTGCAAAGTCAGTTAGATGTCCTTATGGAAGGATTGAAAAAGGAAGGCTGGGAGATTAATCCGAGTAAAATTCAAGGCCCAGTTGAAACAGTGATATTCCTAGGAATTCAGTGGCATCATGGGCATCGAGAAATGGTGCCAAAAGCCCGACAGAAAATACTTGAATTTACCACTCCAATGAACAAAAAGCAAGCGCGGCAGTTTATAGGACTGTTTGGGTTTTGGAGACAGCACATTCCTCATTTAGGGCAGATATTGGCCCCCCTCTACAAGGTGACACGAAAGAAATATGAGTTTCAGTGGGGGGAGGAGCAGCAGAAAGCCTTTGAAATGGCAAAAGACACCGTGCAGCAGGTGCTTGATTTATGGCCATTGAAGGAAGGTGAAGTGGAATTAAATGTGTCTGTGCAAGACAATTATGCTAACTGGAGTGTGTGGCAGAAACAAGACAGGAAACGTGTGCCATTAGGGTTTTGGAGTCGTAAGTTGCCCGATGCTGGTAACTCATATCCTCCGTTTGAGAAGCAATTGCTGGCGTGTTATTGGGCTATTGTTGATTCCGAGCAGATGACGGTGGGCCATAATGTATTCATGAGACCAGAAATACCAATCATTCAATGGGTACTGAGCTCTCCTAAAACGCATCGAATAGGACATGCTCAAGGAGCCAGTATAATTAAGTGGAAATGGTATATTCAAGACATAGCTAAATCAGGAAAGGGTGGAGTGGAAAAATTACATGAGCAAGTAGCAAACATATCGCCCTCAGATTACATACCACCGGAAGTGCCTGAAAAACGTGAGTCTCCCGTAAAATGGGGAGTACCTTACAGCAATTTGACCGTGGAGCAAACAGAGCATGCTTGGTTCATGGATGGTTCAGCTCGATATGTGGGAACTGAGCGGTACTGGAAAGCAGTATCGTACAATCCCAAAACAAATAAGATGTTGACAACGACAGGGAAAGGAAAGAGCAGTCAGTTCGCAGAACTTTACGCAGTTTACCAAGCATTGAAACAAGAGACCCGTGGTCAGTGTTATGTGTACACAGATTCATGGTCAGTGGCGAATGGATTGGCAGTGTGGCTGCCAACTTGGCAAAAGAATGGGTGGAAGATTCATTCAAAAGAGTTGTGGGGAAAGGAACTGTGGCAACATATTGCAGAAATGTTGTTACAAAGTGAAGTCACTGTATATCATGTGGACGCGCATTGTGCCACAGACTCATTAGAACGTTGGTTTAATTCTGTTGCAGATGAACACACCAAAATTTCATCAGTGGATGCAGAGGCTCAGGAAGACGATTTGGAGGGTTTGGCCAAATGGGCCCATCAGAAATGTGGGCACCTTGGAGAAAAGGCTACTATCAGGTGAGGTGGGCACAAGCTCGAGCAATCAGTCTTCCTTTAGAAGTAGTGAAAACAATCATTTTGCAATGTCCCGTGTGCCAACACCAATTACATAGACACATACCTCAAAAATGTTCGAGGCACATTGAGAAGAGGAAAATTACCAGGTCAAATTTGTCAGATTGATTATATCGGTCCCATGCCAATCAGCAGAGGTTGTCAGTATGCATGCACTACTGTGGATACATACTTGGGATATTTGATGGTTTTGCCGTGCAAACGTGCAACTCAATTGAACACCATCAGTGTGTTAGATCAGATCATATTACATTATGGAGTGCCTTTGCAGATTCAAAGTGACAATGGGTCTCATTTCAAAGGCAAATTAATCCAAGAATTTTGTCAGGAAAAGAGCATTGAGTGGATCTATCATGTGCCCTACCATTCAGCTGCGGCAGGGTTAATTAAACGAATGAATGGGTTACTGAAAGAACAGTTGTGCAATTCTGGAGACGGCAGTTTGGCAGGCTGCCGTGATCGTGTGTTTGATGCGGTGCAAGTGTTAAACAATAGGCCTGTGTATGAACATGAAACTCCTTTGATGCGATTAATGACTCCTACTTTACAGGTTCAACCCAATTCAGTCAGAGAAACACTATTGTACTGGGAAATTACTCCAGGTTCTTTAGCTCCCTATCGAGCAACTCCAGAGTCAGCAGGGGTAGACTTGCATTCCCATGAAGAAATCAGATTAGATCCAAGAGGAATAGTTGTAATTGAAACAGGGATTGGAGTACAGATTCCCCCAGAGCATATGGGATGGATTTCCCCTAGATCTGGCCTAGCATTGAAAGGAGTTCAAGTGTTGGGAGGGGTAATTGATGCTGATTACCAGGGTGAGATTAAAGTCATCCTAATGAATAGTGGGGATCAATTGTTATCAATCCACAAGGGTGATGGAGTAGCCCAATTGATAGTCATTCCCATTAAATTGTCCATGATTAAGAAGGGGGAGCCTCCTACAGTGTTAACTACCCGTGGGGATCGCGGTTTTGGCTCTTCAGACAGTATGGTACCAGGTGCAAAGGTGTGGGTGGAAAAGCCAAGTGGCCCACCATTGCCCGCAGATGTCATTGCATCAGGCAAAGATCAAGTAGTTTTAGTTATGGGACCTGGTAGAAAGAAATGGCAAAATGTACCCGCAGATAAATGTTACCTGAGAGAGTGATGTGCAACACTGATATCTCTTTTCTGGGTTTGCTTTGTAGATCATGTGTCTGGTTGGTGTAACTGTGCCACTAAATGTACTCCATTTGGGAGAGTTAAACAGTCTGCTACTACCAACGAAAAATGTCACATCTGTGCCAGTGATCAAGGGGATTGTGATAATGATGAATAATGTTATCCCCATGCAGCCTTATGCCAGTGCCGAAAAGCCAGCCAGACCAAAGACATGGATTCGTGAAATGCGACAAACACATCAGGAGCAAGTGAAAACAACCTTGATGCCAGTCGTGCCAGATACGTTCGTAGGAAGGCGGAAACACTCTCCTATGATTACACAACAGAAGAATATGTGGATATATCTGGCACAGCAAGTACTGAACGTATCACACTTTTGTCTTACTGATGTGCCCAATGCTGAAGCTTTATTGACTACGTATTTAGTAGCGGTGCCAATGCCTGTTCCGGTTTTAAAGCTTATCTTCGGCGTCACAGATAATGATTCTTTAGTTCAAGACTCCGACATTAGACAATCTTTTTCAGTTTATGAATATTGTCGGTTCTGCCAAGAGATGGACAGGAAATGGAGAAATTTAACACGTGTTATTACCTACAATATAACCCAAGGTGATGTGTGTTATATTATGACGTGCAAGGCACAAGAAATTGTCAAATGCCGACAGAGTTGACCAATCATTACAATCATACTATGTTCGAGAGGCGAATATGTTCACGAATGTCACGCAAATGCACCAGTGTAAATAACACTATGTCCTGCAATCATACAGTGGTAACTACTAGTCATTTGAATCATGTGAAACTTCCAACAGGATGGCTCTTTTCATGTGGTAAATACATATACTTATATTCCAGCTAACATTTCTGGAGGTCCATGTGCTTTAACTCGATTAGGACTAATGATGTTTCCTTTACACTCAGCGATAACTCGAGGTAAAATGTCAACTTTTGAATCTGTAGGTGTAACGCTCACCTGGCTCCCACAGAGGCGCTGGTCTGGTCTGGATTGCTGTGGCCTCTTCAAGCGTGATGCGCAGAATTCGGACCACCGATTGAACAGGACCCCCAAATCTTGCTTGTCGGGCCCGTAGGAATATCCTTCTGCAGATGGGAAAGGGGATTAACTGTCTGCTGAATAGTGTGCTTGCTCCCCCCTTCCCCCCTTCGTTCTTCTCTGATTCCTCCAAAACCCACAGTTTAAGCTCACCTTATGGTTTGGAAGGGTGAACTCTCCATCCTGCTTCTGGTGCAGGGGCGCACGTTCGTCCAGTTACTTCACTGGTTTCAGAATGGCGCTGGCACATCCATTTGACTTTTCTGAGCGATACGCCGTAAGTATGAAGATGTAAAAGTTCAAGTGTGAGCCTCCTTTAATGTTGTCTTTTCTGTCCTTTATTTCAGGTGCAGAACAAAGGCGATGCGTTTAGGGGTTAAATTGCCGGTGGTAAAATCAGGTGAGTTAGTGATGAGGGCGACCCCTCTAAATGTCTTTATAATTCCCCAGTAATGTCTTTTGTCCTTTCCCCATAGGGGCCGGGGTGCGGTACCTGCCAAAGATGCGGCGCCAACCTGAGATGTGGAATGGTTCACCAAGAAAAGCCGGTACGTAATATGGCTGAAAATGTCCTTTCCCCATAGGGGCCGGGGTGCGGTACCTGCCAAAGATGCGGCACCGACCCGAGATGTGGAATGGTTCACCAAGAAAAGCCGGTAAGTAATATGGCTGAAAATTCGGCTTTCCTCTTGTGTTCCCTTGCTCACCTTTTGTCTCTTCTTCTCTCACCTAGGTGCAGAGATGTGGCGCCGGTGCTGAGAGCCGCGATGGAGCCGGGCGGCGTCTCGGGAACAGGTGAGTGAAGCGCAGCGATGCGGCGAGCAAAGCGGTGCTTTTAAATGGAAGTCTTCCTTCAGGAATGCTGGTGTGAAGATTCCGGATGCAGGTAAGAAGGTTGAATAAGTTCTTGGTTTTCACCTTTCTCTTCTCTTATTCCCTTACAGGTGTTCCGGGTTCGAGGCGGGCGTGGCTGGAGTCCAGGTGCAGGAGCAGACACGGTAAGCGTTCAGCTGCTGGGATGCAGAACAACGCGAAGCACGTGTGGCTGTCCGGGCGTGGCTTAAATAGCTTTGGAAGAAGTTCCAGGTGAGTATTCTTCAACAGCCCCACCCAAGTAACAAAATAGTTCCTTCAGAAAAATAGTCCCTCCTAAGCCTCATTTGGCTTGGTTCTTCATGCATCATGGTCTGCATCAGGTGAGTGTGCAGCATGGTCTGCTTCAGGTAAGTGCACCAAACACTTCCCCTTATGAGCCTGGCGCCTATGGCAC
The DNA here is from genome assembly GCF_040938575.1 of Ambystoma mexicanum. Classification (NCBI taxonomy): domain Eukaryota; kingdom Metazoa; phylum Chordata; class Amphibia; order Caudata; family Ambystomatidae; genus Ambystoma; species Ambystoma mexicanum. The sequence continues at coordinate 593,737,236 of NC_090940.1, read as the reverse complement.
CAGGACTGATGTCCAACATGAGCCTGGTGCCAACGGCGCCAGGACAGAGTCCAAAGAGCCCCTATAAAGGGCCGCTCTGCTTTTACCCGGGGGCGTGATGCCTGCTCCCGGGGGTGCTGGGCCTGGCCTGGTGCTCCGGGGGTAGGCATCATGACAGCACTCCCCCCGAAGGCCCCTCCCAAGGTCTTTTCCCCAGGAGGTTTCGGTTTGTTCGGGAAATTCCAATGGAACCTTTTTACTAGCCGAGGTGCATGTACGTGGTCGCTGGGTTCCCAAGATCTTTCCTGAGGCCCGTACCCCTTCCAATCAATTAGATAAAAACGTTTTGATTTTGAGATCTTAGAGTCCAAAATGTTCTTCACCTCGAATTCAGGCTCCCCATCTATCTGGATTGGTTCTGGTGGCTTTATTAATCTGGTTCCTGGTTGCACTGGTTTCAAAAGCGACACATGAAAAACGGGGTGAATCCGCATGTTAGCTGGTAGATCTAGTTTGACTGCCACTGGGTTAATTATAGCTTTGATCGAGTAAGGGCCTAAATACCTTGGATTAAAAGTCTGAGGTCCCTTGAGCGATAAGTGTTTGGTAGCCAACCATACTTTGATCGCCTATTTGGTATGGAGGCGCCTCCTTTCAATGCAGATCCGCATTCTTTTTGTATTTCCCTTTCGCATGTTGTAAGTGTGCAGCAGCATCCTTGAAGGCTTGAGTAATCATAGAATGCAAATGGTCCACTGCGGGCATTTCGAGGCTCAAAGGTGAGTCCAAGTCTGAAGTACGAGGGTGATGTCCATATAGGGTATAAAAGGGGCTCTGACCAGTTCCAGAGTGTATCGAGTTATTGTATGCATATTCAGCCACCGATAAAATATCCTTCCAATTACCCTCCGATTGGTGCAACATACATCGTAGATATTGTTCAAGGGTCTGGTTCGTTCTCTCCGTTGGACCATCGGTCTGTGGGTGGTGGCTGGTTGAGAGTCTTATGTCGATTTGTGCCAGTTGACAACACTTTTTCCGAAAATGAGAAATAAACTGGCTTCCCCTATCGGAGATTAGTATGGACGGGAATCCATGCAGACAGATGATATTTTCGAGGAATTCCTTGGCAAGAACAAAAGCTGAAGGTAATCCTTTCAACCGAATAAAATGGGCCATCTTGGAAAATAAATCTACCACAACCAGAAAAGTATTGTATCCATTACAAGAGGGCAGGTCTGTGATAAAATCTAGTGACAAGGTGTGCCAAGGTGCAGGTGGAATGTCTAAGGGTTGAAGAAGACCGGCTGGTTTTGTTTTTTGACCTTTGTTTTGGACGCAAACTCCACAGGACATCACGAAAGATTTAATATCCTTTCGCCAGGACGGCCACCAGAATTGTCGTTTAATTTTTTCCTCTGTTTTGGCAATGCCAGGATGTCCTTCCATCAGAGTATCGTGATGACGGGAAATAACCAGTTCTTGCAATTCCTTTTCTGGCAAAAATAAACATCCTTGGAAGTAAGGTAAGCCATCGTTGATTGAAAAGGCAGATCCCCTTTTGATCCAATCCTGCAAGGCTGAAGAGTCCAGGAATAGTTTTACCCGTGCTTGAATGTCTTCAAGGGTTTGTAAAGTGGTTATCCCCAAGATTCTTTGTTCGGAATTATCGGCACAGGTTCTGAGTTTGTGTCCATTTCTCCCATTCCAATTCGAGATAGCGCGTCCGCTTTGCCATTCTTACAGCCGGGACGGTAGGTGATTACAAAATCAAACTCAGCAAAGAATAAAGCCCAACGGAGCTGTCGTGAAGAATGAGCCTTGGCAGTTTTTAAATATTGTAAATTTCGGTGATCAGTGATCACGGTGATGGTATGCCTGGCGCCAAGAAGATAATGCCGCCAAGCCTTAAAGGAGGAATTAATGGCTAATAATTCCTTATCGGTGATTGCATAATTTATCTCCGGCGGCGAGAACTTTCTGGACCAAAATGCTACGGGGTGCAGTTGGTTGGTTTTGGGGTCTCTCTGAGACAGGAAAGCTCTCATGGCTAAGCTGGATGCGTCGGTTTCGACTATATATGGGAGATCAGGACGCAGGTGTTTCAAAATAGGTGCAGACGTAAATTTAGCTTTTAATTCCTGAAAGGCCTGTTCAGCTTCCTCGGTCCATTCAAAACGTTTATTCTTCCGCAAGAGTGCAGTGATGGGTTGCACCACCCGTGAAAATTCTGGGATAAACCTGCGATAAAAATTGGCAAAGCCAAGCATGCTTTGGACACCTTTCACCCAACTAGGTGATGGCCATTTGAGGATGGCATCCACTTTCCGTGAGTCCATTCGGACCCCTTTTGGTGTCAGGATGAATCCAAGAAACTCAACCTCGGTGGTATGGAAAACGCATTTTTCCAGCTTTGCAAACAGTTTGTGCTGGCGCAATTTCTCAAGGACGGCCCTGACATGTTTTCTGTGATCAGATTCCGAAGAGGAGTACACCAGAATGTCATCGATATAAACGACAACACAGACATCGATGAGTTCTCGAAGGACATCATTCATGAAGAATTGGAAGGCAGCAGGCGCGTTGCAGAACCCGAAAGGCTTCACCTGGTATTCGAATAGTCCATATTTTGTACGGAAGGCCGTTTTCCATTCGTCGCCTTCTTTTACTCGTACCAGATGATAGGCCCCCGGAGATCTAACTTGGTGTATATGCAAGCGTCCTTCACCTGGTCAAGGAGTTCAGGGATCAAAGGCAGAGGGTAACGATTTTTAACAGTTATCTGGTTCAATGCGCGGTAATCGATACAAGTTCTAAGGTCGCCTTCTTTTTTTGGCACGAAGAACAAAGCTGAGGATGCCAGAGACTTTGACGGGCGAATGAAACCATTGGCTAGGTATTGGTCTAAATATTGTCTCAAATGCAGATTCTCCGGCTCAGTAAGGGCATAAATCCTGCTACAAGGGGGTTGTGCACCGGGCACCAGATCGATTTGGCAATCGTACGATCTGTGAGGAGGTAACGTGTTGGCCTGTTCCTTTTGGAAGACGTCCTGAAAGACTTGGTATTCCGGAGACAGAGGTTACTGATGCTAGACTGATCTTCAGATTTTCTGGGTAGCAGGTTCGTGCACACTGCGGAAAGGTTATTCTCTTCGCTCGCCAATCAATTAGAGGATTATGTGTCTCTAACCAAGGGATTCCGAGAATAACCTGAAACTGTGGAGCCTTGATTACATCAAACACAACTGCCTCCCGATGGCCGCCCGGAACTACAAGTGTCACCTCAGCTGTGGAATGTGTTACCGGTCCCGAGGCAATTTCGGTTCCATCAACTGTGGTTATGACATCTTTGCTGGTTTTAAGACGTAGGGGAAGGTTAATCCTGGAGACCAATTCACGATCCACGTAGTTTCCTATAGCCCCACTATCGATGTATGCCTTTATTGCATGCAACCGCTTAGGCTGTTCCGGATCTACGAGGACCATTGGCACAGTGAAATGCGAGGTCTGAGAGTTCGTTTTCAAGCTCGGCAAGTGGACCCCTACGCTTGTCGGGCGGGGTCTTTTCCGGATACAGAGGTTTCATGGATTTTATCAGCGGCTCCTACCACCTTCCTGGGCGGCCTTACCGGGCAATCTCGTAGAAAGTGTCCAGAGGATGCACAATAAAGACATAAGTGCATCTGCCGTCTTCTTTCACGTTCCTTTTGCGTTAAAGGTCCTTTAACTCCTCCGATTTGCATTGGCTCAGAGGCTTCCGCACCCTTGAGGTTAGCGTGGGTCTTGACTAACACCCGGGTCTCAAACTTGGACCGATCAGCTTTTCTGTTTTGCAGTCTGTGATCTAATTGGACCACTAAGTCTATATATTCTGAGCATTCTTGGGGCGGATTTACAACTTGGGCCAGGACATCTTTAAGTTCTCCGCGTAGACCTCGATAAAATAACGTGATTCTTTTATCCTCTGGCCACCCAGTTTCTACAATTAGTCTTTTAAAGGTTGCAATGTAGGAAAGGAGGTCTTGATTGCCCTGTCGCAGAGATAGAAGTTCGTCATCTAGAGCCTGCCCCTCGGAGTGACAAGCAAATAACCTTTCAATGCTTGCTTGAAATCCTTGAAAATCACGAAGAATCGGGTCATCTTGAGTTACCAGTGGAACTGACCAATCGGCAGCACTGCCGCTGAGATATGACAATACAAAGGCTACCTTGGTCTGGTCATTAGGGAAGGCCCCAGGTCTGCACAGGAAATGCAAACGACACTGATTCATGAATACGGTGAATCATTTGGGGTCCCCAACAAAGCGTTCGGGTGGGGCCAGCGGCATGTTTCCAGGTAGATTAATATGCACCGGGTTACTGGAAAGCACAGGAGCAGGGTTCCCTCCGGAACCGGGTAAAGGGGTTTGTCCAGCTTGACCTTGCAAAAGCTGTCTAGCCAGGTCATCAGCTCTTTCCTTTGTTACAATCACTTCCCTCCTGAGGGCATTAGTCTCTTGACGAGCGACGTGTACTTCGGCCCGTAATTCCCCCAGTAGTTGGGCCAACTGGTCAGTCTCGGAAGTTTCCATAGCACCTGGGTGGGAATTTGTAGGAAGGCTTCGCGTTCTGTAACGCTCACCTGGCTCCCACAGAGGCGCTGTTCTGGTCTGGGTTGCTGTGGCCTCTTCAAGCGTGATGCGCAGAATTCGAACCACCGATTGAACAGGACCCCAAAATCTTGCTTGTCGGGCCCGTAGGAATATCCTTCTGCGGATGAGAAAGGGGATTAACTGTCTGCTGAATAGTGTGCTTGCTCCCCCCTTCCCCCTTCGTTCTTCTCTGATTCCTCCAAAACCCCCAGTTTAAGCTCACCTTATGGTTTGGAAGGATGAACTCTCCATCCTGCTTCTGGTGCAGGGGCGCACGTTCGTCCAGTTACTTCACTGGTTTCAGAATGGCGCTGGCACATCCACTTGACTTTTCTGAGCGATACGCCGTAAGTATGAAGATGTAAAAGTTCAAGTGTGAGCCTCCTTTTATGTTGTCTTTTCTGTCCTTTATTTCAGGGGTTAAATTGCCGGTGGTAAAATCAGGTGAGTTAGTGATGAGGGCGACCCCTCTAAATGTCTTTATAATTCCCCATTAATGTCTTTTCTCCTTTCCCCGTAGGGGCCGGGGTGCGGTACCTGCCAAAGATGCGGCGCCGACCCGAGATGTGGAATGGTTCACCAAGAAAAGCCGGTAAGTAATATGGCTGAAAATTCGGCTTTCCTCTTGTGTTCCCTTGCTCACCTTTTGTCTCTTCTTCTCTCCCCTAGGTGCAGAGATGTGGCGACCGGTGATGAGAGCCGCGATGGAGCCGGGCAGCGTCTCGGGAACAGGTGAGTGAAGCGCGGCGCTGCGGCGAGCAACGCGGTGCTTTTAAATGGAAGTCTTCCTTCAGGAATGCTGGTGTGAAGATTCCGGATGCAGGTAAGAAGGTTGAATAAGTTCTTGGTTTTCACCTTTCTCTTCTCTTATTCCCTTACAGGTGTTCCGGGTTCGAGGCGGGCATGGCTGGAGTCCAGGTGCAGGAGCAGACACGGTGAGCGTTCAGCTGCTGGGATGCAGAACAACGCGAAGCACGTGTGGCTGTCCGGGCGTGGCTTAAATAGCTTTGGAAGAAGTTCCAGGTGAGTATTCTTCCACAGCCCCACCCAAGTAACAAAATATTTCCTTCAGAAAAATAGTCCCTCCTAAGCCTCATTTGGCTTGGTTCTTCATGCAACATGGTCTGCATCAGGTGAGTGTGCAGCATGGTCTGCTTCAGGTAAGTGCACCAAACACTTCCCCTTATGAGCCTGGCGCCTATGGCGCCAGGACTGATGTCCAACATGAGCCTGGCGCCAATGGCGCCAGGACAGAGTCCAAAGAGCCCCTATAAAGGGCCGCTGGGCTTTTACCCGGGGGCGTGATGCCTGCTCCCGGGGGTGCTGGGCCTGGCCTGGTGCTCCGGGGGTAGGCATCATGACAGTAGGGCTATCTCCTGACTGTGATTCACATGTACATTTGTTATCAGAAGCTGAGGTTCTAGCATTAACCCTTTCATTAGTGGGAGTCTGGAGTTTAGCTGCTGGAGGTTACAAATCTTTGATGAAATTAGCATGTTTAGTAGTTAAAAGCCTTAATCATACTTCGCAGGCTTTAGAAGAATTACTTCTTGTCAAGTTATTAGAAAAGCAACTTTGCAGAACAGAGCTGCTGTTGATTATCTATTGCTAAAACATAATTTAGGGTGTAACGCATTTGAAGGTATGTGTTGTTTCAATTTAAGTGACCATTCACGATCTATTGAAAGTTATATTCGAGGTTTGAGGGATCTCATTTCTCAAGTGTCTCAAGATCGTAATAGAAATTGGTGGGATTGGTTATTTTCATGGATACCTGATATTGGGGGTACACTGTGTTATGTTTTTTGCTTGCATTTTTATTATATTATCGATCATAATTGCTTGTTGTTGTTGCATTCAATGTATTCCCAATTTAGTTTTAACATTTCGTAGGTTTCAGAGACCGGTTCCTGTGCCACCGGGTTATGGAAGATAAATATCCAAGGGTGGAATTGTTATGCTTGATCTAAAATGGCGCTGGTGCGCAATGCATTCTGGGAACGCTCGAAGCCATGATGGATATTTACTTCATGCCGCAGTGAAAAGCTGCACACATTTTGCTGAGTGTTAGATTCACGGTGTCAAGAAAAACATGCTTTCCAAACCTGGTATGCGTCAAGGACATTTCTGCTGGGAAAGCTCACTTTGTTGTGGTTTGCTACTGTTCTCCCTGGAGCGTGTTTTTAGAGAAGGGAGGCCCTGCGCTTCTTGGGGGGAGCTCTCGATTGACCCAGCTGGCAACCGACGGCTGTTCCTTTACTGCGCAAGTACAATTTCCAGAAGGTTCGAGAATTGACTCTCCTTTGTGGAGTGTGTATATATGCGGAAGCCCGGAGGTGGTCAGGTGAGACTTCAGCCGGAGAAAGGCTGCTTACATCTGGCCTTCCTGTGAGCTGTGGTGCTATCGGCTTGGCTGTTCCCGGGGTCTTCCAGCCGCTTCTGGACGAGATGAGGAATCCTGGTACGCTCACAGTGATGTATTTCCTTTTGACTTCTTTACTTCTTCTGTGATCTATGTCCATATTATTCTTGTGAGTTATTTCTATGTACTTCTAAGATTTGAATAAATAGCCGTATAAGAGCTGATTACCGTCGAAGAGTGCGTGGCTGTGAGTTATTGTGTCTGTCTACGTTCAAGGTATTTGCGCTATAATTGCATTGATGATTTATGGTTGTTCCGTGCACTTTTGGGGAGAGCAATACAATTGTGCATCCAGCCCTTTCTGCATTGACATTTGATAGCTGTATTGTGCACCTAGCCCTATCTGCATTGCCATTTGATAGCTGTATTTTGCATCTAGCCCTATCTGCATTGCCACTTGATAGCTGTACTTTGCATCTAGCCCTATCTGCATTGCCATTTGATAGCTGTATAATGCATCTAGCCTTCACTTGCATTGCCTTCTGATAGTTGGATTTAGGGTTGCTACCGATGCTGTGTGTAGTACTGCTATATTACCAGAAACTATGAACCCCACACTATATCAGTGATCACTTAGACATAACTGTGACCACTACCAGACACAAATAATGATCCTTAGGATAGGATGGACCCCACCCTCCTCTATCTGACCACTCTCTGCTCCATAATGACAATAATAAATATCTTACCGCGTTCCAGGCCCACTGTATCAACGTACTCTGAGGAGCGCCCTCTGACACTCGCCTTAGATACTGACTATCAGCCTTCTAAATTACCTATCCCCTACTCCTTAACAAACTCCCCGTGTGACACCATCAGCAGAAATGCTAAATTACGTTCAAGACTACCTAAAATCTATGAACCTCCAGCCAGACTAGTCACTGAATTTAGTAACAAAAGAAACTCCCAACTTAACGCCACTAAAATAACTACCTCTCCCTCCAAAACGGATGCCCACTTGAGCAGCCCTATTAACACTTATGGTAAATTAAGCAACAGGTCAACTAAAAAGAAAAACCACATCTCTCCTATGACACCTAAACCAGACACCCCGCTGAAGTGTGCCCTTATAAACGTTAGGTCATTAATAGCACACGCCACTGAAATTGCTGATCTCATCCAAACAGGTGACTATGACACCCTAGCCTTAACGGAAACTTGGCTTCATCAAGCAGCAGGGCCTGATCTGATGCTCGCCCTGCCCCCAAACTACAACATTCTCAGAGAAGACATAACCAACTCTCGAGGAGGCGGCCTCCCCATTAACGCTAAAAACAATTTCACCTTAAAAATAGAAACTCCATCTAATACCAAATCTTGCGTATCCTTAACTGCCAAACTCCTAATCTCACCCTCTCATTCCATTAATATACACCTCATCTATAGACCACCTGGTCCCATAGGAACTTTTGAAGAGGACATCTCTATGTTCCTCTCAAATAAAAAACTCATCGCAAGCCATCCTTCTGGGAGACCTAAACTTATGCTTCAACGACAACAAAGACCCAAAAGCGACCAATATCGCCAATGTCATTACAGAACTAGGATTTACCCAAAGAATATCCCAACCACCCACAATAAAGGTCGAACACTCGACTGGGTAGCCAACCACAACTGTAATGTTTCCATCACTGATGTCAGCCCACAAATCTGGACCGACCATGCGCTTATAACCTTCCTGATAAATGAAAACACCACCCAACCTAAGGAAAATATACTGGCTCCACCACTACCAACTAGAAACAAAAAAAACATAACTACGGACAAACTGCTACCACTCATCCTCCCAACTTTAAATGCCTTACCTGACTCACGTAACCCCTCAGTGCTAGTGAATGAATTCAACTCAACTATGGCCACAGCCTTAGACGTGATCGCCCCCTTGAAAATGCGAAAAAGCAAGCCTAGGGCACACCTAAACACTTGGTACACCCCATTCCTCAAATCCCTATGGATTGTGAAACGCAAATGTCAATCAGCCTGGCTGCTAACTCCATCTGAGACCAACAAAGCAGCCCTCATCAATGCCTCTAAGACCTACAAAAATGAAATAAGTAGAGCTAAAAAAGAATATTTCAACAACAGAATACTGCAGGCTAAAGCTGGAACAAAAGAGCTATTCATTATACTAAAGGAACTAGACCCCATCCCAGCCACAGACAATTGTGACAAAAATAAAATGTGGTGCTCCAACATCCAAAAAGTGTTAAACGATAAAATAACTACACTTCAAACTAAAATTGAGAAAAAGAAAGAAAATATTCCTCCCTCAACCACTAATAGAGATAAACTACCTACTGCTGCCAAACTTGAACAAAAATTCTTCTTTACTAAAGTGACTATCCCAGAGATTGAAAAGATAATACTCTCGCTCAAACCATCCAACTGTCAAGGTGACATATGCCCAGCCCAATTGATAAAAGACGCGGTCAGAGACTTATCCCCTTTTATTTCTAAACTCATTAATGCTTCCTTTGCTTCAGGTACGATACCAGACAACCTTAAACAATCTTGGGTTCTACCCCTCCTTAAAAAGCAAACTTTGGACCCATCCATCCCGTCCAACTAAAGGCCAATTACAACAGTACCATTTCTGTTAAAAATCATAGACAGAGCGGCTTATTTACAGATCCAAAAACACTTGGAACTGCATCAACTATTAGGCACCAGACAATCAGGTTTCAGACCGCAACACGGTACAGGAACCGCACTCATCGATCTCAAAACCCAGATCGATGAGTTGAGAGACCACGGTAAAACAGCCCTACTCCTCCGACTGGACCTCTCAGCGGCCTTTGACCTTGTAGATCATGATGCGCTCTGTACCCACCTGGAATCTGCAGCCCACTTCTCGACACATGCTATTGCTTGGATCAAATCATTCCTAAGTGGTAGAACTATGAGCGTCTCCTCTACCTCTGCAGCAGCTGACCCAGTACCCATTACATGTGACGTTCCCCAGGGCTCCTGCGTATCTCCCACTATGTATAACATCTTCACAAAGCCCCTGTTCAATGATCTAGACCTTCTGGGCATCACCTACACTAACTATGCAGATGACACCCAGATTCTCATCCCACTTTCCGGGGATTATGAACAGGATTTGGCCTTGGTGAATAGGATATACCTCATCATTCAGGCATGGAGGGCTTGCCATGGTCTATGCCTGAATGATGACAAGACGGAACTCATCATACTAGGGAACACTCAAAACATTAAAAAACTGAACGATAGCTACTCTTCATTTGTCATAGATGGCAACACTATTAAAGTAGCTAAAGAGGTAAAAACATTAGGTTTCTACCTCGACTCCTGTCTCTCCCTATCAAGGCAAGTAAATGTGATGGCCTCCAGCACCGCATACACCTGCAAGCTGATCAGAGCAGCAAAACCATTCCTGACCACTACTGTCATGATGCCTACCCCTGGAGCACCAGGCCAGGCCCAGCACCCCCGGGAGCAGGCATCACGCCCCCGGGTAAAAACCCAGTGGCCCTTTATAGGGGCTCTTTGGACTCTGTCCTGGCGCCGTTGGCGCCAGGCTCATGTTGGACATCAGTCCTGGCGCCATAAGCGCCAGGCTCATAAGGGGAAGTGTTTGGTGCACTTACCTGAAGCAGACCATGCTGCACACTCACCTGATGCAGACCATGCTGCATGAAGAACCAAGCCAAATGAGGCTTAGGAGGAACTATTTTTCTGATGGAACTATTTTGTTACTTGGGTGGGGCTGTGGAAGAATACTCACCTGGAACTTCTTCCAAAGCTATTTAAGCCACGCCCGGGCAGCCACACGTGCTTCGCGTTGTTCTGCATCCCAGCAGCTGAATGCTCACCGTGTCTGCTCCTGCACCTGGACTCCAGCCACGCCCGCCTCGAACCTGGAACACCTGTAAGGGAATAAGAGAAGAGAAAGGTGAAAACCAAGAACTTATTCAACCTTCTTACCTGCATCCAGAATCTTCACGCCAGCATTCCTGAAGGAAGACTTCCATTTAAAAGCACCGCGTTGCTCGCTGCAGCGCCGTGCTTCACTCACCTGTTCCCGAGACGCCGCCCGGCTCCATCGCGGCTCTGAGCACCGGTCGCCACATCTCTGCACCCTGGGGGAGAGAAGAAGAGACAAAAGGTGAGCAAGGGAAGACAAGAGGAAAGCCGAATTTTCAGCCATATTACTTACCGGCTTTTCTTGGTGAACCATTCCACATCTCGGGTCGGCGCCGCATCTTTGGCAGGTACCGCACCCCGGCCCCTAAGGGGAAAGGACATTTTCAGCCATATTACTTATCGGCTTTTCTTGGTGAATCATTCCACATCTCGGGTCGGCGCCGCATCTTTGGCAGGTACCGCACCCCGGCCCCTATGGGGAAAGGACAAAAGACATTACTGGGGAATTATAAAGACATTTAGAGGGGTCGCCCTCATCACTAACTCACCTGATTTTACCAGCGGCAATTCAACCCCTCAACGCATCGCCTTTGTTCTGCACCTGAAATAAATGTCAGGAAAGACAACATAAAAGGAGGCTCACTTGAACTTTTGCATCTTCATACTTACGGCGTATTACTCAGAAAAGTCAAGTGGATGTGCCAGCGCCGTTCTGAAAACCAGTGAAGTAACTGGACGAACGCGCGCCCCTGCACCAGAAGCAGGATGGAGAGTTCATCCTTCCAAACCATAAGGTGAGCTTAAACCGGGGGTATTGGAGGAATCAGAGAAGAACGAAGGGGGGAAGGGGAGAGCAAGCACACTATTCGGCAGACAGTTAATCCCCTTTCTCATCTGCAGAAGGATAATCCTACGGGCCCGACAAGCAAGATTTGGGGGTCGTGTTCAATCGGTGGTCCGAATTCTGCGCATCACGCTTGAAGAGGCCACAGCAACCCAGACCAGACCAGCGCCTCCATGGGAGCCAGATGAGCGTTACAACTACCAACTGCCTGACCTTATCAAGAGCGTTGGTATTATCCAAACTGGACTATTGCAACGCCCTATATATATAGGGTCTAGCAAACACACGCTGCATAAAATCCAAACCTTGCAGAATAATGCCCTTAGAGCCGCCCTAGGAGTCCCAAAAAGAGAGCATATCTCTAACATTAGAAGACAATCCAAATGGCTCTCTACAGCAGACAAAATCAAACTCAAAACAGCCTCACTAACACACAAAAGTATTAATGATCTAGCCCCCAAATACCTAAAAGAAAGGTTCAAAAGAAAAACCTCCAATAGACCCACCAGAGTAGCATACTCCAACCAGCTTATTGTGCCCCCCTTTAAACTGAGCACCGCCGGAGGTAACAGTTTCCTTGTCAAAGCAGCCCAGCTATGGAACTCCCTCCCTACCTCGCTAAGGTCTGACCAATCCTACTCTCACTTTAGACTTAACTGCATCAAATGGCTCAAAGATAATGACTCATAACTGACAGACACCAGGATTACTTACGTCCCACCCACTTGCTAATCTGGAGCGAACGCATTCTTACATGCCCCTCCATTAGAGCTTACTCCACCATGCTTTTTGCCTTAAAAGTATACTGTGTATACATCTCTATGTACAAACACTTGTGTATATAAAACTGTACTTTACTATGTGCTCAAACTGTACATTACCCTATGTACTTTACCCTGTGTACAAACTGTAGTGTCATCTTTTTAACCGTCACCAATGTATCTATGAACCACTTTGAAATGTGTAACTTTAAACTGTAAGCTTAAAGTATTCTTGTACACGCGCCCGGATACCCTCAGGTCTGGTGCGCGCTATAAATAAATAAACAAACAAACAAACAAACAAACAAACAAACAAACATATGTCCAGAATACTTTGATGACGACATGGCCCAGGTTCCTGTCTCAGTATGGACTACAGGACCCTTTGACGTAGGCCTCCTGAAGTGGGTGGGAGAAGTGAAAATTAAACGGAAACCAGGAGCAATTTTACCGAGAGCTTGACAATATCCCATGTCCAGAGAGGCAGATGAAGGGATTGCAAAGACTATTTTCGCCATGATGGACCAGGGCATCCTAGTGACATCACAGTCACCATGTAATACAGTGATTTACCCTGTCAAGAAATCAAAGGGAGGATCTTGGCGTTTAATCCAAGATTTAAGAGCATTAAACAATATTGTTGAAGCTGAGTTCCCTCTAGTCCCTAACCCATCTACAATCCTATGTAATGTACCCATCGAGGCAAAATATTTCACGGTGATTGACTTGAAAATGGCCTTTTTCTCAATCCTGTTGCACCGTGACTCACAAGATCTGACACAATTTACGTTCAGAAAAATGCATCTGAAAAGCACGAGGTTACCCCGTCCATTTTCAACAGTCTTACAGATGGACCTAAGCAATATTACATTAGAAAGTATCGTCTTGCAGTATGTGGACGACATCCTAATCTGCAGTACTACAGAGGAGCAATGCAGACGCGATTCTGTTCAGTTATTGACTATACTGGCTGAGACAGGTTATAAGGTTGACAAGGAAAAACTACAATATTGTCAACAGGAGGTGCTATACATAGGCTCGCATGAAGGCAAGAAGGTGACCCCAGAAAGGGCTGAAGCCGTATTGAACACATCTAAGCCACACACGATAAAGCAAATGCAGAGCTTTCTAGGCCTGTGCAAATATGTCAGAGCATGGGTTTTCAATTACAGCTCATATACCAAGCCCTTTCTTCAGGCCCTAAAGAAGGCCAAGGTGACAAAGGAAAAGATCGAATGGTCTGAAGTGATGGAAAAAGGGTTTGCAGAACTCAAGAGAGCGATTTGTACGGCTCCAGTTCTCAGGATTCCCAATTATGCAGAGGAATTCTACCTGTTTTCACACATAGATGGCAGCGTTATGACAGCAGTACTCGTTCAAAAAACCTTGTTGGGGTACAAGCCCCTGGCATATTAAAGCAGGAACCTGGACCCAGTAATGAAAGGCCAATTACCATGCAAACAAAGTTTAGCTGCCGCAGCGTTCGCCATAGAGAAGGCGACAACCATTGTAATGGGATGTTCCATGACGTTATACGTCGAGCACTCATTGTTTGCCATTTTAGAGAAATCAAAGGGCACATTGACATCCCAGAGAGTTTCTGCATATGAAGTGATCATATCTAATCCATCAAACAAAATAATTCGATGTAAAACAGGGAACCCAGCCACGTTCATAGCTGAGCCAGTTACTGAAGGAGAGCCAATACATGACTGTGCAAACTATGAAGAATTCTATGATGAAATCCCCAGGGTGAAAGAAAATGCCCTGTCGGGAGGGGAGATCATTTTCATTGATGGTTCTTCAAGAATCGATCAAGAAGATGGACAAAGATATACAGGCGTTGCTGTAATGAAACACATAACAAACAGAGAATTTCGAGTACTCGTCAGTGCACGATTACTGTCTCACTATTCAGCACATAAAACATAGGTGTACCCTACCCTCTTGGTGCAGTCTAATTAAAAGTGGGTTCTAGGGGAGGAAACAAACGACAATTTCTTTTCGAGAGTGCTATAGATTGTCTCAATTCACTAGTACTGGCATTTGTCCTTGTTTTAGTGAAGTTGAGCTGGTTGGAGGGAAAAGAACAACAGTCATATGTTGACCTATAGTCATGGAGCAATTCAAAATAATAAATGAAATACTCATTCGGAAAAATTATTTCCTCCAAAACATTTATGCACTTTTTAGAAGACTTTATATTGATTTCTTCAAAGTATAGTACATGAATACACATAACATGGATCATTCAGTTTCATGGTGCATTATGCGAAGATATAAGAGAAAACATACGTAATGTCATGATGCCCGCTCCCGGGGAGCCGGTTCAAGCCCTTCGTCCCCGAAAGCGGACATCCAGTCCCCAAGGAAGGACCCAGCAACCCCATATAGGGGCCCTTTGGACAGTGTCCTGGCGCCTATGGCGCCAGGCTCATAAAAGACATCAGTCCTGGCGCCATAGGCGCCAGGCTCATTATGGATGTGCTTGGGTGCACTTACCTGATGCAGACCATGCTGCAGGATCCCGGCCTCCTTGAGGCCTGAAAGGAACTACTTTACTTGTGGGACTAATTTACCATCCGGGCGTGGTCGGGGAAGGATACATACCTGATTGGAAGAAGGATACATACCTGGAACTTCTTCCAAGGCTATTTAAACCCCACCCGAACAGCCACACGTGCTTCGCGTTGTTCTGCATCTAGCAGCTGGATGCTCACCGTGTCTGCTCCTGCATCCTGACTTCTGCCATGCCTGCCAGCATCCTGGACACCTGCAAAGGAAGAGAAGAAGAGAACAGAAGAAGGAAAAGTCCTTACCTGCTAAATCCGCATCCCGGAGACATCTCGCCGACAATCCTGAAAAGGAAGACTTTTGATTAAAAGCTCATCCGTCGATCGCTGCAGCGCCGCATTCCACTCACCTTTACTGGGCGCCTCCATGTTCAGCAGCGATCATCCAGATTCGCAGTCACGCTCCAGCGCCTAGGGAGAAAAAGACCAGAACAAAAGGTGAGAGAGAGAAGGGAATAAGGAAAGATAAATCTCCATGTTAAGACTTACCTGTTGATTCATTCCCTCTTCATTTCGGGTCCGCGCCGCATCCTGGCATTTCCGGACCCCAGCCCCTAAGGGAAAAAAGAAACATCAGCGTTAATGAGCGAATGAAAAGACATTACCAAAAAACGCTCATTAAAGACTTACCTGATTTCTACAAGGATTTCACCTCTCATCTCGGGTCGGTGCCTGTTCCCCGGCATTCCGTACCCCGGCCTCTATGGGGAAAAAGACACTAGCATTAGTACATTAATGCATGGACACAAGGGGAACCGCTTATCAAAAAACTTACCTGGAAGCCAAGCAAGTTTGGTTCTCACCAATCCGAAAATCCAGTGAAGTAACTGGATACCAACGCGCCCCTGCATCAGAAGCAGGATGGAGAGCTCGTCCTTCCAGGCCCTAAGGTGAGACGCTACGAGGAATCACAGAAGGGTTTCGAGGAGGGTGAGAGGGGAAAGTGGGAGGCTGATTGCATTACCCCGCAGACAGTTAATACCCTATTTTCGCCTACAGAAGGATACTTCTGCGAGCCAGACAAGCCAGATTTGGGGGCCCGGTCCAGTCCGTCTTCCGAACCCTGCGCATCACCTTAGAAGAGGTCACAGCAGCGCGAACCAGGCCAGCGCCTCCGTGGGAGTCAGCTGAGCGTAACACGTAAATTGTTTTGAAGCATAAAGACAACTTGACAAACAAGAGTTAAAATTACAACAGGTGTGCTACTAAGTGCAATCCAACGAAAAATACAGAGGAAAGAAAAGCATACAACAAAAAAGCTTGGGGGAAACTCAAATGCAGTAGTTGCCCCCGGGTATGTAGGGAGTTCCTTGCTAGTTAGATTCCCTTAATTCCCTATATGTATAGGTATAACTAAACTAATCCTTTGTCCATAGGGTTTGGTTAAATTTATTTTCCTTGGGCTTCAATTTTGCCCAACCTGTGGGTCTTGGTACGGTAAAATAATTCTTTGCCAACATGGTACTGAGTAGAGATATCCCAGCTATTCACGTTTCGGCGGTCTTGTGGCTCTCGCATGCATCCGCCTTCTTCAGGGCATATTATTTCGGGACCCTGTGTAGGCGTGGAAAACCAAACATAAAGTTGAGATAAACCCTCACATTACCTGTCAGAGTAGTTCTGACACTTGAATCGATAATTATCTGCTCAACTGACAATAGTTTTACCTGCCGTGGAGCTTATCCCGAGTTCTGGGTTGTGGAGTGGACTGGAGAGACGAGACACCCCTTATCTTCCTGTGGGGTTGGCGCTGTACCTAATGCAGGCACTAGTTGTGTTGACAGAGGTGTCCGTATTTCTTTCTTTGGTCCCGGTTGAGGGTATAGTAAATCTGTAGGGGACCAGTGGGATGGCAAGAAAGAAGAAGAGAAACAAGAGGAAGAAAAAGTGGAGGAGGAATACTGGTCAGTGCCTAGTGGAACACTGGTTCCTACGTGTTGAAAACCGGAATCCATTATATGCATAGAGGACATACCCGTTCCCAGGTAAACCAAGGTGCCCTTATGTGGGGGTTGAACAGGTATGCTGGCCTTGAGGTCCACAGAATGGCAGCGGTGCGCCTTGTCGTGGAGGTCTTGATATTTTCAAACTCTATCCTCCCATCTGCCGAGGCCTGAAAAAGGGGAGGTATAATTGTATATAGATTTATATTGTTTTATAAATCTATGCTAGCCGTTGGTTAGCTAACAAAAATAGTAGCTGATTGCAGTGCTTTTTGGAGCGTGTACAGCTAGTTCTTGTTGGTGGCCGAACCTAGTAGGGGCAAAATATCCAGCATTACACATGCAGGTGCTCCCGTGAGCGTGTGTGTTTCCTGTTCCTGCAGGCTGAAATGTAGGGGAAAGCTTAGCGTGAATATGCATGCCCCGTGAGAAAAAACTTCATGGCTTAATGTTTAGTAGGATGCATACATCTGCTCGTGTGCATCGCTAGTTATGGCATGCAAAGTGGATCGTAAGACTCAACGTGGAAGTGAGTGCCCAGAAAAAGTGCTTTGTTGCA
Source organism: Ambystoma mexicanum (assembly GCF_040938575.1). Lineage (NCBI taxonomy): Eukaryota > Metazoa > Chordata > Amphibia > Caudata > Ambystomatidae > Ambystoma > Ambystoma mexicanum. The sequence continues at coordinate 593,719,634 of NC_090940.1, read as the reverse complement.
AAAAACCTGTGACTAATTGTGCACTTGGGGTATGCCTTAGGCATCTAACTTACTTGTCTCCCAGTGGCAGTAGCTTCTACGTAAGATGGCAAGGGCTGTCCGCGTCGCTGTCTGCAGCCGTCAGCTCTGGTTTTGCTGTGCTGCTAGCATTGTCATAAAAACGAAAGCCGCGTATGTGTATGAGGCTTTCGTTGCCATGAGAACGTGGGTGGCGTGCCTGATTGGGACACGTGATCCCGGAGGCCCTGGTTGCTGCAGGACTACGAGACTCATGGGAGTTGTAGTCCAAGGCAGTGAAATCTAGTTATAGCGGTTGACACGGGGCGTGTTGCTCGCAGGTTGGCGTTAAAACTTCCTGAGGCGCAATACTGATATGTAAGGAGCGATAATGGTGATCATTATTTTTGTGGTTGCCAATACTGTATGGTCGGCACTATTCAGTACAGGCTGCAGAATTATTGGCATTGATACTCGCCATTGAGAATCACGCAGACCAGGAAGTAACAGTGTACATGGACTCCGCCTATGTGACGTCCACAGTGCACGCAGGACTAGCACGCTGGAAAAGGATGGGCTACCTCCGAGCGTACGGCACACCAGTGCAGCACGCAGCCTTATTGGACAGGCTGATCAAGGCACTACAGCTCCCAATGGGCATAGCGGTCGTGAAATGTTCCGCCCATACCAAAAGGACAGATTTTGTGTCGCGTGGAAATCACGCATCAGACACGGAAGCCAAGCGTATGGCATTCAAAAGCAAGATGGTCATGGAAGTGAAAGTGGCGTGCACTCATGAGAGAATGATGGTGGCACGAACCACACCTGAAGCCTATAGAAAACTGGGGCAGATACAACTAATGGAGCTTCAAGGGGAAGCTCAGCAGGATGAGAAGAACCTGTGCAAATGTCAAGAGTGTTCTTTAAACCCCTCTGACGGATTGTGGTGGCAAGACAGCTCTGGTAAGCCAGTAATGCCTGTAGCCCGACTAAAAATAGCATTGGAACAGCTACACTGCCCTATACACATGTCAAAAGAAAATCTAGCAGCAACGCTCACGGAAGTCTGGTTCATACCGAATTTAGCAGAGCATGTTGCATTCTTCATGGTGAACTGCATAATCTGCCAGCAATTCACCGCTGGGCACACATTAAAAGTAGTGAGAGGAGTCATCCCCCGGCCTAATGGGCCTTTTCAGCACTTACATATCGACTATGTCGACATGATTCAAGTGTGTATCGGGTACAGATACTTAATTGTAGTGGTGTGTCCATTCTCTAGATGGATAGAAGCAGGTCCATGTACACACCCAGACTCTACCTGTGCGGCCAAATTCCTAGTGAGGGAAGTGTTCCCTAGGTGGGGGGGTGTGAAGTCATGAGATCAGATAATGGGGCTCATTTTGTAAATACGGTCTTTGAACAGATTAGCTTGTTGCTTGGTATAAAGCACAAGTTCTCGTCGGTGCATCTTCCAGAAGGTAATGTTATTTGTGAGAGGCTCAACGGCTTGTTAAAGGAAAGGATAGCCAAATTGAAGCTTACTCTTAAGAAGGGATGGTTGCACTGCCTTCCACTAGCATTGTATGCTCTCTGGAACCAACCTGGCTCCGAACATCATCTTACGCCGCACGAGATAGTCACAGGAAGGAGAATGAATACTCCCCTAACCCCTCGAGACAGAGCTAGATGTGATGCCCAGCCAACCAGAGAGGTCCTGGGATGCAAAATGCAGAAATACCTGAACTGCATGACATCCAGCCTTACTGTAATTTCAGACCAGCTGCAGTGACGACGAAAAGGGTGCAGTGAAACACAAAACACAGAGGGAGATGCTGCAACAGACGCAGCTCAAGGTCTATGTGTTCCACTCATTTTACCGGGAGATGCTGTATTGGTGAAGAACCATACAAGGAAAAGGTGGGACAAGGTAAGATTCAATGGTCCATTTATCGTGGAGGACTGCACTCCATCAGCTGTGAAACTGCAGGGAAGGATAGCATGGATTTTTCTCAATGACATTAAGCCCTATATCAGAGAAAGCCCTCTAACTGCACCCCACCGTGAAGAGATCACAGACAACGGGGAAGAACCTCAGCACGTGCAGACGAGATACATGACGAGGAAGAAGGACGCATGAGCGGCAAAGCAAAGGGAAAAAAAATAACCTTTTGCAAGTTGTGGCTTAAATTGTGCATTTCCTCTAAGCAAAATGGGGGATAAGGATATAAAACGGACACTCTGTGCATCTTAGTTGCAGGGTGAAGAAGACAATTGCGCATGTAAGCCACAGCACGTTTGTTAACACGAACTGTTGAACCAAGTCACACTCAAGCACTTATTAAGGAAAAGACTGTACAAACATTGATCAAGGACTTTTTTGGTAAGAACGAAATACAGTATCCTGAATCATCCAGCACCCAGACTTTGTTTGGCAGCGCTTATAGTGTCCCCCAGTAGAGACATCACAAAGGACGTGCTTAACTACTTTCATTTAGTATTTATCATATCCGTTGCTGGTAGGGAGGATCACCATTGTCACAGACTTTATCCAAGATCCTGCCAACAAGAAAGTAATCTGGCAACTACTTACAGTCATCGCGGAAGCCCTCATTGTACTGCCAGAATACAGTGATAAGGACACAAATGCTTCCACCACAGGCGATTCTAGATTAACTCATCAATACGCTTTTCTTTTGAATAATCAAAGAGTGCCCATCTATTGTCGGAAGAAGTACCGACACGTTGACGTTGATTAGAGATCCAGCGAACACTGAACATTTGAACCAGCTGTGGAACAAACTCAGCTATTTGGTCGCAATCCATGCGTCAGGACAGTGCAAACATTGTTCCCAGCAAGAAAAGAGCCTGTGATCCCGAAACTCAACAAGGCAGGACAAATGTCCCTGTCACCCGAAGAATACACATAACGTCCTCTTTGGCCTAGTCACTGACTTTCCAGAGATGGTGGGGAGACCTGTCGAGGTTGACGTCCTCACCTTTATCAGAGATCCAGCTAAAGTCGCTCAGATAGGAACGCTCCTCCATGGTATAATGTTGCAGATGGAGCTGTCTAACTTTCAGAGAGATTATATGAGGAGATTCCAGTGAAACCTTCCACCGAGGGACAGATCGAGGGAACAGAATCAAGAACCCTAATTGTTGTAATTGTTGACATTTTTTCCTTTTTCCACACTGACCAGCATCCAGCATGTCGTCAGGACTGAAGCAGATTTGGGGGGTGGACTGGGAACTCACGTATTTCGAACATGCACAGTAAAAGTGACATACTGAAGTGTTAATCTAATCTATTTTTCCACAGTCTAGCAAGGGAACTATATTCTGTATCAAGAGACAATCGTCACCCGCAAGAGGGGGGACACTTGTGAAGCATCAGACACTTTATGATACAAACTGTTCAAAACAATATTGAAGTCGGAAGAACAATAACATTGATGTTTAATAAATGAACGAGATGGGGGCCCAGAACAGTAACCTGGTCCTCCCACAAGCAGAGGGGCACTCTTGCTTCTCTGGGAGAAAATGCTGCCGCCTCACTTACATCATGTATTTATGCATTGTGTTTATCATTATTTTGCTGTCATTGACGATCAGAACTGCATTTTATCTTGGTACACGAAGCGGTCCAATTTCAGTGCACCCACCTGATGATGTACACATGAAACCCACAAAAGCGCCACTACCCTTTATAGTTATTCCATTCTCAAGAAAATCTGATAGTAAGGTAAATGATCTGAGAATGAATATAGTTAGCAGTGACTCATACACACTTGAAGTAACGAATGAAGAGAAAAGCTGGAGACAGGGTCAGCACGGAATAAATGAAAACATAGCACTGACAACTACACGCACACACACACTGAATGCACATGAACCAGGGCATGTGTCAATGGCCACAGAACCTCAAGCGAAGGCAACAGAGAGCATGAGACTGCCTAACGAACAATCAGTCCCAGAAAATAATGAGAGAGACCGAAAAGAATTGAGAGAAAGGCCAACGAAAGAAGACTTAACAAAAGCCCTTAAGAAGACAGAATCGGCTGTAGGAGAATTCAATGCAAGGACACAAGTGTTAATAGATCATTTATTTCTGTTTATAGCTAGAGCAAAGAAACGGCATGAGGAACTGAAAAATAAAACTGCAGAGATTGTATTGACGAGCACACAAGTTCTAAAATAAGGGACAAGTTCCAGGCCCACGATGCAGCCATACACTGGGCCAGTGACAGACTGGTGGTTGATAAAGGCACTTATAGAAGGAAGAAAAATAATACAAGAAGAGAAGGAGAGAATTGTTAAACCTCCACCTACCTCATCGATGCAGACAAGGAAACCTGCTCCATGGACCAGAATGCCTGAGAGTCCTCCAGTAAGAAAAAGTCATACAGAAGCATTCAGGGATACAGATATAGCAAAGTACAGAAAGACACTAAGGATCAAGAGACGCCTGCATGAAGATAACAGTGAACTGACCGATTACCTGGACAGCACAACACATCTTGGAAACAACATTTGGTACCAGCACATGAAAGAAGTCGGAAGAAGAAAATCAGGAGGAGAATGCTTCGTTTGTGCACTCCTACCATACAGCATGGGAAAATCCAAGATCTTCGTGGCAGTAGAAATTGATGTCCCGACAGCACATTGTCTGGCACATGTAGCAATGTGCAACACCAAAGGCCAGTTTATGTGGAGGGATTCCTCATTGATATGGGTAACTGAAACAAATGACCCCGATGAAGATGACTACATCCAGGACATTAAGATGAGAATTAGAGCTCATACTAGGAACCACGTGATCAGGTATGAAAAGCCTGAAGTTAAAGGAGTAGGAATAAGATGGGAAATAAACCTCAGACTGAACATCCAAGGAAAAACCCCAGAAGAGGCTCAAATTTGGAAGAACAGAGGCCAGATGCAGATTTGGAGAACAGTGCTTTCCCCCAATGGATGGGAAGAAGGATTGGTGATCTGCCGAGCTTGGATGGTTCTTGGAGCCTGCAAGGAGGCAATAGAAAACTCGCAGAGGTTGTGCAAAACTCACAAGATTACTGACATGGGTCGAAGACAGTGGAGGACACTTGCAGATAGTGCAACTGGAAAGCCCAAAAGTGTGCTTCAGAAACAATGGCACAAGGAAGATGGGAAAGATCAGAACTGCAGATGAATTTTTGAAGCTCCAGGAATGACTCACGGAACCGCAGTAATTATGGATCATTATTGGGTGTGTGGATCCACAGCATACATAAGACTGCCGAAAAACTGGGGAGGCATATGCACACTAGTAAACGTCCACGTTCCAGCACTAGTGATCCTGAAAGGTGACCTGAATATTGACAGTTTCCCAAAAGCAGATGCCCACCTGAGGAAAAGGAAATCTGTGGAACTGACAACACGAGTGAAGAGAGAAAATAATTCATCTGACAAATCAGAAGAAGCATTTCATTCAATCCCATATGAATATAGGCTGTTCAGCCTCACCTCATCAGTGTTCGCGACAATCCTCATGCCAAGATTGCAAGTTGGAGCAAACACTAAATGGTTGCAAATCACCAGATGGGAATTACTGCAGACCATCAACTCGACAGTAAAGGGATTCAATGAAATCAAGGAAGAGTTAAGAGCAATTAGACTAATGACTTTCCAGAACAGATATGTACTTGACATGATCACAGTGATGGATGGAGGAGTTTGTGCAAAAATCGGAGAATCATGTTGCACATTTATACCTTCTCATGACGAAGAAAATGGAACTTTAACAGAAGCCATAGATATGCTCACGAATCTGCAGAACCAGATGATAGACAAAACTGACGTAGTTGATGATGACAGCTGGGTTGGATCACTATTCTCGTGGGTCCCACAATGGATGGCAGACATATTCAAGTTCCTGGGAGCCTTGCTATTGATGATACTACTAAGATTCTGTGTTATCAAGATAATAATCTTGCAATGCCAGAAACCGGCAAAGAAGCCATAGGGATGAAGGTCATGATCGATGTCAAGCCAGGATGGAAACCCAGAGACCTGACTGATGATGAAATAAGAGACTTTGTGAAGGCCAGCGAGTTTGCGCCAGAATGATCAAAGTTCCTGTACCCCAGGAAACATACGTTATATCGATAAAGGTAAACTCCCAAGTTTTTGTTCTCGGGGGGCCAGTGTCTCAAAACGGGAGACGTATTAAGAGGATAATATAAGAAAGTGAGAACTGGCTACCCCTCTCTCAGTGCTACCAAACAGGCTAAACATGCTTACAGCCTACTAGTAAGCAAAGTCAGTCACTTTTCAATTCATGCACATAATAGGCATTGCACGAAAGGCCAGAGTACCAGAACAAGGAACCATCTTATGTAAGAGCTAAAATATATTCACAAAATATCATGTATAATATAAATTTATTCACAATCAAAAACAATCACCAATGGTAAAAACAGATAAACATAGTGTGATACGCATATATTACAATTTATATTGCACATTTTTGAGATTCTTCTCACTTGTATAAAATAGAACAAGTACAATTCATTTAATATGGGGTTCAACAAGTTATTCGTGGCCACTCTCTTACTTGAGGTGGTTTTTCAGATATTAGACTATCTACACATGACACATGACGATAGACTAACCTAAATAGATAGTCTAAATAGATCGTCTAATATCTGAAAAACCACCTCAAGTAAGAGAGTGGCCACGACTAACTTATTGAACCCCATATTAAATGAATTGTACTTGTTCTATTTTATACAAGTGAGAAGAATCTCAAAAATGTGCAATATAAATTGTAATATATGCGTATCACACTATGTTTATCTGTTTTTACCATTGGTGATTGTTTTTGATTGTGAATAAATTTATATTATACATGATATTTTGTGAATATATTTTAGCTCTTACATACGATGGTTCCTTGTTCTGGTACTCTGGCCTTTCGTGCAATGCTTATTATGTGCATGAATTGAAAAGTGACTGACTTTGCTTACTAGTAGGCTGTAAGCATGTTTAGCCTGTTTTGGTAGCACTGAGAGAGGGGTAGCCAGTTTTCACTTTCTTATAGTATCCCCAGGAAACATAGAAATTATGAAGGAAAATTGATTTATTGTAGCCCAAATGCACAATGTCAACTAATGACATGGATTAAAGATGAACATGTGAAAACAGCAGGAAACTTAAAAGGAGTAATAAAAATATGGACCCCAAAAAGACACTCCTTCACACCATCACGTACAAACCCAGAAGACGATGAGATGGATATAGAAGAACCAGGTAAGACGAATCCAAAGGAGAAAGCAGAAATGGTCGATGAACCGACCAGAGGGGGTAGTATAGAGGGGGTCCCAGATACGGCCTGCACTCCAGGCACCCATTTTGAAGTACCAGGAATGAACACATCGAGATATGTGACGTATGATGAGCAAATAAACCAGCAGAAAGCAGCACTAGGGCTCTGCCCAGTGCCCATCAGAAGAGCAATACCTGTTGAAGTGCCAATAATCAGAAAACCATGGGCAGTACGGTATCCATTGAGAGAACCGTACCTGCAGCTGACACGAAAAGAAGACTACTTGCAAACTGTCCCAGAAGAGACCCAAAGGGCCTTAATCAAAGGCGAATGATGACAACACAAGGGCCTGGACAGACGTACAGATGAACTAAATGACAACCAAAAGATGACACGCAAGGACGAAATGCTATGGATAAAGATGTAATGGACTTAGAAGAAGAGGCGATATTGAAATATAAAGAATATATGACCATAAAGCAGGATGAAAATATTCAACCAAACTAACACCTGTAAATAGGCTTGGAACGCAGGAAGCTAAGGAAACAGTACTGCTTGCTATGCTTAGTAGAAGAATAGAGCGTCAAGCGCCAACTATATATCTACCTCAATAAAGCACATTTTATAAGTGCAAAGCCACTTAATACAAAAGCAGAATTAACCCATGATGCTAGGTGTCAAACAGGCCAGGATTCGTATGCCATCATGAAGCCAGACGAAAGAGCAGAATTGAAACATAGCAAAAAGAAGCTTATGCCTGGGAATTCGAGGTCAACCCATGGAAGGGAGGAGAGCGGCAACTCCGAAGAATGAAGAATCGAAACTTAAGTGCATAGCAGCCTGCCCCGTGAAGGTCGAGATACGGAGGCCCAGGCAGGTGGCAAGGCTGAAGGGAGAATCAAATATGCAAATAGAAGGAAAATTAAGCAGATTCATGCTGTACTAACACGTGACCAGCCAGGCGCAGAGAGGTACCAACGGCTGATGTCACCCAAAACCAGAGTATGCCATAACCTTTCCTGATAAGAAGCTAAAGTTTCGAGGCCATCCTCTGCCAACTAATTGACACATAGCCCTAAAGGTACTGATTGATCGAAGGGAGGCAGGGTGAATCTTGGGGCATACCACATCTGGGTGACCATTCTGCATGCTGCTAATTAAAGTGGAGATTTATGCCTAGGGGTGTAACCTACCCAATCACAATAGACCAAATAATGTAGGGTCTTATAGCCCTCCATTAAGGCTCTCTGGGACTCTTCGGGGACTGTTTACAAGTAATCTTCATTTTGTATCAGCTGCTGGTATGGTTGCTCTGTGGGTACCTTGCAGCCCACGGTTGTCTGGTTATTGGTGCTTCAATAGGTATACATGTTCCTCTGGTGGGTACTGGGCAGAAGCCCACTGTGGCTCTCTTTTGGTTAATTTGCTCCTTATACGTCGCATATCTTGGCGGGCATGCTTCTGGCATTTTGACATGGGTGGCTGCAGTGCAGGCCATATTTGGGACTTCCTCTACACACCCCCCTCTGGTCGGTTTATCAACCATTTTTTCTTCTTCCTTTAGATTATTCTTGCTTGGTTCTTCCATATCCAATTCTTCATTATCTGGGTTTGTACATGATGGTGTCAAAGTGTGCATCTTTGGAGTCCATATTTTTATCACTCCTTCCTGTTGTTCTTACGTGTTCGTCTTTGTTCCAGGTCATTAGCTGGCATTGCCCATTTGGGATGCAGTAAATCCATTTCCCTTCATACCTTCTTCGTTTTCTGGGGTATGCGAACTTTGTTCCTTCTGGCGCAAACTCACTGGCCTTCATGAAGTTTATTATTTCTTCATCTGTTAGGTCTCTGGGCTTCCCTCCTGGTTCGACATCAACCATCATTTTCATCCCAATGGCTTTCTTCACAGTTTTCTGGCATTGTGTTATGATTATCTTGATAACACAAAATCCTAGTAGTATCATTACTAACAGGGCTCCCAGAATTTTGAATACGTCTGCCATCCATTGTGGGACCCATAGAAACAGTGTTCCAAACCAGCTGTCATCATCGACTTTGTCAGTTTCCTTGATCATCTGATTCTGCAGAACTGCCAGCATACTTATGGCTTCTGTCAAGGTTCCGTTTTCTTCATCATGTGAAGGTATAAATGTGCAACATGATTCTCCGATTTTTGTGCAAACACCTCCATCCATTGGTGTGATCATGTCAAGTACATATCTGTTCTGGAGGGTCATAAATCGGATTGCTCTAAGTTCTTCTTTGATTGCGTTGAATCCTTTCATGGTAGTGTTGATGGTCTGCAATAACTCCCATCTGGTTATCTGCAACCATTTAGCATTTACTCCAACTTGGATGTGCGGCAGGAGCATTGTTGCGAATACTGTTGAGGTGAGGCTAAACAGCCTGTGCTCGTATGGGATTGCATGGAATGCTTCTTCTGATTTGGCAGAAAAGTAATTCTCTCTTTTCATCCGGGATACTAATTCCACAGACCTCCTCTTACTTAGGTGAGAATCTGCTTTCGGGAAACTGTCAATGTTCAGGTCACTTTTTGGGATCACTAGTGCAGGAACGTGGACATTCACTATAGTGCATATGCCTCCCCAGTTTTTCAGCAGTCTTATGTATGCTTTGGATCCACATGCCCAGTAATGATCCATAATTACTGCGGTTTCGTGTACCATTCCTGGAGCGTCGAAGACTCATCCACAGTTCTGGTCCTCCCCCATCTTCCTTGTGCCGCTATTCCTGAAACAGAACTTTGGGTTTTCTAGTGGCACTATCTGTAAGGGTCCTCCTCTGTCTTCGACCCATGTGAGTAGTTTTGCAAGTTTCGGCCATAATGGCTTGCATCCGTTCCGCACTATGTTGATGGTAGGTTCGTATTGACCAATGACCATCCAGGCTCTGCAGATCACTACTCCTTTCTCCCATCCGTCTGGTGAAAGCACTGTCCCCCAAATCTGCATTTGGCCTCTGTTCTTCCAACTTCGAGCCTCCTCTGGAGTTTTCCCTTGGATATTTAGCTTCTGATTCACTTCCCATCTAATTCCTGCCCTTTTTACTCCAGGGTTCTCGTACCTGATTACATGATTCTTAGTATGAGCTCTGTTTCTTGTCTTCATGTCTTGAACATGGTCATCCCCATCAGAATCCATTGCTTCAGTTGCCCATTTCAGGGAGGCGTCACTGGCCATGAACTGGCCTCTGGTCTTGCACATTGCGACATACAGTGCGCTGTCTGGACATCAATTTCTACAGCCACAAAGATCTTGGACTTTCCCATGCTGTACGGTAGGAGTGTGCAGACATAGCATTCTCCTTCAGCTTTTCTTCTTCCGACCTCTTTCATGTGTTGGTACCAAATGTTATTTCCTAGATGTGCTGTGCTGTCTAGGTAATTGTTTAGTTCATTGCTGTCTTCATGTGGGTTTCTCTTGATTCTTAATGTCTTTTTGTAGTTAGCTATAACTATGTCTCTAAATGCATCTGTGTGACTTTTCCTTGCTGGAGGATTCTCGGGCATGTTTGTTGGAGGAGCAGGCTTCATTACCTGTATCGCTGTGGAAGGAGAAGGTTTTGTGTCTCTCTTCTTCTCCTCTTGCATTCTCCCGTAGGGCTCCTTTGACCACCATTTGTGCATTGTCTATCCTACGTGTGGCCTCATCATGGGCCTGGTGCTCGTAGGAACTGCTGTGCTTGCTGTGATAGTCACTGCGGTTCTATTTTTCAGTTCCTCCTGCAGTTTCTTCGCTCTAGCTATAAATGGGAACAAATGGTCCATCAGCACTTGTGTCTTTTCAGTGAATTCTTTTGTAGAAGTCTCTGTCTTCTTGAGTGCTTTGGTGATATTTTTTTCAGTTGGCCTTTCGCTTGCTTCCTCTTGGTCACTTCCACTATTTTCTGGAACTGTTTGTTCGGTAGGCAGTCTCTTACTTTCTGTTGCCATCATTCGAGGTTCTGTAGCCATTGACACTTGACCTAGTTTGTGTGCATCCTGTGTGTGAGTGTGTGCAGGGGTCAGTGCTACATTTTCATTCATTCCGTGCTGACCCTGTCTCCAGCTTTTCTCTTCGTTCGTTACCTCAATTGTGTATGAATGACTGTTAATTACATTTAATCTTAGCTCATTTGCTTTACCATCAGCTTTTCTTGGAACTGGAATAACTATATAGGGTCTGGGTGCTTTCGTGGGATTCGTACGCACATTACCTGGTGGGTGCACTGAAATTGGAACGCTTCGTGCACCAATAAAGAATGCAGTTCTGATTGTTAATGACAGAAAAACAATAATAATCACTACACATATGCACATTATCGTTCGAAAAGACAATTTGCAGCATTTTCTTCCAGGGAATTGGGGGTGCTCCTCTGCTTGTGGGAGGACTAGGTTACTGTTCTGGGCCCCCATTTCAATCATATCAATAGTTAAAGTTCTATAAAGATCTCTTCTTTTCATTTACTCCATTATGGTCTTTCAGGAGGTCTTGGATGTAAAAGTGTCAAGTGCTTCGTAAGTGTCCCCCCTCTCGAGGGTGACGATTGTCCCAGGTTGCGGGATGTAGTTTCCTTGCTAGACTATGGGAGAAGGTTAGACTAGCCTTTTTGGTGAGTCACATTCATTGAGCATATTCAAAATAAGTCAATTCCCAGTCCACCCCGCAAATTTGCTTTAGTCCGGAAGACATGCTGGAATCTTGTTTAAAAATCGAAAAGATTGAAAAAATTGGAATCAAATAGAAAAATGGAAAAAATGGTAAAAATGGAAAACTGGAAAAACTGCTACCGTTCAAAATCTAATCAAACATGGGAGTTAAATTACCATAAAAATGAGAAAAGAAAGATATAAATGGAAAACATAAAAAATAAAACAAAACAAGTGATGTAGTTCTCTTCCCTGCTCTTCTCGATCTGTCCCACGGTGGTAAGATGAAGAACTGTGCCTCTGTACACTCGATCTGTCCCACGGCGGAAAGATGAAGATCTGTGTCTCTGTCTCCTCGATCTGTCCCTCGGCAGAAAGATGAAGAGCTGCTTTGGTTTCGATCTGTCCCTCGCCAGAAGGTTTCACTGGAATCTCCTCAGGTACTCTCTTTGAACGTTGGGCAGATCCACCTGGAGCATGATACCGTGGAGTAGTGTGCCCATATGCGCAACATTAACTGGGTCTCTGAGAAAGGTGATGACGTCAACATCTGCAGGCCTCCCTACCATTTCTGGATAGTCAGTGACTAGACAAAACAGGACATTGTGCGCGAGGCGGCTGTCCTTAGGTGACAGGGACATTTTTCCTGCTTGGTTGGGTTCTGGATCACAGGCCTTTCTTTTGACGAGGACAGTCTCTGCACCCTTTGCATCACGTAATTTAGCTTGATCCACAATTGATTCAGGAATTCATTGTTCCTTGGATCTCTGATGAATGTTAGGGTATCTGTGGTTCTTCCAATGAATCCTGGGCACTCCTCTATGATGCGAAAGAAAAGCATATAAGTGAGTTCATCTATTATCACCTGTGGAGGAAACATCTGTGTTTATATTTCTGTACTCTGACAGTACTATGAGGGCTTCAGCGATGACAGTCAGTAATTGCCAGATCACCTTCTTGTTGGCAGGATCTCGAATAAAGTCTGTGACACTAGTTACTCTCCCTATGAGTGACGGATATGATATTACCACTAACTGGAAGTATGTGAGTACATCCCACGTGAGATTTCTGCTGGGAGATACCATACGTTCTGTACACAAAGTCTTGACACTGTTTGCTTCAGGATACTGTGTTAAGCTTTTGGCCAAGTCATGTTTGCAGCTTATCAGATTCTTGATTTTTTAAAAAAAATGTTATACTGCTTGCGTGTGCCTTGATTCAAGAGTTTGGTTATCAACGTTGTCATGGCTTTGGATGTGCAGTTCTCTTCTTCACCCTGCAACTAGAATGCACAGAGTGTTCGTTAAGTCCTTATCCCCCTTTGTTTGGAGGAACTGTCCAGTTTTAAGCCACAACTTGTATCCGGGTTCTTTGTCTTGGTTTTCCTGCTCATGCGTCCTTCTTCCTCGCCATAGCTCTTGTTTACACGTGCTGAGGTTCTTCCCCGTTGTCTGTAGTTTCTTCATGGTTAGATGCAGCTGGTGGGTTCTCCCCGATGTATGGTTTAATGTCATTTAGGAAGAGCCATGCCCTCCTGCCCTGCAACTTGATGGCTGAAGGAGTGCAGTCCTCCACGATGAAAGGGCCATTAATTCTTGGCTCATCCACCTTTTCCTAGTGTAGTTTCTGATCAGCACCGCATCACCAGGGAAGACGAGAGGCGCACATAGATTTTGAATTGAGTTTGTTTCAGCACCTCCTGCTGTGTTTTGTGCTGCGCTGCACCCTTTTTTCCATTGCTGCAGTTGGCCTGTAATGAGAGGGATTCTGGATGTCATGCAGCTCAAATATTCCTGCATCTCTATCCGCAGGACCTCTCTAGCTGGCTGGGCATCACATATAGCTCTATTTCTGGGGGCAAGAGGGGTCCTCATCCTTCTCCCAGTGACTATCTTGTGTGGCGTGAGATGATGGTCGGAGCCTGGTTGGTTCCGAAGTGCATACAATTCCAGTGGTAGACAGTGCAGCCATCCCTTTCTTAAAGTGAGGTTCAACTTGGCTAACCTCTCCTTTAATAAGCCGTTGAGCCTCTCACATATGCCATTTCTCTCTGGATGATACGCCGACGAGAACTTGTGCTTTATACCAAGCAAAAGCTGATTTGCTCAAAGACTGTGTTGACAAAGGGAGCCCCGTTATCTGACCTCATTACCTCGCACACCCCCCATCTAGGGAACACTTCCCTCACCAGAAATTTGGCAGCACAGGTAGAGTCTGGGTGTGTACAGGGACCTGCTTCTATCCATCTAGAGAATGGACACACCACTACAATTAAGTACCTGTACTCATTACATATTTAACATAATCGATGTGTAAGCGCTGAAAAGGCCCATTTGGCCGGGGGATGACTCCTCTCACTACTTTTAATGTGTGCCCAGCGGTGAACTGCTGGCAGATTATGCAGTTCACTATAAAGAATGCAACATGCTCTGCTAAATTCAGTGTAAACCAGTCTTCTGCGAGTGTTACAGCGAGATTTTCTTTTGGCATATGAATAGGGTAATGTAATTGCTCCAATGCTATCTTTAGTAAGGCAACAGTCATAACTGGTTTACCAGTGCTGTCTTGCCTCCACAACCCATCAGAGGGGTTTAAAGAACACCCTCGACATTTTCATAGATTCTTCTCTTCTTGGGGAGCCTCCCCTTGGAGCTCCATCAGCTGAGTCTGCCCCATATTGCTATAGGCTTCTGATGTGGCTCGTGCTACCATCATGCATTCATGGGTACCTGCCACCTCCACGCCCATGATTGTTTCATTTTTGGATGCCATACTCTTGGCTTCCGTGTCTGCTGCGTGGTTTCCACGTGACATGAAATCTGTCCCGTGAGTATGGGTAGCACATTTCACGACCGCTATGCCCACTGGGAGCTGTAGTGCCTTGATCAGCCTGTCCAATAAAGCTGCGTGCTGCACTGGCGCGCCATCCGCTCGGAGGTAGCCCCTCCTTTTCCAGCGCGCTAGTCCTGCATGCACTGTGGACGTCACATAGGCGGAGTCACTGTACACCGTTACTTCCTGGTCTGCATGATTCTCAATGGCGAGTATCAATGCCAATAATTCTGCAGCCTGTGCTGAATAATGAGATGGTATTCGTGCACTGACGAGTACTTGAAATTCTCCGTTTGCCATGTGTTTTATTACGGCAATGCCTGTATATCTTTGTCTGTCTTCTTGGTCGATTCTTGAAGAACCTTCAATGAAAACAATCTCACCTCCCACCAGGGCATTCTCCTTCACCCTGGGGATTTCATCATAGAATTCTTCGTAGTTTGCACAGTCATGTACCGGCTCGCCTTCAGTGACTGGTTCAGCTATGAACGTGGCTGGATTCACTGTTTTACATCAAACTATTTTGATCGATTGATTCGATATGATCAGCTCATAGGCAGAGGCCCCTTAAGATGTCAGTGTTCCTTTGGGATTCTCTAAAATGGCAAATAATGAGTGCTCAACATACAACGTCGTGGAGCATCCCATTACAATGGTTGTCGTTTTCTCTATGGTTAACGCTGCAGCAGCTAAGCTTTGTTCGCATGGGAACTGGCCTCTCATTACTGTGTCCAGATTCCCACTGTAATACGCCAGGGGCTTGTACCCCAATGAAGTTTTTTGAGCGAGTACTGCCGTCATAACATTGCCATTCGTGTGCGAGAACAGGTAGACTTCCTTTGCATAATTAGGAATCCCGAGAACTGGAGCCGCGCAAATTGCTCTCTTGAGTTCTGTGAACCCCTCTTCCATCGCTTCAGTCCATTTTTCCTTCTGTCGCTCGGGCCTTCTTCAGGGCTTGGTATATGAGCTGTAATCGAAGACCCATGCCCAATAGTTGCACAGGCATAGGAAGCTCTGCATTTGTTTTATCGTGAGTGGCTTAGCCGTGTTCATGATATCTTCAGCCCATTCTGGGGTTACCTTTTTCCCCTCATGCGAGATTAGCTGGCCTATGTACAGCAGCTCTTGTTGAAAGTATTGTAACTTTTCTTTGTCAACCTTATATCCTTTCTCAGCCAATATAGTCAGAAGCTGGATAGAATCGCGCCTGCATTCTTCTTCAGTGGTGCTGAAGATCAGAATGTCATCCACATACTGCAAAACAACACTGTCTACTGTAATGTTGCCTAGGTCCGGTTGAAAATGGATGGGGACTCACCGTACCCCTGCGGCAACCTCATACTTTTTAGGCGCATTTGTATGAACGTGAATGACATCAGATCTTGTGAGTCACGGTGCAGCGGGAATGAGAAAAAGCATTTTTCAAATCAATCACCGTGAAGTATTTCACCTCGATCGGTATGTTACATAAGATCGTAGATGGATTAGGGACTATAGGGAAATCTGCTTCGACAATATTGTTTAATATTCTTAAATCTTGGATTAAACACCATGACCCTCCCCTTGATTTCTTGACGGGGTAAATCATTGCATTGCAGGTTGATTCTGACGCCACCAGGATGCCCTGCTCCATCATGGCGGAAATTGTCTTCGCAATCCCTTCGTCCGCTTCTCTGGACATGGGATATTGTCATGCCCTTGGTAAAATTGCTCCTGGTTTCAATTTAATTTTCACTTCTCCTGCTCCTTTCAGGAGGCCTACATCATAGGGTCCTGTAGTCCATACTGAGACAGGCACCTGGGCCATGTCGTCGTCAAAGTATGCGGAGCAGATCAGTGCCAACATCATTCTCTGTGGCACTTCTCGTTTGATCATCTTGACCCAAAATATGAAACTTACTTCCACCCTTGTTTCTTCTGAGTCAGGGTGTTCTTCGAACAGATCATCATCGGTGACGTCAGTCACTCGGTACCCTTCTTCTATAGAGATAATTGCACCCCATTGTCTGCCTTCATAAACATACCCTTCAACCATTACTACCTTCCCTCGTACTGCTGCAATATGTATAGATAAGGGAAATAATTGTCCCTCTTCTTCATGCATAGGTATTCTTGGTCTAAATAGAAACTCATCAGGGGTTCTCATAGTTCTATCTGCGAGGCCTGGCAATCCCGCCATAAGCACACGCACGCCATATGCAAAGACTTCCGGTTCTAATGGTATAGCTCTCATGGCTATGTGTCCGGAGTACGCTCTGATCATTTTGCATACATTAGAATAATGCATTCCTGGAGTGGAGCATACTATGCCCTCCTCTTTGAATGATATAGTCATATTCAACTTTGTCATTAAATCTCAACCCAAAATGTTTACTGGGGTCTGGCATGAATATAACAAGGGTACATTCATCTCACATTCCCCCACAAAGACTGGGAGATTGTCCCTAAAGGGAACTTTACTGTGAGCTCCTGTAAAACTCTGAGTGTCTATGGCCTGAAGGAAAACTTGCCTTCTCGTATGCACAAGCGTGTTGCACTCGTGTCAACTAAGAAGGAATATTCTTTCCCCCTATGACGACATTTACCCTAGGTTCCCTCTTAGGGTCTGGTGTCACTGATAGGATAGAGCACATCAGAGTTTCCCGTGAGCTATCCTATTGTATATATAGGTTTGGTCCACTGTACACTTAAAGCAAATTAGTGAGATATCCACAAAGGTCCTTCCAGCAGGCTGGTGCAATTTAACCAGTCGACAGCGTAATATTATTTCATACCTCCCTTTGCAACGGGGAGGAATCTGGCGACAGGACCAAATACTTTACTAAGTTTAAATTACTGAATTAACTTACAACGTAGTGCCCACTCTATTCTTTATTTGGCTACTTGTGGACTTCCCCCATTACCAGGGTTGACTCCCCCTCCGGAGTTAGTGCCCTGCGACATTTGCAGTGGTGGCTGTTGGGATTGCCCCTGTGGCAAATTCCCCATATTTGAGGATTGAACCCTGTGCAGAGTACCTTGCTGCAAGCCTGGCGCCTGCTGATTCTGTGCACCACCTTGTTGTGGGACGGCAGGCTGATTCACCATGCCTGTTCCCATCCCTTGGGCATTTTGCCACATGCATTGGCTTCTGCACATGCGCGCCACATGTCCTGTCATTACACACAGCCAACACACTGGTGGTGGTCGGGCCATCTGTCCATCTGGCATAGTTGGACTGCCCATCTGCACATTTTGAAATCCACCTTGGTTGTTCTGAAAACCTCCCTGATTACTCTGCCATCCTCTTCCTCTGAATCCCCTACCCCTTGGGTAAAATCCTGTGCTTCGCTTGTTGCACGCTTGGCTCAGATGAGTTTGTTAGCATGGCTCCCTCGAGAGCATACTTTGAGAGTTTCTTTTGCACCAGCTTTGCTTCCTCGCCTTTACGAGTTGCCTCCTTTTTTCGATTCTTTTCTAGCAACAATCTACAGTAGTGTGCAATTGTCAACTGTATCTCGGCCCATCTCGGCTTCTATTCCTACCAATTTCTTGAGCTGTTTCTGCACCGGTTCTGGCAACCCTTGGCACAATATATGGTAGAATAGAGGGATAGATTTCGTCCAAGATTAATGTGTTTCGAGCACCCACGTGTCTTGAAAATTCTGGATATAAATCAAAGGATCCTCTGACTCTTTCATTTTTTGAGTCATTATAGCTCCCATATCAGAAGTGTCTGGGTACAGCGTTCGTATCGCTTTCCACACTGCTGCTCTACGGTTATTAAATGGTGCTCCGTCATGGGAAGTGTTAATTATGGTTACCCTAGGGTACCCGGCCCATTTCCATACATCGTTTTCCCTTTCACCAAGTATGGCAATCAGGAGGCCCTTAATGTCCCCTATAGCTAAGGTGACACCCACTGTCATTTTCTCTAACTCATGTATACACTTCCCTGCTCCTGATGTCAGCATTGGAAGCTTATTTTTAAGGTTCTCTCCGTCCATGTGTGGCCATGGAATATGTTGTGGTCTTGCTCCCCCTTTTCTAGCAGCGGGAATTGCTATGCGCAGTATTCCTTCTCTTTCCCCGCAGGGGTAGCATTCCCGCATCGCCGTCTCTCTGGCAATGTCATCAATCTGTCTACATAGGCAGGTGCTGACATCCCCCTCTGACCGTGGGCAGTTCCCTCATGTCGGCCGGAAGGCGCGGCAGACTTTGGTGCCCTAGTTGCGGACTCGCTAGTGTCTGACCATCGTACCCCTTGGTCCCTAGGGACAGTCACCCTGCTCCCACTAGTTCTGGTGGCCTCTTCAGTGTCATATAGCTGAGTGCTCTCCAAGCGCTTGTCTTCTCTTCCCCCTTGAGATATCTGTTCCAGCCCCATCTCATTGTATATTTTATCGATCGTTTCTCCGATGCTTCTGGTGTCGAAGTCATCTTCAATATTTCGCCCACTCGTACCTGGTACTGGGTCATTCGCAGTGAAGAATTCTTCAATGTCTTCCCATTCTACAATAGGATTTGGTTTTTTAACTTCCCGCTCCAGATATTCAAGATCCCGTGCCCTCTGTCTGCGCTTACGTTCTATTTCCTCATCCGTTTCCTTGCGCTTTCTCGCTTCTTCTCTAGCCTTATCTACTTCCCTCATCCTTTCATTTCTACGTTCCTTTGCCCTTCTAATTTCTTCCTCTTCTCTTTTTTTCACTCTTTTCTCACGTACCCTTTGCTCTTCTTCCAACCTTTGCTTATTCTGTCTGTACTGGTCATAGGCTGCCTTCTGTTTGTGATCGAGATGTTTCTCTTGCTCTTCGCGATATAGCTGTTCTCGCTTCAGCCTATCCTTCCTTCTTATCCTTTCGTCCCTCATTTCCTTCTCCTTTTCTCTCTCCCTTCTTTGCGTTTCATCAGACTTCTCTCTTGGTCTCACATCATCACTTCCTTTTCCATCAAGTTTCAATAATATTTGCCCTCCCATCCATTCGTCTTTTGCGAATGCTATCTCATCTGTTCTGTCTTCACTTCCTTTCCATTTCTTTCCTTCTCTCTCCTTAATGAGAGGTGCACAACTCTGTGCCTGGTCCTTTCTTTCATCATCGTGTCTCTCCTTGTCCCTCGGGCCAGCAGAGGTAAGATTAGTTTCCTCCTCCTTCTCTTTGATTTTGTCACTGCTGTATGTAGGTGACTCATACGTGGGGTTTCTGTACCACGTAGCTGCCTTAAGCTCTCTTAACGGGTATAGTCCCTCTGACTTACTCCCCTCGATTTCTGGCTCAGGCGGGGCTGGTAGCGCAGTAGGCATCTCACCCCCCTTCCGTGCATACGTTTAGTATCCAGTCTGCAGGAGGCGCTTCCTCCTTTGGCTGTTCAAACATTTTCCACAGTTCTAGAACAGCAAGATGTTTCTCTAGTTTCTTGCCTGTGTATGTGGCATGCAGATAAGTCATCATATGCTGTAAGACGGCTTTAGATAAAGACCCGTTCTGCGGCCACGGCATAAACATTTTGTGGGAAGTACCCTTAACCCACTCAGTGCTGTACTTTTTAAGCTTAGGTGCATGCATGGGTAACTGCTTACACAGATGTGCAAGGGGGGTAACCTCCTCCATTCTCAATTTTCGTTACCAACAATACTTATGCAGTGTCACCACGTTCACCAGCATAAGCGAGCACCAAGTACGCAAGCTCCAATCCAATCTTTTCCCGCCAACATTTTATACTTTCATTGGTGATTCCCTCTCAGTTACAGAATCGCGTAAAAACCAAATTTAATTTCAAACAATCAATGATACAGTTCTTTTTACATTTGACATATAACAGGACACGCAGGACAGACTTTTAACAGACTTGACAACTAGATGGACACCAGCTGCTTGGAAAGGCAGGTTCCTTCAGACGCAGTGCCCATTTTTCGAAGTTACGCTATCATTGTCCACGGGAAGCTTCTCAGTCTACTCAGCTGGAAGGTTGAAAGGACTTGTGATATTGCCGAAGGCCTAGAGTTACTTCATGCCGTCGGTCTATAGGTGTCTTAGAATTATACAATCAATAATCGATGGCCGAAACCATCCTCTGCTACCAAGTATACAGGAGAGCAGAGCATCCACTGACGGGCCCATAGATCAGGGCTCACTCTCTAATACCTGTAAGACAAGATAGCTGCACCATGTGAGGAATGGGGGTGCAGGATTCACTTACTCTAACAAGACTCAATAATGAGGACTCAATAGTTTGGCAAATGGAAGTCCGTTAAATGACAAGTACAAAAAACGGGGAAACAAATAGTAATCATCAATGATGCAATCGCCTGTCTCGCTTCAACTCCCAACTTCTTCATTGAGACAGCAACTTTTATGGATAAAATTCGTCATCATTTGACGTGCAAAACTCATAAGTTTGTCATGCAATTCTATTGGTCAGAAAGGTAACTTAAGTATAGGTGCTATATCTTTATATGGTAACAGAGCATGCGGATTGGATAGCTCTTATCGGGTGGGCGGCTACGCCCTTCCCACTACCTCACTCATGATAGACGCCACTACAACTACAACGTCTTATTGGTTCTACCAGCTATAAGACCCTAGATTATTTGTTCGATTGTGATTGGATGGGGTACACCCCTAGACATAAATCTCCACTTTAATTAGCAGCATGCAGAATGGACACCCAGATGCGGAGTGCCCCACGATTCACCCTGCCTCCCTTCCATCAATCAGTACCTTTAGGTTAGGGCTATGTGTCAATTAGTTGGCTGAGGAAGGCCTCGAAACTGTAGCTCTTATCAGGAAAAGTTATGGCATCCTCGGGTTCTGGGTGACATCAGGCGTTGGTACCTCTCTGCCCTTGGCTGGTCACGTGTCTGTTCACTGTGAATCTGCTTCTTTTTCCCTCTTATTCGTGTATTTGATTCTTCCATAGCCTTGCCACCTGCCTGGGGCCTCCTTATCACGACCTTCACTGGCTGGCTGGTATGCTCTGAAGTTTAGTTTCTACAGCGTTGCCGCTCTCCTCCCTTCCTGGAGTTCACCTCGAATTCCCAGGCATTGAGCTGCTTTTTACTGGGTTTTGATTCTGCTCTTTCCTTCGGGTTTGGCTGGAATATGAATCTTGGCCTTGTTAGTACCTTGCGACCTGGGCTTAATTCTGCCTTTACAAAATGGAGTCGCACTTGTATAGCGTGCTTCATTGAGGTAGAGATATAATTGGCGCATGCCGCTCTATTCTACTAAGCATTGCAAGCAGTACCGCTTTCTTAGCTTCTTGCGTTCCAACCCTATTTACATGCATTCAGTTAGTCGTATATTTTCATCTTACTTCATGGTTACGTTTCAGTTTGCTAACATTGTTTCTTCTTATAGGTCCATTACATCGTTATTCTTTATTTTTCGTCCTTGTGTGTCAGTTTTCGTTCGTCGTTTGTGTTCATTTGTTGTCACTATCTGCCCTCCATTAAGGCTCTCTGGAACTCTTCAGGGACTGTTTGCAAGTAATCTTCATTTCGTATAAGCTGCTGGTATGGTTGTCTCAGTGGGTACCTTGCAGCCCACGGTTGTCTGGTTATTGGTGCTTCAATAGGTATACATGTTCCTCTGGTGGGTACTGGGCAGAACCCCACTGTGGCTCTCTGTTGGTTCATTTGCTCCTTATACATCACATATCTTGGCGAGTATACTTCTGAGTGTAGGCCATATTTGGGACCTCCTCTACACAACTATATATATATATATATATATATATATATATATATGCACAGTATCTAATCTTCCAATGTATTTACTATATTGCAGTTTCCATGAAAATCTACAAAATAACAAATAACAGTATATATATATATATCCAATTAGTTTAAGTGTTTAAAATCTACAGCCTCATTCAGGATTAACCCATCTGTTGCCAAAATGTACCTTGGCTCTGTCTCACAAAGTCAATTCTTCATGTACATTGTATGGTTGAATTACTATTTCATTTTACATCAAACAATGGAATCTAAATCAAGTAAAAAGCCACTTTAGTAAGTGATAAAATCAACCCAGCTTGCAGAGCTCAAATGTAAAGTCATATCCTCATCATTAGCCTGACCTGTGAGTGGGCACATTGTTTCAACCATGGCAGCAGCTTCCTGCATTTTGGATCGCCGCCGCCATCTTGCTCAACCTAGTGTATATCGTCAAGTTATGACGCGTTATGATACGATAACTCCATGCATATTGTGACGTCATTGCATTGCCGTATTCCTTGGACAGTTTTGTAAACAATGTTTAATTCACGGGAACACCCGCCCGCGAATATTGGCATTCCATGCTGCAAGTGATTGCATCAGAGTGGTACCTACTTGTTCCCAGTTTCACTCCGAACTCATACTTATATATAGTTTAGCTTAATGCCAGAAGTGTTGTCCCTTCAAATATTCATTACTCATTCAGACTAGCATATCAACAGACTGATATTAGTATCCTATTTAAGCCTGTTAAATTGGTGTGTACTATTAGTTTGTGAATAAAGAGCCCCATTGGGCATATGGTGTGAGTAATAATTCTGAAGGTGTATCTTCCTCCTGATGCTAGTGTCCAATCAGAGGCGCCTACCAGCCATGTTGGAATTGGTCTCCCAAGCCACAACATATGGGCCCTCATTACAAGTCAGGCAGTGGAACATGGTGCTATTAGCACCATGGTCCATGCCGGATTCCGCCATGGTGGATGGCGGAATTACCGCCCCATTCCAAGGTGAGTGGGGCGGTAATTCCCCATTCACCATTTGCCCTTCCCCATTCCCATTTTTGCCCCATAGGGCATAATGGGGATGGGGAAGGCGCTAATTACGGCACCGTAAATTACGGTGCCGTAATTAGCACCAAGGTCGCTTACCGCCTTGGACTTTAACGCCTGCAAAAAGCAGGCGTTAAAGTGTGAATCAGGCGTTAAGGGTTAACAGCGCCGACGGCGCCGTTAAACCCTTAACGCCTGACTTGTAATGAGGGCCATGGTATCATTACATGTTCTTAGGTCATATGACTGTTCATTGGTATACAATCATATAGAATGCTATACAACATATACTTTTTGTGTTTTTCCATACCAGATCAGAGTTAGCATTCAACCACAAAACGTGTTCATGTCGTCCACCCTTATTCATATAAAAGGTTTAATTTCAATGTCCTTGTCTAATCCAAGTACTGTACTTTTCACTTTGCAAATAGGTTTCGCCTCTTCCTGTCTCAAGATCAGTTTGCAGTCTCCCCATCTTGTGCTTGGATGTAATCACAATATATGATATGATATGATATTTTATTTATATCGTGCTCATACACAGGTATTTCAGAGCACGTCCAGGCAAAGGGAGCGGAACATTGGAGAAACAAAAACAACAATCTTACTAGGCCCAGAGACATTGAGAATGCGCAAGTGCATGGGGAAGGGAAAAGGGGAAAAGTGCATGGGGAAGGGAAAAAGGGGGAAAGTGCAGAGCATAGGAGAACATAAAATAAATAGAAGTAAATAAATAATTAAATAGGGTGCTAGCAGTGGTAGTGCAGCATCTAAGAGGCAAAGGTGCTAGGTTAGTCAGATAGGGTGTATCAGATAAGTGCAGAAGAAAAGTGGGTCAGGAACTGTATGGGTACAGATACAGGCCCCAGTGCAAGGGGTGGACCGGAGCAGTGCAGGAGGATGGCAAGGTGAGCAGGTACCTGGGCCCGACGGGCAGAGGGTGGCCAGGTGCCCATTGCTGAGGGAGAGGGCAGATCAGCAGGGGAGAAGTGTGGCAAATGCAGAAGCGAAGTAGAAGGTCTTGAGGAACTTCCGGATGGTTTTCCTCAAGTTTCAAGGTGGCAGGGAGGCAGTTCCAAAGGGAGGCCCCAGCCGAAGACAGAGATCTACCTCCAGCTCGTTTCTTTGAAAAACGACTGACCCTGAGGGAGTTAAAGATAGAAGAGCGAAGGGCTTGAGAGGGAAGGTATTTACAGAGGGATAGTTGAAGGTATAAATCACATACTTAGTTCTGCAATTGATAAAAGCCTCTATTTGTACCCGTTGGTTAAAATCATTGTATGCAAATGTGTCTCGTGAATATTATTGAGGGGTATCCTGAAAATATGACTTGGATCCAACCCTCAAGGCCTGGAATTGGACAACTCTAAAAGGTTGTGTTGGCACTGATCCAAAAGAGTCCCATTGTCCTTTGATGGTGTGTTGTGTGTGTGGTTTCTTGGTTTGTTTATATAAGAAGGAAACTGTGGGAGGGTGTCTTCTGATTGAGATTTCTTCTGGTCTCCTGCTGGTTACAGTTAAATAACTAGTCTGGTTTTGATTGAGTAATGCTGGTAAAGTCTGCTGGTGTGGGGCCTTGCAGTTCTGGTTTACAGAAAAAGAGCGCAAGAAGATCAACCTATATGTGTGCAAGTTTCTTCCCCAAGCAAAGTCAGACTGATCACAAAAAAGCCCTGGCAGCATTAAAGGACATTGTGCACATGCAAACACAGTTGCCATGTACGCAAATTGTATGTGCACATGCGCAATGAAATTACAAAAATGCATGACTTGTTTGCTCTAAATGCAATGGGCATGCACAAATGGGATTTGCGCATAGAAAACTTTGCAAATGTGCAATGTACCATGATACTGTCCCCTATACCTACCCAAGTTGTATTTCTAATTCTGAATAAATGATAGCTTGACTGGCTGCCAATATTTGTTGGACATTCTCTGACAGCTTTTTCGGCCCACCAACATTTTATGGACTTTAGGGGGTCTAGGATGCATGTAAACAGCTTTTTCGGGCCTCCAAGGTTTCTCTAACATTTTGGAGCCCTAAGTTGCATTTTAGGGCCTTTTTTGGGCTGCTAACATATTCTGAACTTTCAGGGCTGTAGGGTGCATCTTTTGTGCCAAAAATATTTTCAGGAATTTCAGGGGTCTAGGATGCAGGTTAAGGTCCTTTTCAGGCTGCCAATGTTTTTGGGACATTCAGAGCTCTCTGGCAGCTTTTTTGGGCAACCAACATTTTCTGGACTTTAGGGGGTCTAGGATGCATGTAAATCCCTTTTTGGGCCTCCAAAGTTTTCAACCTTTTTGCAGGCCTAAGATGCATTTTAAGGCCTTTTTTGGGCTGCTAACATATTCTGAACTTTCAGGGGTGTAGGATGCATTTTTCGTGCCCAAAATATTTTCAGGAATTTCAGGGGTCTAGGATGCAGGTTAAGGTCATTTTCAGGCTGCCAATGTTTTTGGGAGATTCAGAGCTCTCTGGCAGATTTTTTGGGTAACCAACATTTTCTGGACTTTGGGGGGTCTAGGATGCATGTAAACCCCTTTTTCGGGCCACCAAAGTTTTCTAGATTTTTGTAGGCCAAAGATGTGTTGAAAGCCTTTTTTGGGCTGCCACAATTTTCTGGACATTCAGGGGTGTAGGGTGCATTTTTGGGGCACATTTTTTTTTCAGGAATTTCAGGGGTCTAGGATGCAGGTTAAGGCCTTTTTCATACAAAACTGCAATTATCTATGGATACGTGCATACCCTCCATTCATTCATGATATAATTCATGCGTAAGGACGCTGACAAACATCCCTTCATAAAGGATAGCCCTACTCAAAGGTCATATATTATAGACAAATAACGGTGTGTATGTTTGAAGTTCATTTATTACATTTATGAATCAAATTTCATTGTAAAACAATCATTTGTAAGAAAAACCACATGCAACACATTGACATTTCATATATTAAAAGCCAAATTTGAAGAGACACATATCACATCTAGAAAAACACATATCATATCAAAGCCAGTGATCACAACTCACCCATCCTTACTCACATCCACTTTCATCCCCATTCATACCATCAACCATTCATACTGTGCAAAAACCACAATTCTAATAATTCTGTTCTAAAAGCAGAACACCCATCTATTAGGGCTAGAATCCTGTTGTATATTTACAAAAGCATAGTTAACACTGTTTTTTCCTCTCACAGTTAAACAAGGCCATTGTTCAAAGGAACTTACTTATGGACATATATCAATTACCATATTTTTTGAAAAAGTGTTGAACTCAAGACAGCCTAACTAAACAAAGTGGGCTCTATGGTCTTGTCTACTCGAGTTTCGGGCACCACGATAGCCATATACCCTTTCTATCTGATGCGCCTCATCAGGACATATAAATTTTTAGGTACAAAAAACTAATTCATGTTAACATAATTTTGCTTGATGTGTAATTATTGTCATCCAGGTGTTCAATATACAACTTCTTCCCATTTACAACGTTTTCATGCCTCTATAGGTCAAACTGTGTTGCTGTGAGAGCCACTTCAGTCAAAAAGGGGGACAGGCAGGGAAGCAGAGAAAAAAAGCAAAAAAACATTTATTTTATAATAATCACTCTCTACCATATCTCCCATATTTTCAACATCTTATCATGGCTTGTTGAATACTTTCTATCTAAAAAACATCACACCCCAATTTGTCCTGTCCACACCCCTCCATAGTAGTGGGCATATCTGAGTCTAGGTAATTATACCCTTATTTGAACAAGGAAAGCTTGTGTCCTCTCCTTAGATTCGTGGAAAGGTGCTGTCGCTAACCCATGCTGAACAACATCCTCCCCACCCCGCGTGAGCAATACACACAAAATGTGGGAGCACAAGGTCTCCTGAATGGACAAAGGCCCCCTCTTATCTCAAATCCCACCAATGAAAGATTCAATGAATGGCCTCAAAGCGGTATCCTAGCTGCGAGCACGGAGCGGGACTTCTTTGTTGGACAATATTCTTTCTGTCTGTTGGTATAAATACATGAATGCCATGTTATACCACCCCTGTATATAACCCTCACATTGATGTCCTGTCCTATAGCGCTTCCCATTTGTTTCTATTGCCAAGATTGCATCCCTATATAGTAATCTGTCCCAATATGCACATCTAAGTGCATTTCCCATCCTCATTTACCTTGTAAATGTGGCCCATAGATTCTGTGCGGATGTCACTTCCCCACGGTCCTTTCTTGGGCACAGACACAGCTCAAAGGGATGCTGTTCCCATTCCCCAAAGTTTCTCCAATAGATCTTTCTCTCCGGTTTGCTAGTCCTTGCTGTGTGTGTCCACAGACACTAAAAATAGAAAGGAGGGGGTGGGAGGGAGAGGGGGGGAGGGGGTGGACATAGAAAATCGGAAGGGTTATGTGGATTAGTCCAAAATCACACTACCCGTTCTGTCATGCGGGACCAGTGTCGACCCCTGTCCACCGCCGGCCGCCAACCCGCCGCGGGAGAGTTCCTCCCAGGAGGGCAGCAAACCGATTGCTGACCTCCAGGGAAAGCTCACCCATGCGGCGGTCACGGCACGCAGTCGGGAGCCAGTGTCTCACATGGCCCACACACCCAGAGCATTTGCTCGCAACGCTGAGGGCTCAGAGTTTGCCAAAGTTTGTTGACCTATGTCTAAAATTGTCCAGAATCCCACTGCGCTCGTCTTACCTCATATTCTTGATACAGGCTACACCACCGCCACACATGCAGAGTTCACCTCCAGATTCTCTGAGTTTTGGTTGCTAAGACTCGGCGTCCATTGTGCCATTTTCATGTGTTCAAATGTGAACACGCCCTCCTTCGCAGACCGCGCTTCCGATTGCAACGGCGGGATCCAACACAACGTCCGGACAAGTTTCTGCATTATATGTTCCCATGGAGATAGTTAAAGGTTGAATCGAATTAAAGGGCCAATACGCCCATACACACTGAGGGCTCCTCTGCTGCAACCAGCACCCCAATTGGGTCTGAAAAGAAAAGAAACTCACCCAGCACAGCCAGGCATGTACCAATGGTTCCTGAGGTGAGCCAAAGGCCAGTTCCATGTTATTTCGCGTGGTACCCATTTGGGATACAGCCCAAAGATTTTAGGTGTTTGCAATTCGCCCGGTCTAATAAAGTTGTTGCAGTAATACCCAACATGGAGTCTCCCAAGGGAACCAGAAATGCAATCTCCATTGATGTGTCATATATTTATAAGATACCCAAAATTAATGTTGATTCGGTACGATTGTCCAGGGCCTATTAGAACCCGCTGTATCCATTCAAGATGGCCAATGTACCACCAACCGTAAAATGGACCAATTGAGAATACCACAATCTTGCAAGGTCTGGCAAAGCTTGCTATGTACAATCAAAAAAGCCAATATGTATATCCATATTGTATGGCCCAGTTGTAAGTGCTCTTCTTACTGTATTAAGAATGCCCACTGAATATCCTCGTTGAGGACAGTTTCATGAGTGTTGAGTCGATGAATCCATTTTTGTTCCAATTTGGCTAACCTGTATTGCTGTAACGCTCACCTTGTATCCACAGGGATGACTCTCGACTGGTCTGGGACGCTTCTAGGGACACAGCAACTTTCCCGGGGTTTGTTCTGCCAGGAATCAGTTCTAGAAGACAGGGGATGAATTTTAGCGACTACTCCTTCCCTCGAGACCCACCTCCCTGTGCTCCCCTTGCAGTTTCCCCTTGGGATTTCTCTCACCTTGATTTTCGGAATGTTGCACTCTCTGTCCTGCCGTGCTGGGCAGGGGCGCGTTGTTGTTGGCACTGACCCGCCTAGTTACTTCACTGGCGTGGCCTGGAGTCCAGACCGGCTGTGACTCCACTTTTCAGGTAAGTCTTTCGTATTTAAGAGTAATGTCTGTATTGATAGATGCTCCAATAACCTTCTCTTGTCTTGCAGGAGCTGATGGAATGAGCCGAGGCTGAAGGCAGAGCTAGAGAAGGTAAGTATGCGCACGGTGCGGAGCTGAAAGTGTCCTTGCAAGTCGGCTGACCTGTGCTGTTGTTCCTTGCAGGTCGCGGGAGGAATCCTGGAAGAAGTGATCGATCGGGTCCAGACGCCAATGGAAGATGTTAGGAATGGCAGAGGCCTTCCAGGAAAGCTGAGTAAGTAAGCTTATTTGATGTCTTATTCTTTCCTCTATTTTCCGAAGATGTTGCAGGAAGAGGATGAAGATGTCCCTGAAGACTCCGACTGGATGGAGGAACTGGAGCTCGACAGGTAAGGGTGGCTGTGGTTCTTTGTCTTTTCTCGCCTGTGCAGGCCAGGATGCTGAGCAGGACCTGGTGAATGTCACGCTGCAAGAGCAGAATAACGTGAAGCGCGTGCCTCGGGTCGGGCGTGGTTTAAATACCCAGCAGGTAACCCAGCTGCCTTTGGGGTGGGCCCCGTCCTGTGTGATAGACTGCTTGTTGCAGTTCCCCGTTGATCGTTGTGGAGGCAGCCATGTTTGCCCATTGTCCATTGAAACCCACACCTGCCAAGTGAGCCTGATGCCAACGGCGTCAGGATTGAGTCCAAGGCACCGGAGACAGGCTGAATTGGGCCCTTCTGGCCTTGTTAAAATACTGTGGTGAGAGCCACAGAGCCCGAGTCCCATGGCCTGGGGTTAGGGTCGTGACAATTGCATTGAGTATTGGCTGCTGTCCGGGGACAATTGATCTATTATGGTCCATTGTATATCCTCTTCTGTGTGGTTTTCTGCTGTGTAATGTTGTACCAAGGGTCCAGTCCTGCATTTTGTGTGAATGCGTGACCTATGTTCGCTGATCCGGATGGATACCTTCCTTGTTGTCATACCTACATATAGTAGGTTGCAGGGGCACCAGATAACATAAATAACATTACTGGATGCACAATTTGTGAATTGTTGGAGTTGCCAATTAAATGTTCCATGTTTGAAACTAGTAGTTTTTGTAGTGAGATGGCAAACGCTACACTTCCACATGGATGATGACCCAGAATTCGTTCTTTGCTATTGCTCCAGGCAGCTATTAAGCTGGTCTGTGCAAAATTAGCGCCAATGGTTTGCAACCTAGAATGAACCAAATGGTCCTGGAGATTCTTTGACCGTTTTAAGGCAAACAGAGGCAGTCCACTGGTACAACCTGTACTAGTGACAAGATTCCAATGTTTTTTAATTAGCTTTTTGACCTGTACTGTTTGTGGTGAAAAAGATGATACACACACCAACCGATCGGTATCCGTTTTCTTCCCCCTCGGACTCAAACAATGTTTCCTCAGTTTCCACCTTGCCCGTTTTGCCGATCTCTTGATTAGTTTGTGTGGGTACCCTCTCTCCAAGAGTCTAGTACCCAAAAGGTCGGCATGTAATTTGTAATCTGCCAAATTTGTACAATTCCGTCGTAACCTAAGGAATTGGCCGTAAGGTCAATTATCCTTTTGGGAATGTGGATGTTGACTCGAGTATTCAAGCAAACTGTTCCGATCGGTCTCCTTTCTGTATGAAGATGTAAATATACAGCCTTGTTTTTGAGCAATGATTACATCCAAGAATGGTAACTGCACTGGATCCCAGTGTCTTGTAAAAGTCAGATTAGGTTTACACTCTTTTAGCCAAGAGAGCAAGGCCTTTATCTGTTCTTCCACAACAGTCCAAATGAAGAATATATCGTCGATATATCATTTCCAATGGGAAACATACTCCACAAATGGGTTGTTGTTATACACAAACTGGTCTTCAAATAATGCCATGTATATGTTGGGCAAACTGGGGGCAAATGCTGCCCCCATGGCAGTAGCATGTTTCTGAGTGTAGATGTCATCTAGAAACTGGAAAAAGTTGTTGCATAAGTTGCTCCAATAGATTTAATACAAAGTGGGTTGGTATCCCATGTGGTCTTGCCCGTCCATTCAGCCGCTCTTCAATGCTTGCTAATGCCTCATCCTGGGGGATATTTGTATAGAGGGCGGTGATGTCTAATGTCACCAACAGATTTTGGTTCCCAACAATACTCAGTCCCTCATAGTGGTTGATAGTGGCCATTGTGTCTTTCAAAAATGATGGTGAATCCTCCGCCAATGCATGAATCGCTTTTTCAATATATTTCCCCGCCGGTTCCAGAACGGAACCGCACAGTGAAATGATTGGTCTCCCGGGGGGGTCGACACTGTCTTTGTGCACTTTTGGCAGTGCATAGATAGTCGGCATCCGGCACTCTCTGGGTGTTAGAAAACATGCGTCTTCTGGTGTCAAGGAACCACCCTCTATGCCTTGGGTGCATAGTTCTTGTAACATCCCCATAAGTCTGTCAGTGTGATCCACACGTATCTTTTCATAATGATTGGTGTTGCTATTCCTCCCCCTTTATCGGCAGATTTAATCACTATGTTTTTATTCCCTGCCAAAGATTTTAAAGCCTATTTCTCCTCTATTTACAGATTCTGTTTGTGTTGCGCACTACCAGGTTGGTTTATAATTACTGGTAGAGCCTTCAATACCAGTCTTTCAAAAGTAACAATTTCTGCCAGTATCTCGTTGGTGTTGGGGGTGAAAGAGGACTTGGATCTGAATCCTGTCAGGGATTCATCGAGTCGGTCTGGTTTTTCCATGAAGAACGCTTTGAGCATAATGGTCCTAAAGAACCTCCTGAGTTCGATCTCTAGATTGTTAATAGTATTATCAGCCGATGGTACAAAGTTAAACCCTTTCTTCAAAACCCCCTCTTCAATGGGGGTTAAATGGTGTGTGGATAGATTGAATACTGATGTTACATTACGCGTTACCGGGATATCCCCGTTGTCTCGTGTTGAATGTCTGCTGATGTCCCACTGGCGGGCCGTTGCCTCTGGGTGGGCACCTGCCTCTTGGACCATCCCGGCCTAAAAAATTCTGGCCTGTGTTGTTACTGTTTTGCCCACGTGTGGGATTGCTCGGATAGCTCCCAGAAGAGCTTGTGTCAGAGAAAGTTAACCACTGCTTGCTGTTGTTGGGCCTGCCTTAAAACCTGTGGTTCCAATTAGGAGCTTTATAATCTTTCGCTAGGTAAGGGTACACCTTTTCTTTAGAGAAGGCTGCAATGTCTGTTTTTAGTTTATTAGATTTTTTCAATAAGTTGAATTTCTTAAATTCGTCCCACTCTAAATCGATGGCATTCAGTGGGTTTTTGGCTTCCACCAGTGTGCCACTTGCCAAAAAAGTTTCTTCCTCCACCTCCAGCTCCTGTTTTTGCTTGGTTGCCAATCATTCGGATGCATTAATTGTTAACAACATCAGATCTCAACTACACTTAGTCGAGATCTGACTAAAACAGACTGTAGTGATTTAGGTTTCCATGCTGTCTTTGAAGAATGAGTAGAATGCTGAGTGAGTGACATGGAATCTTGCTGGTGAGAATGTTGTTGTATGGTTGAGAGTTCTAAGTGAGAGAGTTGGTGAGATGTAGCCTACCTGGGAGGATGCCGGTGCATGTTTGCCTTGAGCTCTGACTTAAGAAACATAAAAGATGTACTGGAAACTCATTAAAGGAACAACTAGAACATCAAGAGATGTCAGAGTCATCATTGGGAACCCAGAGCTTTACACAGACCTTGTACTCTTTATCCTCCAAAAAGACTGCTGGGAGGACATGTATTTGTAGACCCAGAGGAATGGTGCTTGCCTTCAAGTACTCTTTGAGTAGGTGCCCATGTAATTCGATGCAGAATCCCTTTTTCTTTGCTCTTAATGAAGTCTCTGGTGTAATTCAAAAGTCTGCATAGTCTGCTTGTGGTACATCGTTAAAAATGGTTGAGCCACCAATGGCCTCTTGGATCTGTGCTTCTGTATAACTCAAGGTTTCCCTTTCAGCCATGGTTCAGATTAATCCAACAACCTGGGGAGAGGGAGAAGGGTGAGAATCTGAGTGTGTATTGCCCCACAGGGACGGAGAATGCCAACACTGAGTTAGCTTACTCTATTATTTTCACACCCCCAAAGGGGTGTCGTTACAGAACAAGGACCACAACAACCAAGGGCTGTACTAAGTGTAATATAACCCACAAAGTTGTCAAGCCTAATATTAATTTTACAAGGAATAGGGAGGGTCTCAGGCTATCAAAGACCATACAAAACTGCAATTATCTATGGATAAGTGCATACCCTCCATTCATTCATGATATAATTCATGCGTAAGGACACTGACAAACATCCCTTCCAAAAGGATAGCCCTACCCAAAGGACATATATTATAGACAAATAATGGTGTGTATGTTCGAAGTTCATTTATTACATTTATTAATAAAATGTCATTGTAAAACAATAATTTGTAAGAAAAACCACATGTAACACATTGACGTTTCATATATTAAAAGCCATACTACAAGAGAAACATATCACATCTAGAAAAACACATATCATATCAAAGCCAGTAATCACAACTTTTTTTTTTCAGCCTGCCAATGTTTTTTGGACATTAGGAGCTCTCTGACAGCTTTTTCATGCCACCAACATTTTCTGGACATTAGAGAGTCTAGGATGCATGTGGACCTGTTTTTTGGCCTCCAAAGCTTTCCAGATTTTTGGAGGACTAAGATGCATTTTAGGTCATTTTTTGGGCTGCCACCATTTTATGGACCTTCAGGGGTGTAGGGTAAATTTTCTGGGCTTACAATATTTTCAGGAATTTCAGGGAAATAGGATGCGTGTTAAGGCCTTTTTCAGGCTGCCAATGTTTTTGGGACATTCAGAGCTCTCTGATAGCTTTTTTGGGTCTCCACATTATTTTGGACTTTAGGTGGTCTAGGATGCTTGTAAACCCCTTTTTTCAGGCTTCCTAAATTGTCGACATTTTGGAGGACTAAGATGTGTTTTAAGGCCTTTTTTTGGGCTGCAACCATTTTCTAGACCTTCAGGGGTGCATTGTTTGGGCCCAAAATGTTTTTGGGGAATTCAGGGGTCTAGGATGCGGGTGAAGGCATTTTTCAGGCTGCAAAAGTTTTTGGGACATTCAGAGCTCTCTGGCACAGTTTTTGGGCAATCAACATTTTCTGGATTTTAGGGAGTCTAGGATGCATATAAACCCCTTTTTAGGGCCTCCGAAGTTTTCTAGATTTTTGAGGACCCAAGATGCATTTTAAGGCCATTATGGGCTGCCAACTTTTTCTGAACTTTCAAAGGCGTAGAATGCACTTTTCAGGCCGAAAATGTTTTTGGAGAATTTCAGGGGTCTAGGATGTGGGTTAATGCCCTTTTCAGGCTGCGAATGTTTTTCAGACATTCAGTACTCTCTGACACAGTTTTTGGGCCACCAACATGTTCTGAACTTTAGGTGGTTTAGGATGCCTGTAACTCCCAAATTATTAAACCCCTTTTTTGTGCCTCCAAAGTTTTCTACATTTTTGGAGGCCTAAGATGCATTTTAAGGCCTTTTTTGGGCTGCTAACATATTCTGAACTTTCAGGGGTCTAGGATGCATTTTTCGGGCCAAAAATGTTTTTAGGAATTTCAGGGGTGTATGATGTAGGCTAATGCCCTTTTCAGGCTGCAAATGGTTTTGGGACATTCAGAGCTCTCTGACACAGTTTTGTGGTCACCAACATTTTCTGGAATTTAGGTGGTCTAAGATGCCTGTAAACCCGTTTTTTGGGCCTCCAAATTATTCTACATTTAAGCAGGCCTAAGATGCATTTTAAGACCTTTTTTGGGCTGCCAACATTTTCTGAACTTTCAGCGGTGTAGGATGCATTTTTCGGGCCAAAAAGTTGTGGGGGGAATTTCGGGGGTCTAGGATGGTGGTTAATGCCCTTTTCAGGCTGTAAATGTTTATGGGACATTTAGAGCTCTCTGACACAATGTTTGGCTCACCAACATTTTCTGGACTTTCAGGGCATTATACAGGGCAAAAATGTTTTTGGGAATTTCAGGGGTGTAGGATGCAGGTTGACCTTTTCAAGCTGCAAATGTTTTTGGGACATTCAGAGCTCCTTGACAGTTTTTGGGCCACCAACATTTTCTGGACTTTAGGCGGTCTAGGATGCCTGTTAACCTGTTTTTTGGGCCTCCAACGTATTCTCCATTTTAGCAGGCCTTAGAAGCATTTTAAGGCCTTTTTTGGGCTGCCAACATTTTCTGAACTTTCAGGGGTGTAGGATGCATTTTTCGGGCCAAAATGTTTTGGGCGGAATTTCAGGGGTCTAGGATGGGGGTTAATGTCCTTTTCAGGCTGCAAATGTTTTTGGGACATTCAGAGCTTGCTGACACAGTTTTTTCACCACCAACATTTTCAGGATTTTGGGTGACCAAAAATGCATTTTAAGGCATTTTTTGGGCTGCCAACATTTACTGAACTTTCAGCGGTTTAGGATGCATTATTCAGGCAAAAAATGTTTTTGGGAATTTCAGGGGTGTAGGATGCAGGTTGCCCTTTTCATGCTGCTAATGTGCTTGGGACATGCAGAGCTCTCTGACACAGTTTTTGGGCCACCAACATTATCTGGACTTTCAGGGGTTTAGGATGCATTATTCAGGCCAAAAATGTTTTTGGGAATTTCAGGGATGTAGGATGCAAGGTGCTCTTTTCAGGCTGCAAAGGTTTTTGGGACATTCAGAGCTTGCTGACACAGTTTTTGGGCCACCAACATTATCTGGACTTTCAGGGGTTTAGGATGCATTATTCAGGCCAAAAATGTTTTTGGGATTTTCAGGGGTGTAAGATGCAGGTTGCCCTTTTCACGCAGCAAATGTTTTTGGTACATTCAGAGCTCCCTGACACAGTTTTTGGACCACAAACTTTTTCTAGATTTTTCGAAGCCCAAGATGCGTTTAAGGACTTTTTTGGGGTTCCAACATTTTCTGGACTTTCAGGGGTTTAGGATGTATTATTTTGGGCCAAGAATGTTTTTAGGAATTTAAGGGGTCTGGGAAGGGGGTTAATGCCATTTTCAGGCTGCACATGATTCTGGGACATTCAGAGCTCTCTGACACAGTATTTGGGCCACCAACATTTTCTGGACTTTCAGGTGTTTAGGATGCATTATTCAGGCCAAAAATGTTTTTGAAAATTTCAGGGGTGTAGGGTGCAGGTTGCCCTTTTCAGGCTGCAAATGTTTTAGGGCCATTCAGAGCTCCCTGGCTCAGTTTTTAGGCCATCAACATTTTCTGGACTTCAGGAGGTCTAGAATGCACGTAAACCCCTTTTTTTGGGTCTCCAAAGTTCTCAAGATTTTTGGAGGCCTAATATGCGTTTAAAGGTCTTTTTATGGCTGCCAATATTTTCTCGACTTTCAGGGGTGTAGGATACATTTTTTGGGCGAAAAATGTTTGTGGGGAATTTCAGGGGTCAAGGATGTGGGTTAATCCCACTTTCGGGCTGTAAATGTATTTGAGACAGTCAGAGCTCTCTGACACAGTTCTTAGGCCACCAGCATTTTCGGGACTTTAGGGGGGTCAAGGATGCCTGTAAACCCCTTTTTTGGGCCTCCAAAGTTTTCTACATTTTTGCAGGCCTAAAATGCATTATAAGGCCATTTTTGGGCTGCAACATTTCTGAACTTTCAGGGGTGTAGGATGCATTTCTTTTCGGGCCAAGAATGCTTTTAGGAATTTCAGGCTTGTAGGATGCAGGCTAATGCCCTTTTCAGGCTGCAAATGTTTTTGGGACATTCAGAGCTCTCTGACACAGTTTTGTGCCCACCAACATTTTCTGGACTTTAGGGGGTCAAGGATGCCTGTAAACCCATTTTTGGGCCTCCAAAGTATTCTGCATTTTAGCAGGCCTCAGATGCATTTTAAAGCCTTTTTTGGGCTGCCAACATTTTCTGAACTTTCAGGGGTAAAGGATGCATTTTTCAGCCAAAAAGTTTTGGGGGGAATTTCAGCGGTCTAGGATCGGGGTTAATGCCCTTTTCAGGCTACAAATGTTTTTGGGACATTCAGAGCTCCCTGACACAGTTTTCTGGGCCACCAACATTTTCTGGATTTAAGGGGGTCTAGGATGCCTGTAAACCCCTATTTTGGCCCTCCAAAGTTTTCTAGATTTTTTGGAGGCCTAAAATGCATTTTAAGACCTTTTCTTGGGCTGCCAACATTTTCTGGACTTCCAGGGGTGTATGATGCATTTCATTCAGGCCAAGAATGTTTTTAGGCATTTCAGTGGTCTAGGATGGGAGTTAATGCCCTTTTCAGGCTGCAAATGTTTTGGGCCATTCAGAGCTCCCAGACACAGTTTTTGGGCCATCAACATTTTCTGGACTTTAGGCAGTCTAGGATGCATGTAAACCCCTTTTTTGGGTCTCCGACTTTTTTGAGATTTTTGGAGGCCTAAAATGTGTTTAAAGGTCTTTTTTGAGCTGCCAATATTTTCTCGACTTTCATGAGTGTAGGATACATTTTTTTGGGTAAAAATGTTTGTGGGGAATTTCAGGGATCTAGGATGGGGGTTAATGCGTTTTTCAGGCTGCAAATGTTTTTGGGACATTCAGAGCTCTCCGACACAGTTTTTGGACCACAAGCATTTTCTGGAATTTAGGGGGTCTAGGATGCCTGTAAACCCCTTTTTTGGGCCTCCAAAGTTTTCAACCTTTTTGCAGGCCTAAGATGCATTTTAAGGCCTTTTTTTGGCGGCTAACATATTCTGAACTTTCAGGGGTGTATGATGCATTTTTCGTGCCCAATATATTTTTGGGAATTTCAGTGGTCTAGGGTGCGGGTTAATGCTCCTTTCGGGCTGCAATTGTTTTTGGGTCATTCAAAGCTCTCTGACAGTTTTTGGACCACCAACATTTTCTGGACTTTAGGGGGTCTAGGATGTCTGTAAACCCCTTTTTTGGGCCTCCAAAGTTTTCAACCTTTTTGCAGGCCTCAGATGCATTTTAAGGCCTTTTTTGCCTGCTAACATATTTTGAACGTTCACGGGTGTAGGATGCATTTTCCATGCCCAAAATATTTTTGGGAAATTCGGTCGTCTAGGATGCGGGTTAATGCCCCTTTCAGGCTGCAAATGTTTTTGGGACATTCAGAGCTCACTGACACAGTTTTTGGGCCACCACCATTTTCTGGACTTTAGGGGGTCTAGGATGCCTGTAAACCCCTTTCTTGGGCCTCCAAAGTTTTCAACCTTTTTGCAGGCCTCAGATGCATTTTAAGGCCTTTTTTGGGCTGCTAACATATTCTGAACTTTCACTGGTGTAGGATGCATTTTTCGTGCTCAAAATATTTTTGAGAATTTCAGTGGTCTAGGATGCGGGTTAATGCCCCTTTCAGGCTGCAAATGTTTTTGGGACATTCAGAGCTCTCTGTCACAGTTTTTGGGCCAACAACATTTTGTGGACTTTAGGGGCTCTAGGATGTCTGTAAACCCCTTTTTTGGTCCTCCAAAGTTTTCAACCTTTTTGCAGGCCTAAGATGCATTTTAAGGCCTTTATTGCCTGCTAACATATTCTGAAAGTCCAGGGGTGTAGGATGCATTTTCTGTGCCCAAAATATTTTTGAGAATTTCAGTGGTCTAGGGTGCGGGTTAATGCCCCTTTCGGGCTGCAAATGTTTTTGGGATATTCAGAGCTCTCTGACACAGTTTTTGGGCCACCAACATTTTCTGGACTTTAGGGGGTCTAGGATGTCTGTAAACTCCTTTTTTGGGCCTCCAAAGTTTTCAACCTTTTTGCAGGCCTCAGATGCATTTTAAGGCCTTTTTTGCCTGCTAACATATTCTGAACGTTCACGGGTGTAGGATGCATTTTCCGTGCCCAAAATATTTTTGGGAAATTCAGTCGTCTAGGATGCGGGTTAATGCCCCTTTCAGGCTGCAAATGTTTTTGGGACATTCAGAGTTCTCTGACACAGTTTTTGGGCCACCAACATTTTCTGGACTTTAGGGGGTCATGGATTCCTGTATACCCCTTTTATGGGCCTCCAAAGTTTACAACCTTTTTGCAGGCCTAAGATGCACTTTAAGGCCTTTTTTGGGCTGCTAACATATACTGAACTTTCAGGGTTGTAGGATGCATTTTTCGTGCCCAATATATTTTTGGGAATTTCAGTGGTCTAGGGTGCAGGTTAATGCCCCTTTCAAGCTACAAATGTTTTTGGGACATTCAGAGCTCTCTGACACAATTTTTGGGCCACCAACATTTTCTGGACTTTAGGGGGTCTAGGATGTCTGTAAACCCCTTTTTTGGGCCTCCAGAGTTTTCAACCTCTTTGCAGGCCTAAGGTGCATTTTAAGGCCTTTTTTTGGCTGCTAACATATTCTGAACTTTCAGGGGTGTAGGATGCATTTTTCGTGCCCAATATATTTTTGGGAATTTCAGTGGTCTAGGGTGCGGGTTAATGCCCTTTTCGGGCTGCAAATGTTTTTGGGTCATTCAGAGCTCTCTGACAGTTTTTGGGCCACC
Organism: Ambystoma mexicanum; assembly: GCF_040938575.1. Classification (NCBI taxonomy): domain Eukaryota; kingdom Metazoa; phylum Chordata; class Amphibia; order Caudata; family Ambystomatidae; genus Ambystoma; species Ambystoma mexicanum. Next base: position 593,679,732 of record NC_090940.1, on the reverse strand, counting down.
AACATTTTCTGGACTTTAGGGGGTCTAGGATGTATGTAAACCCTTTTTTGGGCCTCCAAAGTTTTCAACCTTTTTGCAGGCCTCAGATGCATTTTAAGGCCTTTTTTGCCTGCTAACATATTCTGAACGTTCACGGGTGTAGGATGCATTTTCCGTGCCCAAAATATTTTTGGGAAATTCAGTTGTCTAGGATGCGGGTTAATGCCCCTTTCAGGCTGCAAATGTTTTTGGGTCATACAGAGCTCTGACAGTTTTTGGGCCACCAACATTTCCTGGACTTTAGGGGGTCTAGGATGTCTGTAAACCCCTTTTTTGGGCCTCCAAAGTTTTCAACCTTTTTGCAGGCCTAAGATGCATTTTAAGGCCTTTCTTGGGCTGCTAACATATACTGAACTTTCAGGGGTGTAGGATGCATTTTTCGTGCCCAATATATTTTTGGGAATTTCAGTGGTCTAGGGTGCGGGTTAATGCCCCTTTCAGGCTGCAAATGTTTTTGGGTCATTCAGAGCTCTCTGACAGTTTTTGGGCCACCAACAGTTTCTGGACTTTAGGGGGTCTAGGATGCCTGTAAACCCCTTTTTGGGCATCCAAAGTTTTCAACCTTTTTGCAGGCCTAAGATGCATTTTAAGGCCTTTTTTGGGCTACTAACATATTCTGAACTTTCAGGGGTGTAGGATGCATTTTTCGTGCCCAATATATTTTTGGGAATTTCAGTGGTCTAGGGTGCGGGTTAATGCCCCTTTCAAGCTGCAAATGTTTTTGGGTCATTCAAAGCTCTCTGATAGTTTTTGAGCCACCAACATTTTCTGGACTTTAGGGGGTCTAGGATGTCTGTAAACCCCTTTTTTGGGCCTCCAAAGTTTTCAACCTTTTTGCAGGCCTAAGATGCATTTTAAGGCCTTTTTTGCCTGTAACATATTCTGAACCTCCAGGGGTGTAGGATGCATTTTCTGTGCCCAAAATATTTTTGAGAATTTCAGTGGTCTAGGGTGCGGGTTAATGCCCTTTTCGGGCTGCAAATGTTTTTGGGACATTCAGAGCTCTCTGACACAGTTTTTGGGCCACCAACATTTTCTGGACTTTAGGGGGTCTAGGATGTCTGTAAACCCCTTTTTTGGGCCTCCAAAGTTTTCAACCTTTTTGCAGGCCTCAGATGCATTTTAAGGCCTTTTTTGCCTGCTAACATATTCTGAACGTTCACAGGTGTAGGATGCATTTTCCGTGCCCAAAATATTTTTGGGAAATTCAGTTGTCTAGAGTGCGGGTTAATGCCCCTTTCAAGCTGCAAATGTTTTTGGGTCATACAGAGCTCTGACAGTTTTTGGGCCACCAACATTTCCTGGACTTTAGGGGGTCTAGGATGTCTGTAAACCCCTTTTTTGGGCCTCCAAAGTTTTCAACCTTTTTGCAGGCCTAAGATGCATTTTAAGGCCTTTCTTGGGCTGCTAACATATACTGAACTTTCAGGGGTGTAGGATGCATTTTTCGTGCCCAATATATTTTTGGGAATTTCAGTGGTCTAGGGTGCGGGTTAATGCCCCTTTCAGGCTGCAAATGTTTTTGGGTCATTCAGAGCTCTCTGACAGTTTTTGGGCCACCAACAGTTTCTGGACTTTAGGGGGTCTAGGATGCCTGTAAACCCCTTTTTGGGCATCCAAAGTTTTCAACCTTTTTGCAGGCCTAAGATGCATTTTAAGGCCTTTTTTGGGCTACTAACATATTCTGAACTTTCAGGGGTGTAGGATGCATTTTTCGTGCCCAATATATTTTTGGGAATTTCAGTGGTCTAGGGTGCGGGTTAATGCCCCTTTCAAGCTGCAAATGTTTTTGGGTCATTCAAAGCTCTCTGATAGTTTTTGAGCCACCAACATTTTCTGGACTTTAGGGGGTCTAGGATGTCTGTAAACCCCTTTTTTGGGCCTCCAAAGTTTTCAACCTTTTTGCAGGCCTAAGATGCATTTTAAGGCCTTTTTTGCCTGTAACATATTCTGAACCTCCAGGGGTGTAGGATGCATTTTCTGTGCCCAAAATATTTTTGAGAATTTCAGTGGTCTAGGGTGCGGGTTAATGCCCCTTTCAGGCTGCAAATGTTTTTGGGACATTCAGAGCTCTCTGACACAGTTTTTGGGCCACCAACATTTTCTGGACTTTAGGGGGTCTAGGATGTCTGTAAACCCCTTTTTTGGGCCTCCAAAGTTTTCAACCTTTTTGCAGGCCTCAGATGCATTTTAAGGCCTTTTTTGCCTGCTAACATATTCTGAACGTTCACAGGTGTAGGATGCATTTTTCGTGCCCAATATATTTTTCGGAATTTCAGTGGTCTAGAGTGCGGGTTAATGCCCCTTTCAAGCTGCAAATGTTTTTGGGTCATTCAGAGCTCTCTGACACCGTTTTTGGGCCACCAACATTTTCTGGACTTAGGGTCTCTTGGATGCCTGTAAACCCCTTTTTTGGGCATCCAAAGTTTTCAACCTTTTTGCAGGCCTAAGATGCATTTTAAGGCCTTTTTTGCCTGCTAACATATTCTGAACGTTCAGGGGTGTAGGGTGCATTTTCCGTGCCCAAACTATTTTTGGGAAATTCAGTGGTCTAGGATGCGGGTTAATGCCCCTTTCAGGCTGCAAATGTTTTTGGGACATTCATAGCTCTCTGACTAAGTTTTTGGGCCACCAAGATTTTCTGGACTTTAGGGGGTCTAGGATGTCTGTAAACCCATTTTTTGGGCCACCAAAGTTTTCAACCTTTTTGCAGGCCTAAGATGCATTTTAAGGCCTTTTTTGCCTGCTAACATATTCTGAAAGTCCAGGGGTGTAGGATGCATTTTCTGTGCCCAAAATATTTTTGAGAATTTCAGTGGTCTAGGGTGCGGGTTAATGCCCCTTTCGGGCTGCAAATGTTTTTGGGACATTCAGAGCTCTCTGACACAGTTTGTGGGCCACCAACATTTTCTGGACTTTAGGGGGTCTAGGATGCCTGTAAACCCCTTTTTTGAGCCTCCAAAGTTTTCAACCTTTTTGCAGGCCTAATATGCATTTTAAGGCCTTTTTTGGGCTGCTAACATATACTGAACTTTCATGGGTGTAGGATGCATTTTTCGTGCCCAATATATTTTTGGGATTTTCAGTGGTCTAGGATGCGGGTTAATGCCCCTTTCAGGCTACAAATGTTTTTGGGTCATTCAGAGCTCTCTGACAGTTTTTGGACCACCAACATTTTCTGGACTTTAGGGGTCTAGGATGCCTGTAAACCCCTTTTTTGGGCCTCCAAAGTTTTCAACCTTTTTGCTGGCCTCAGATGCATTTTAAGGCCTTTTTTGCCTGCTAACATATTTTGAACGTTCACGGGTGTAGGATGCATTTTCCGTGCCCAAAATATTTTTGGGAAATTCAGTCATCTAGGATGCGGGTTAATGCCCCTTTCAGGCTGCAAATGTTTTTGGGACATTCAGAGCTCTCTGACACAGTTTATGGGCCACCAACATTTTCTGGACTTTAGGGGGTCTAGGATGTCTGTAAACCCCTTTTTTGGGCCTCCAAAGTTTTCAATCTTTATGCAGGCCTAAGGTGCATTTTAAGGCCTTTTTGGGCTGCTAACATATATTGAACTTTCAGGGGTGTAGGATGCATTTTCCGTGCCCAATATATTTTTGGGAAATTCACTGGTCTAGGATGCGGGTTAATGCCCCTTTCAGGCTGCAAACGTTTTTGGGACATTCAGAGCTCTCTGACACAGTTTTTGGGCCACCACCATTTTCTGGACTTTAGGGGGTCTAGGGTGCCTGTAAACCCCTTTCTTGGGCCTCCAAAGTTTTCAACCTTTTTGCAGGCCTAAGATGCATTTTAAGGCCTTTTTTGGGCTGCTAACATATTCTGAACGTCCAGGGGTGTAGGATGCATTTTCTGTGCCCAATATATTTTTGGGAATTTCAGTGGTCTAGGGTGTGAGTTAATGCCCATTTCAAGCTGCAAATGTTTTTGGGTCATTCAGAGGTCTTTGACAGTTTTTGGGCCACCAACATTTTCTGGACTTTAGGGGTCTAGGATGCCTGTAAACCCCTTTTTTGGGCATCCAAAGTTTTCAACCTTTTTGCAGTCCTAAGATGCATTTTAAGGCCTTTTTTGGGCTACTAACATATTCTGAACTTTCAGGGGTGTAGGATGCATTTTTCGTGCCCAAAATATTTTTGAGAATTTCAGTGGTCTAGGATGCGGGTTAATGCCCCTTTCAAGCTGCAAATGTTTTTGGGACATTCAGAGCTCTCTGACACAGTTTATGGGCCACCAACATTTTCTGGACTTTAGGGGCTCTAGGATGCCTGTAAACCCCTTTTTTGGGCATCCAAAGTTTTCAACCTTTTTGCATGCCTAAGATGCATTTTAAGGCCTTTTAGGGCTGCTTACATATTCTGAACTTTCACGGGTGTAGGATGCCTTTTTCGTGCCCAAAATATTTTTGAGAATTTCAGTGTTCTAGGATGCGGGTTAATGCCCCTTTCAGGCTGCAAATGTTTTTGGGACATTCAGAGCTCTCTGACACAGTTTTTGGGCCACCAACATTTTCTGGACTTTAGGGGAACTAGGATGCCTGTAAACCCCTTTCTTGGGCCTCCAAAGTTTTCAACCTTTTTGCAGGCCTAAGATGCATTTTAAGGCCTTTTTTGCCTGCTAACATATTCTGAGCGTCCAGGGGTGTAGGATACATTTTTCGTGCTCAATATATTGTTGGGATTTTCAGTGGTCTAGGATGCGGGTTAATGCCCCTTTCAGGCTACAAATGTTTTTGGGTCATTCTGAGCTCTCTGACAGTTTTTGGGCCACCAACATTTCCTGGACTTTTGGGGGTCTAGGATGCCTGTACACCCCTTTTTTGGGCCTCCAAAGTTTTCAACCTTTTTGCAGGCCTAAGATGCACTTTAAGGCCTTTTTTGGGCTGCTAACATATTCTGAACTTTCAGGGGTGAGGGATGCATTTTCCGTGCCCAAAATATTTTTGGGAAATTCAGTCGTCTAGGATGCGGGTTAATGCCTCTTTCAGGCTGCAAATGTTTTTGGGACATTCAGAGTTCTCTGACACAGTTTTTGGGCTACCAACATTTTCTGGACTTTAGGGGGACTAGAATGCCTGTAGACCCCTTTCTTGGGCCTCCAAAGTTTTCAATGTTTTTGCAGGCCTAAGATGCATTTTAAGGCCTTTTTTGGGCTGCTAACATATTCTGAACGTTCAGGGGTATGGGATGCATTTTCCGTGCCCAAAATATTTTTGGGAAATTCAGTGGTCTAGGATGTGGGTTAATGCCTCTTTCAGGCTGCAAATATTTTTGGGACATTCAGAGCTCTCTAACACAGTTTTTGGGCCAACAACATTTTGTGGACTTTAGGGGGTCTAGGATGTCTGTAAACCCCTTTTTTGGTCCTCCAAAGTTTTCAACCTTTTTGCAGGCCTAAGGTGCATTTTAAGGCCTTTTTTTCTGGCTGCTAACATATTCTGAACTTTCAGGGGTGTAGGATGCATCTTTCGTGCCCAATATATTTTTGGGAATTTCAGTGTTCTAGGCTGCGGGTTAATGCCCCTTTCAGACTGCAAATGTTTTTGGGACATTCAGAGCTCTCTGACACAGTTTTTGGGCCAACAACATTTTCTGGACTTTAGTGGTCTAGGATGTCTGCAAACCCCTTTCTTGGTCCTCCAAAGTTTTCAACCTTTTTGCAGGCCTAAGGTGCATTTTAAGGCCTTTTTTGGGCTGCTAACATATTCTGAACGTTCAGGGGTATGGGATGCATTTTCCGTGCCCAAAATATTTTTGGGAAATTCAGTGGCCAAGGATGTGGGTTAATGCCTCTTTCAGGCTGCAAATATTTTTGGGACATTCAGAGCTCTCTAACACAGTTTTTGGGCAACCAACATTATCTGGACTTTAGGGGGTCTAGGATGCTTGTAAACCTCTTTTTTGGGCATCCAAAGTTTTCAACCTTTTTGCAGGCCTAAGATGCATTTTAAGGCCTTTTAGGGCTGCTAACATATTCTGAACTTTCACGGGTGTAGGATGCATTTTTCGTGCCCAAAATATTTTTGAGAATTTCAGAGGTCTAGGATGCGGGTTAATGCCCCTTTCAGGCTGTAAATGTTTTTGGGACATTCAGAGCTCTCTGACACAGTTTTTGGGCCAACAACATTTTGTGGACTTTAGGGGGTCTAGGATGTCTGTAAACCCCTTTTTTGGTCCTCCAAAGTTTTCAACCTTTTTGCAGGCCTAAGGTGCATTTTAAGGCCTTTTTTCTGGCTGCTAACATATTCTGAACTTTCAGGGGTGTAGGATGCATTTTTCGTGCCCAATATATTTTTGGGAATTTCAATGGTCTAGGGTGCGGGTTAATGACCCTTTCAAGCTGCAAATGTTTTTGGGTCATTCAGAGCTCTCTGACAGTTTTTGGGCCACCAACATTTTCTGGACTTTAGTGGTCTAGGATGTCTGTAAACCCCTTTTTTGGGCCTCCAAAGTTTTCAACCTTTTTCCAGGCCTAAGGTGCATTTTAAGGCCTTTTTTGGGCTGCTAACATATTCTGAACTTTCAGGGGTGTAGGATGCATTTTCCGTGCCCAAAATATTTTTGAGAATTTCAGTGGTCTAGGATGCGGGTTAATGCCCCTTTCAGGCTGCAAATGTTTTTGGGACATTCAGAGCTCTCTGACACAGTTTTTGGGCCACCAACATTTTCTGGACTTTAGGGGAACTAGGATGCCTGTAAACCCCTTTCTTGGGCCTCCAAAGTTTTCAACCTTTTTGCAGGCCTAAGATGCATTTTATGGTCTTTTTTGTCTGCTAACATATTCTGAACGTCCAGGGGTGTAGGATGCATTTTTCGTGCCCAATATATTTTTGGGATTTTCAGTGGTCTAGGATGCGGGTTAATGCCCCTTTCAGGCTGCAAATGTTTTTGGGTCATTCAGAGCTCTCTGACAGTTTTTGGGCCACCAACATTTCCTGGACTTTCGGGGGTCTAGGATGCCTGTACACCCCTTTTTTGGGCCTCCAAAGCTTTCAACCTTTTTGCAGGCCTAAGATGCATTTTAAGGCCTTTTTTGGGCTGCTAACATATTCTGAACTTTCAGGGGTGTAGGATGCATTTTCCGTGCCCAAAATATTTTTGGGAAATTCAGTCGTCTAGGATGCGGGTTAATGCCCTTTCAGGCTGCAAATGTTTTTGGGACATTCAGAGTTCTCTGACACAGTTTTTGGGCCACCAACATTTTCTGGACTTTAGGGGGACTATAATGCCTGTAAACCCCTTTCTTGGGCCTCCAAAGGTTTCAATGTTTTTGCAGGCCTGAGATGCATTTTAAGGCCTTTTTTGGGCTGCTAACATATACTGAACTTTCAGGGTTGTAGTATGCATTTTTCGTGCCCAATATATTTTTGGGAATTTCAGTGGTCTAGGGTGCAGGTTATTGCCCCTTTCAGGCTGCAAATGTTTCTGGGACATTCAGAGCTCTCTGACAGTTTTTGGGCCACCAACATTTCCTTGACATTAGGGGGTCTAGGATGCCTGTACACCCCTTTTTTGGGCCTCCAAAGTTTTCAACCTTTTTGCAGGCCTAAGATGCATTTTAAGGCCTTTTTTGGGCTGCTAACATATACTGAACTTTCAGGGTTGTAGGATGCATTTTTCGTGCCCAATATATTTTTGGGAATTGCAGTGGTCTAGGGTGCGAGTTAATGCCCCTTTCCAGCTGCAAATGTTTTCGGGTCATTCAGAGCTCTCTGACAGTTTTTGGGCCACCAAAATTTTCTGGACTTTAGGGGGTCTCGGATGTCTGTAAGCCCCTTTTTTGAGCTTCCAAAGTTATCAACCTTTTTGCATGCCTAAGAAGCATTTTAAGGCCTATTTTGGGCTGCTAACATATACTGAACTTTCAGGGGTGTAGGATGCATTTTTCGTGGCCAATATATTTTTGGGAATTATAGTGGTCTAGGGTGCGGGTTAATGCCCCTTTCAAGCTGCAAATGTTTTTGGGTCATTCAGAGCTCTCTGTCAGTTTTTGGGCCACCAACATTTTCTGGACTTTAGGGGGTCTAGGATGTCTGTAAACCCCTTTTTTGGGCCTCCAAAGTTTTCAACCTTTTTGCAGGCCTAGGATGCATTTTAAGGCCTTTTTTGGGCTGCTAACATATACTGAACTTTCAGGGGTGTAGGATGCATTTTTTGTGCCCAATATATTTTTGGGAATTTCAGTGGTCTAGGGTGCTGGTTAATGCCCCTTTCAAGCTGCAAATGTTTTTGGGTCATTCAGAGCTTTCTGACAGTTTTTGGGCCACCAACATTTTCTGGACTTTAGAGGGTCTAGGATGTCTGTAAACCCCTTTTTTGGGCCTCCAAAGTTTTCAACCTTTTTGCAGGCCTCAGATGCATTTTAATGCCTTTTTTGCCTGCTAACATATTCTGAACGTTCAGGGGTATAGGATGCATTTTCCGTGCCCAAAATATTTTTGGGAAATTCAGTGGTCTAGGATGTGGGTTAATGCCTCTTTCAGGCTGCAAATATTTTTGGGACATTCAGAGCACTCTAACACAGTTTTTGGGCAACCAACATTATCTGGACTTTAGGGGGTCTAGGATGCCTGTAAACCTCTTTTTTGGGCATCCAAAGTTTTCAACCTTTTTGCAGGCCTAAGATGCATTTTTAGGCCTTTTTTGGGCTGCTAACATATATTGAACTTTCAGGGTTGTAGGATGCATTTTTCGTGCCCAATATATTTTTGGGAATTTCAGTGGTCTAGGGAGCAGGTTAACGCCCCTTTCAAGCTACAAATGTTTTTGGGACATTCAGAGCTCTCTGACACAGTTTTTGGGCCACCAACATTTTCTGGACTTTAGGGGGTCTAGGATGTCTGTAAACCCCTTTTTTGGGCCTCCAAAGTTTTCAACCTTTTTGCAGGCCTAAGGTGCATTTTAAGGCCTTTTTTTGGCTGCTAACATATTATGAACTTTCAGGGGTATAGGAAGCATTTTTCGTGCACAATATATTTTTGGGAATTTCAGTGGTCTAGGGTGCGGGTTAATGCCCCTTTCGGGCTGCAAATGTTTTTGGGCCATTCAGAGCTCTCTGACAGTTTTTGGGCCACCAACATTTTCTGGACTTTAGGGGGTTTAGGATGTCTGTAAACCCCTTTTTTGGGCCTCCAAATTTTTAAACCTTTTTTCAGGTCTCAGATGCATTTTAAGGCCTTTTTTGCCTGCTAACATATTCTGAACGTTCACGGGTGTAGGATGCATTTTCCGTGCCCAAAATATTTTTGGGAAATTCAGTTGTCTAGGATACGGGTTAATACCCCTTTCAGGCTGCAAATGTTTTTGGGACATTCAGAGTTCTCTGACACAGCTTTTGGGCCACCAACATTTTCTGGACTTTAGGGGGTCTAGGATGTCTGTAAAACCCTTTTTTGGGCCTCCAAAGTTTTCAACCTTTTTGCAGGCCTAAGATGCATTTTACGGCCTTTTTTGGGCTGCTAACATATACTGAACTTTCAGGGGTGTAGGATGCATTTTTCGTGCCCAATATATTTTTGGGAATTTCAGTGGTCTAGGGTGCGGGTTAATGCCCCTTTCAAGCTGCAAATGTTTTTGGGTCATTCAAAGCTCTCTGACAGTTTTTTGGCCACCAACATTTTCTGGACTTTAGGGGGTCTAGGATGTCTGTAAACCCCTTTTTTGGGCCTCCAAAGTTTTCAACCTTTTTCCAGGCCTAAGATGCATTTTAAGGCCTTTTTTGGGCTACTAACATATTCTGAACTTTCAGGGGTGTAGGATGCATTTTTCGTGCCCAATATATTTTTGGGAATTTCAGTGGTCTAGGGTCCGGGTTAATGCCCCTTTCAAGCTGCAAATGTTTTTGGGTCATTCAAAGCTCTCTGATAGTTTTTGGGCCACCAACATTTTCTGGACTTTAGGGGGTCTACGATGTCTGTAAACCCCTTTTCTGGGCCTCCAAAGTTTTCAACCTTTTTGCAGGCGTCAGATGCATTTTAAGGCCTTTTTTGCCTGCTAACATATTCTGAACGTTCACAGGTGTAGGATGCATTTTTCGTGCCCAATATATTTTTCGGAATTTCAGTGGTCTAGAGTGCGGGTTAATGCCCCTTTCAAGCTGCAAATGTTTTTGGGTCATTCAGAGCTCTCTGACACCGTTTTTGGGCCACCAACATTTTCTGGACTTAGGGTCTCTTGGATGCCTGTAAACCCCTTTTTTGGGCATCCAAAGTTTTCAACCTTTTTGCAGGCCTAAGATGCATTTTAAGGCCTTTTTTGCCTGCTAACATAGTCTGAACGTTCAGGGGTGTAGGGTGCATTTTCCGTGCCCAAACTATTTTTGGGAAATTCAGTGGTCTAGGATGCGGGTTAATGCCCCTTTCAGGCTGGAAATGTTTTTGGGACATTCATAGCTCTCTGACAAAGTTTTTGGGCCACCAAGATTTTCTGGACTTTAGGGGGTCTAGGATGTCTGTAAACCCGTTTTTTGGGCCACCAAAGTTTTCAACCTTTTTGCAGGCCTAAGATGCATTTTAAGGCCTTTTTTGCCTGCTAACATATTCTGAAAGTCCAGGGGTGTAGGATGCATTTTCTGTGCCCAAAATATTTTTGAGAATTTCAGTGGTCTAGGGTGCGGGTTAATGCCCCTTTCGGGCTGCAAATGTTTTTGGGACATTCAGAGCTCTCTGACACAGTTTTTGGGCCACCAACATTTTCTGGACTTTAGGGGGTCTAGGATGCCTGTAAACCCCTTTTTTGAGCCTCCAAAGTTTTCAACCTTTTTGCAGGCCTATTGTGCATTTTAAGGCCTTTTTTGGGCTGCTAACATATACTGAACTTTCATGGGTGTAGGATGCAATTTTCGTGCCCAATATATTTTTGGGATTTTCAGTGGTCTAGGATGCGGGTTAATGCCCCTTTCAGGCTACAAATGTTTTTGGGTCATTCAGAGCTCTCTGACAGTTTTTGGGCCACCAAGATTTCCTGGATTTTAGGGTGTCTAGGATGCCTGTACACCCCTTTTTTGGGCCTCCAAAGTTTTCAACCTTTTTGCAGGCCTAAGATGCATTTTAAGGCCTTTTTTGGGCTGCTAACATATACTGAACTTTCAGGGGTGTAGGATGCATTTTTCGTGCCCAATACATTTTTGGGAATTTCAGTGGTCTAGGGTGCGGGTTAATGCCCCTTTCGGGCTGCAATTGTTTTTGGGTCATTCAGAGCTCTCTGACAGTTTTTGGAACACCAACATTTTCTGGACTTTAGGGGGTCTAGGATGTCTGTAAACCCCTTTTTTGGGCCTCCAAAGTTTTCAACCTTTTTGCAGGCCTCAGATGCATTTTAAGGCCTTTTTTGCCTGCTAACATATTTTGAACGTTCACGGGTGTAGGATGCATTTTCTGTGCCCAATATATTTTTGGGAATTTCAGTGGTCTAGGGTGTGAGTTAATGCCCATTTCAAGCTGCAAATGTTTTTGGGTCATTCAGAGGTCTTTGACAGTTTTTGGGCCACCAACATTTTCTGGACTTTAGGGGGTCTAGGATGCCTGTAAACCCCTTTTTTGGGCATCCAAAGTTTTCAACCTTTTTGCAGTCCTAAGATGCATTTTAAGGCCTTTTTTTTGGGCTACTAACATATTCTGAACTTTCAGGGGTGTAGGATGCATTTTTCGTGCCCAAAATATTTTTGAGAGTTTCAGTGGTCTAGGATGCGGGTTAATGCCCCTTTCAAGCTGCAAATGTTTTTGGGACATTCAGAGCTCTCTGACACAGTTTATGGGCCACCAACATTTTCTGGACTTTAGGGGCTCTAGGATGCCTGTAAACCCCTTTTTTGGGCATCCAAAGTTTTCAACCTTTTTGCATGCCTAAGCTGCATTTGAAGGCCTTTTAGGGCTGCTTACATATTCTGAACTTTCACGGGTGTAGGATGCCTTTTTCGTGCCCAAAATATTTTTGAGAATTTCAGTGTTCTAGGATGCGGGTTAATGCCCCTTTCAGGCTGCAAATGTTTTTGGGACATTCAGAGCTCTCTGACACAGTTTTTGGGCCAACAACATTTTCCGGACTTTAGGGGTCTAGGATGTCTGTAAACCCCTTTTTTGGGCCTCCAAAGTTTTCAACCTTTTTCCAGGCCTAAGGTGCATTTTAAGGCCTTTTTTGGGCTGCTAACATATTCTGAACTTTGAGGGGTGTAGGATGCATTTTCCGTGCCCAAAATATTTTTGAGAATTTCAGTGGTCTAGGATGCGGGTTAATGCCCCTTTCAGGCTGCAAATGTTTTTGGGACATTCAGAGCTCTCTGACACAGGTTTTGGGCCACCAACATTTTCTGGACTTTAGGGGAACTAGGATGCCTGTAAACCCCTTTCTTGGGCCTCCAAAGTTTTCAACCTTTTTGCAGGCCTAAGATGCATTTTAAGGCCTTTTTTGCCTGCTAACATATTCTGAGCGTCCAGGGGTGTAGGATGCATTTTTCGTGCCCAATATATTTTTGGGATTTTCAGTGGTCTAGGATGCGGGTTAATGCCCCTTTCAGGCTACAAATGTTTTTGGGTCATTCTGAGCTCTCTGACAGTTTTTGGGCCACCAACATTTCCTGGACTTTTGGGGGTCTAGGATGCCTGTACACCCCTTTTTTGGGCCTCCAAAGTTTTCAACCTTTTTGCAGGCCTAAGATGCACTTTAAGGCCTTTTTTGGGCTGCTAACATATTCTGAACATTCAGGGGTGAGGGATGCATTTTCCGTGCCCAAAATATTTTTGGGAAATTCAGTCGTCTAGGATGCGGGTTAATGCCCCTTTCAGGCTGCAAATGTTTTTGGGACATTCAGAGTTCTCTGACACAGTTTTTGGGCCACCAACATTTTCTGGACTTTAGGGGGACTAGAATGCCTGTAGACCCCTTTCTTGGGCCTCCAAAGTTTTCAATGTTTTTGCAGGCCTAAGATGCATTTTAAGGCCTTTTTTGGGCTGCTAACATATTCTGAACGTTCAGGGGTATGGGATGCATTTTCCGTGCCCAAAATATTTTTGGGAAATTCAGTGGTCTAGGATGTGGGTTAATGCCTCTTTCAGGCTGCAAATATTTTTGGGACATTCAGAGCTCTCTAACACAGTTTTTGGGACAACAACATTTTGTGGACTTTAGGGGGTCTAGGATGTCTGTAAACCCCTTTTTTGGTCCTCCAAAGTTTTCAACCTTTTTGCAGGCCTAAGGTGCATTTTAAGGCCTTTTTTTTCTGGCTGCTAACATATTCTGAACTTTCAGGGGTGTAGGATGCATTTTTCGTGCCCAATATATTTTTGGGAATTTCAGTGTTCTAGGATGCGGGTTAATGCCCCTTTCAGGCTGCAAATGTTTTTGGTACATTCAGAGCTCTCTGACACAGTTTTTGGGCCAACAACATTTTCTGGACTTCAGTGGTCTAGGATGTCTGTAAACCCCTTTTTTGGTCCTCCAAAGTTTTCAACCTTTTTGCAGGCCTAAGGTGCATTTTAAGGCCTTTTTTGGGCTGCTAACATATTCTGAACGTTCAGGGGTATGGGATGCATTTTCCGTGCCCAAAATATTTTTCTGAAATTCAGTGGCCAAGGATGTGGGTTAATGCCTCTTTCAGGCTGCAAATATATTTGGGACATTCAGAGCTCTCTAACACAGTTTTTGGGCAACCAACATTATCTGGACTTTAGGGGGTCTAGGATGCCTGTAAACCTCTTTTTTGGGCATCCAAAGTTTTCAACCTTTTTGCAGGCCTAAGATGCATTTTAAGGCCTTTTAGGGCTGCTAACATATTCTGAACTTTCACGGGTGTAGGATGCATTTTTCGTGCCCAAAATATTTTTGAGAATTTCAGAGGTCTAGGATGCGGGTTAATGCCCCTTTCAGGCTGTAAATGTTTTTGGGACATTCAGAGCTCTCTGACACAGTTTTTGGGCCAACAACATTTTGAGGACTTTAGGGGGTCTAGGATGTCTGTAAACCCCTTTTTTGGGCCTCCAAAGTTTTCAACCTTTTTGCAGGCCTAGGATGCATTTTAAGGCCTTTTTTGGGCTGCTAACATATACTGAACTTTCAGGGGTGTAGGATGCATTTTTCGTGCCCAATATATTTTTGGGAATTTCAGTGGTCTAGGGTGCTGGTTAATGCCCCTTTCAAGCTGCAAATGTTTTTGGTCATTCAGAGCTTTCTGACAGTTTTTGGGCCACCAACATTTTCTGGACTTTAGAGGGTCTAGGATGTCTGTAAACCCCTTTTTTGGGCCTCCAAAGTTTTCAACCTTTTTGCAGGCCTCAGATGCATTTTAATGCCTTTTTTGCCTGCTAACATATTCTGAACGTTCAGGGGTATAGGATGCATTTTCCGTGCCCAAAATATTTTTGGGAAATTCAGTGGTCTAGGATGTGGGTTAATGCCTCTTTCAGGCTGCAAATATTTTTGGGACATTCAGAGCACTCTAACACAGTTTTTGGGCAACCAACATTATCTGGACTTTAGGGGGTCTAGGATGCCTGTAAACCTCTTTTTTGGGCATCCAAAGTTTTCAACCTTTTTGCAGGCCTAAGATGCATTTTTAGGCCTTTTTTGGGCTGCTAACATATATTGAACTTTCAGGGTTGTAGGATGCATTTTTCGTGCCCAATATATTTTTGGGAATTTCAGTGGTCTAGGGAGCAGGTTAACGCCCCTTTCAAGCTACAAATGTTTTTGGGACATTCAGAGATCTCTGACACAGTTTGTGGGCCACCAACATTTTCTGGACTTTAGGGGGTCTAGGATGTCTGTAAACCCCTTTTTTGGTCCTCCAAAGTTTTCAACCTTTTTGCAGGCCTAAGGTGCATTTTAAGGCCTTTTTTCTGGCTGCTAACATATTCTGAACTTTCAGGGGTGTAGGATGCATTTTTCGTGCATTTTTGGGAATTTCAATGGTCTAGGGTGCGGGTTAATGACCCTTTCAAGCTGCAAATGTTTTTGGGTCATTCAGAGCTCTCTGACAGTTTTTGGGCCACCAACATTTTCTGGACTTTAGTGGTCTAGGATGTCTGTAAACCCCTTTTTTGGGCCTCCAAAGTTTTCAACCTTTTTCCAGGCCTAAGGTGCATTTTAAGGCCTTTTTTGGGCTGCTAACATATTCTGAACTTTCAGGGGTGTAGGATGCATTTTTCGTGCCCAATATATTTTTGGGAATTACAGTGGTCTAGGGGGCAGGTTAATGCCCCTTTCAAGCTGCAAATGTTTTTGGGTCATTCAGAGCTCTCTGTCAGTTTTTGGGCCACCAACATTTTCTGGACTTTAGGGGGTCTAGGATGTCTGTAAACCCCTTTTTTGGGCCTCCAAAGTTTTCAACCTTTTTGCAGGCCTAAGATGCATTTTAAGGCCTTTTTTGCCTGCAAACATATTCTGAACGTCCAGGGGTGTAGGATGCATTTTCCGTGCCCAAAATATTTTTGAGAATTTCAGTGGTCTAGGATGCGGGTTAATGCCCCTTTCAGGCTGCAAATGTTTTTGGGACATTCAGAGCTCTCTGACACAGTTTTTGGGCCACCAACAATTTCTGGACTTTAGGGGAACTAGGATGCCTGTAAACCCCTTTCTTGGGCCTCCAAAGTTTTCAACCTTTTTGCAGGCCTAAGATGCATTTTATGGTCTTTTTTGTCTGCTAACATATTCTGAGCGTCCAGGGGTGTAGGATGCATTTTTCGTGCCCAATATATTTTTGGGATTTTCAGTGGTCTAGGATGCGGGTTAATGCCCCTTTCAGGCTGCAAATGTTTTTGGGTCATTCAGAGCTCTCTGACAGTTTTTGGGCCACCAACATTTCCTGCACTTTCGGGGGTCTAGGATGCCTGTACACCCCTTTTTTGGGCCTCCAAAGCTTTCAACCTTTTTGCAGGCCTAAGATGCATTTTAAGGCCTTTTTTGGGCTGCTAACATATTCTGAACTTTCAGGGGTGTAGGATGCATTTTCCGTGCCCAAAATATTTTTGGGAAATTCAGTCGTCTAGGATGCGGGTTAATGCCCCTTTCAGGCTGCAAATGTTTTTGGGACATTCAGAGTTCTCTGACACAGTTTTTGGGCCACCAACATTTTCTGGACTTTAGGGGGACTATAATGCCTGTAAACCCCTTTCTTGGGCCTCCAAAGGTTTCAATGTTTTTGCAGGCCTGAGATGCATTTTAAGGCCTTTTTTGGGCTGCTAACATATACTGAACTTTCAGGGTTGTAGTATGCATTTTTCGTGCCCAATATAGTTTTGGGAATTTCAGTGGTCTAGGGTGCAGGTTAATGCCCCTTTCAGGCTGCAAATGTTTCTGGGACATTCAGAGCTCTCTGACAGTTTTTGGGCCACCAACATTTCCTCGGCATTAGGGGGTCTAGGATGCCTGTACACCCCTTTTTTGGGCCTCCAAAGTTTTCAACCTTTTTGCAGGCCTAAGATGCATTTTAAGGCCTTTTTTGGGCTGCTAACATATACTGAACTTTCAGGGTTGTAGGATGCATTTTTCGTGCCCAATATATTTTTGGGAATTGCAGTGGTCTAGGGTGCGGGTTAATGCCCCTTTCAAGCTGCAAATGTTTTCGGGTCATTCAGAGCTCTCTGACAGTTTTTGGGCCACCAACATTTTCTGGACTTTAGGGGGTCTCGGATGTCTGTAAGCCCCTTTTTTGAGCTTCCAAAGTTATCAACCTTTTTGCATGCCTAAGAAGCATTTTAAGGCCTATTTTGGGCTGCTAACATATACTGAACTTTCAGGGGTGTAGGATGCATTTTTCGTGGCCAATATATTTTTGGGAATTATAGTGGTCTAGGGTGCGGGTTAATGCCCCTTTCAAGCTGCAAATGTTTTTGGGTCATTCAGAGTTCTCTGTCAGTTTTTGGGCCACCAACATTTTCTGGACTTTAGGGGGTCTAGGATGTCTGTAAACCCCTTTTTTGGGCCTCCAAAGTTTTCAACCTTTTTGCAGGCCTAGGATGCATTTTAAGGCCTTTTTTGGGCTGCTAACATATACTGAACTTTCAGGGGTGTAGGATGCATTTTTCGGGCCCAATATATTTTTGGGAATTTCAGTGGTCTAGGGAGCAGGTTAAAGCCCCTTTCAAGCTACAAATGTTTTTGGGACATTCAGAGCTCTCTGACACAGTTTTTGGGCCACCAACATTTTCTGGACTTTAGGGGGTCTAGGATGTCTGTAAACCCCTTTTTTGGGCCTCCAAAGTTTTCAACCTTTTTGCAGGCCTAAGGTGCATTTTAAGGCCTTTTTTTGGCTGCTAACATATTATGAACTTTCAGGGGTATAGGAAGCATTTTTCGTGCACAATATATTTTTGGGAATTTCAGTGGTCTAGGGTGCGGGTTAATGCCCCTTTCGGGCTGCAAATGTTTTTGGGCCATTCAGAGCTCTCTGACAGTTTTTGGGCCACCAACATTATCTGGACTTTAGGGGGTCTAGGATGTCTGTAAACCCCTTTTTTGGGCCTCCAAAGTTTTAAACCTTTTTTCAGGTCTCAGATGCATTTTAAGGCCTTTTTTGCCTGCTAACATATTCTGAACGTTCACGGGTGTAGGATGCATTTTCCGTGCCCAAAATATTTTTGGGAAATTCAGTTGTCTAGGATACGGGTTAATACCCCTTTCAGGCTGCAAATGTTTTTGGGACATTCAGAGTTCTCTGACACAGTTTTTGGGCCACCAACATTTTCTGGACTTTAGGGGGTCTAGGATGTCTGTAAACCCCTTTTTTGGGCCTCCCAAGTTTTCAACCTTTTTGCAGGCCTAAGATGCATTTTACAGCCTTTTTTGGGCTGCTAACATATACTGAACTTTCAGGGGTGTAGGATGCATTTTTCATGCCCAATATATTTTTGGGAATTTCAGTGGTCTAGGGTGCGGGTTAATGCCCCTTTCAAGCTGCAAATGTTTTTGGGTCATTCAAAGCTCTCTGACATTTTTTTGGCCACCAACATTTTCTGGACTTTAGGGGGTCTAGGATGTCTGTAAACCCCTTTTTTGGGCCTCCAAAGTTTTCAACCTTTTTGCAGGCCTAAGATGCATTTTAAGGCCTTTTTTGGGCTACTAACATATTCTGAACTTTCAGGGGTGTAGGATGCATTTTTCGTGCCCAATATATTTTTGGGAATTTCAGTGGTCTAGGGTGCGGGTTAATGCCCCTTTCAAGCTGCAAATGTTTTTGGGTCATTCAAAGCTCTCTGATAGTTTTTGGGCCACCAACATTTTCTGGACTTTAGGGGGTCTACGATGTCTGTAAACCCCTTTTCTGGGCCTCCAAAGTTTTCAACCTTTTTGCAGGCCTAAGATGCATTTTAAGGCCTTTTTTGTCTGTAACATATTCTGAACGTCCAGGGGTGTAGGATGCATTTTCTGTGCCCAAAATATTTTTGAGAATTTCAGTGGTCTAGAGTGCGGGTTAATGCCCCTTTCGGGCTGCAAATGTTTTTGGGACATTCAGAGCTCTCCGACACAGTTTTTGGGCCGCCAACTTTTTCTGGACTTTAGGGGGTCTAGGATGTCTGTAAACCCCTTTTTTGGGCCTCCAAAGTTTTCAACCTTTTTGCAGGCATAAGATGCATTTTAAGGCCTTTTAGGGCTGCTAACATATTCTGAACTTTCAGGGGTGTAGGATGCATTTTTCGTGCCCAAAATATTTTTGAGAATTTCAGTGGTCTAGGATGCGGGTTAATGCCCCTTTCAGGCTGCTAATATTTTTGGGACATTCAGAGCTCTCTGACACAGTTTTTGGGTCACCAACATTTTCTGGACTTTAGGGGGTCTAGGATGTCTGTAAACCCCTTTTTCGGGCCTCCAAAGTTTTCAACCTTTTTGCAGGCTAACATATTCTGAACATTCAGGGGTGTAGGATGCATTTTTCGTGCCCAATATATTTTTCGGAATTTCAGTGGTCTAGGGTGCGGGTTAAGGCCCCATTCAAGCTGCAAATGTTTTTGTGACATTCAGAGCTCTCTGACAGTTTTTGGGCCACCAACATTTTCTGGACTTTAGGGGGTCTAGGATGTCTGTAAACCCCTATTTTGGGCACCCAAAGTTATCAATCTTTTTGCAGGCCTAAGATGCATTTTAAGGCCTTTTTTGCCTGCTAACATATTCTGAACGTTCAGGGGTGTAGGATGCATTTTCCATGCCCAAACTATTTTTGGGAAATTCAGTGGTCTAGGATGCGGGTTAATGCCCCTTTCAGGCTGCAATTGTTTTTGGGACATTCATAGCTCTCTGACAAAGTTTTTGGGCCACCAACATTTTCTGGACTTTAGGTGGTCTAGGATGACTGTAAACCCCTTTCTTGGGCCTCCAAAGTTTTCAACCTTTTTCCAGGCCTAAGATGCATGTTAAGGCCTTTTTTGGGCTGCTAACATATTCTGAACTTTCAGGGGTGTAGGATGCATTTTTCGTGCCCAAAATATTTTTGAGAATTTCAGTGGTCTAGGATGCGGGTTAATGGCCCTTTCAGGCTGCAAATGTTTTTGGCACATTCAGAGCTCCCTGACACAGTTTTTGGGCCACCAACAATTTCTGGACTTTAGGGGGTCTAGGATGTCTGTAAACTCGTTTTTTTGGGCCTCCAAAGTTTTCAACCTTTTTGCAGGCCTAAGATGCATTTTAAGGCCTTTTTTGGGCTACTAACATATTCTGAACTTTCAGGGGTGTAGGATGCATTTTTCGTGCCCAATATATTTTTGGGAATTTCAGTGGTCTAGGGTGCGGGTTAATGCCCCTTTCAAGCTGCAAATG
This sequence comes from Ambystoma mexicanum, assembly GCF_040938575.1. Lineage (NCBI taxonomy): Eukaryota > Metazoa > Chordata > Amphibia > Caudata > Ambystomatidae > Ambystoma > Ambystoma mexicanum. The sequence goes on along the minus strand of NC_090940.1, from coordinate 593,659,942 downwards.
TTTTTGGGTCATTCAAAGCTCTCTGATAGTTTTTGGGCCACCAACATTTTCTGGACTTTAGGGGGTCTAAGATGTCTGTAAACCCCTTTTCTGGGCCTCCAAAGTTTTCAACCTTTTTGCAGGCCTAAGATGCATTTTAAGGCCTTTTTTGTCTGTAACATATTCTGAACGTCCAGGGGTGTAGGATGCATTTTCTGTGCCCAAAATATTTTTGAGAATTTCAGTGGTCTAGCGTGCGGGTTAATGCCCCTTTCGGGCTGCAAATGTTTTTGGGCCATTCAGAGCTCTCTGACAGTTTTTGGGCCACCAACATTTTCTGGACTTTAGGGGGTCTAGGATGTCTGTAAACCCCTTTTTTGGGCCTCCAAAGTTTTAAACCTTTTTTCAGGTCTCAGATGCATTTTAAGGCCTTTTTTGCCTGCTAACATATTCTGAACGTTCAGGGGTATAGGATGCATTTTCCGTGCCCAAAATATTTTTGGGAAATCCAGTGATATAGGATGTGGGTTAATGCCTCTTTCAGGCTGCAAATATTTGTGGGACATTCAGAGCACTCTAACACAGTTTTTGGGCAACCAACATTATCTGGACTTTAGGGGGTCTAGGATGCCTGTAAACCTCTTTTTTGGGCATCCAAAGTTTTCAACCTTTTTGCAGGCTTAAGATGCATTTTTAGGCCTTTTTTGGGCTGCTAACATATATTGAACTTTCAGGGTTGTAGGATGCATTTTTCGTGCCCAATATATTTTTGGGAATTTCAGTGGTCTAGGGAGCAGGTTAACACTCCTTTCAAGCTACAAATGTTTTTGGGACATTCAGAGCTCTCTGACACAGTTTTTGGGCCACCAACATTTTCTGGACTTTAGGGGGTCTAGGATGTCTGTAAACCCCTTTTTTGGGCCTCCAAAGTTTTCAACCTTTTTGCAGGCCTAAGGTGCATATTAAGGCCTTTTTTTGGCTGCTAACATATTCTGAACTTTCAGGGGTGTAGGATGCATTTTTCGTGCCCAATATTTTTTTGGGAATTTCAGTGGTCTAGGGTGCGGGTTAATGCCCCTTTCGTGCTGCAAATGTTTTTGGGCCATTCAGAGCTCTCAGACACAGTTTTTTGGCCACCAACATTTTCTGGACTATAGGGGGTCTAGGATGTCTGTAAACCCCTTTTATGGGCCTCCAAAGTTTTCAACCTTTTTGCAGGTGTAAGATGCATTTTACGGCCTTTTTTGGGCTGCTAACATATACTGAACTTTCAGGGGTGTAGGATGCATTTTGCGTGCCCAATATATTTTTGGGAATTTCAGTGGTCTAGGGTGCGGGTTAATGCCCCTTTCAAGCTGCAAATGTTTTTGGGTCATTCAAAGCTCTCTGACAGTTTTTTGGCCACCAACATTTTCTGGACTTTAGGGGGTCTAGGATGTCTGTAAACCCCTTTTTTGGGCCTCCAAAGTTTTCAACCTTTTTGCAGGCCTAAGGTGCATTTTAAGACCTTTTTTGGGCTGCTAACATATTCTGAACGTCCAGGTGTGTAGGATGCATTTTCTGTGCCCAATATATTTTTGGGAATTTCAGTGGTCTAGGGTGCGAGTTAATGCCCATTTCAAGCTGCAAATGTTTTTGGGTCATTCAGAGCTCTTTGACAGTTTTTGGGCCACCAACATTTTCTGGACTTTACGGGGACTAGAATGCCTGTAAACCCCTTTCTTGGGCCTCCAAAGTTTTCAACGTTTTTGCAGGCCTAAGATGCATTTTAAGGCCTTTTTTGGGCTGCTAACATATACTGAACTTTCAGGGTTGTAGTATGCATTTTTCGTGCCCAATATATTTTTGGGAATTTCAGTGGTCTAGGGTGCAGGTTAATGCCCCTTTTAGGCTGCAAATGTTTTTGGGACATTCAGAGCTCTCTGACAGTTTTTGGGCCACCAACATTTCCTGGACTTTAGGGCGTCCAGGATGCCTGTACACCCCTTTTTTTGGGCCTCCAAAGTTTTCAACCTTTTTGCAGGCCTAAGGTGCATTTTAAGACCTTTTTTTGGCTGCTAACATATTCTGAATTTTCCGGGGTGTAGGATGCATTTTTCGTGCCCAATATATTTTTGGGAATTTCAGTGGTCTAGGGTGCGGGATAGTGCCCCTTTCAAGCTGCAAATGTTTTCGGGTCATTCAGAGCTCTCTGACAGTTTTTGGGCAACCAACATTTTCTGGACTTTAGGGGGTATCGTATGTCTGTAAGCCCCTTTTTTGGGCCTCCAAAGTTACCAAACTTTTTGCATGCCTAAGAAGCATTTTAAGGCCTATTTTGGGCTGCTAACATATACTGAACTTTCAGGGGTGTAGGATACATTTTCCATGCCCATAATATTTTTGGAAAATTCAGTCGTCTAGGATGCGGGTTAATGCCCCTTTCCGGCTGCAAATGTTTTTGAGACATTCAGAGCTCTTCTGACACAGTTTATGAGCCACCAACATTTTCTGGACTTTAGGCGGTCTAGGATGTCTGTAATCCCCTTTTTTGGGCCTCCAAAGTTTTCAACCTTTTTGCAGGCCTAAGATGCATTTTAAGGCCTTTTAGGGCTGCTAACATATTCTGAACTTTCACGGGTGTAGGATGCATTTTTCGTGCCCAAAATATTTTTGAGAAGTTCAGTGGTCTAGGATGCGGGTTAATGCCCCTTTCAGGCTGCAAATGTTTTTGGGACATTCAGAGCTCTCTGACACAGTTTTTGGGCTAACAACATTTTGTGGACTTTAGGGGGTCTAGGATGTCTGTACACCCCTTTTTTGGTCCTCCAAAGTTTTCAACCTTTTTGCAGGCCTAAGGTGCATTTTAAGGCCTTTTTTTTGGCTGCAAGCATATTCTGAACTTTCAGGGGTGTAGGATGCATTTTTCGTGCCCAATATATTTTTGGGAATTTCAGTGGTCTAGGGTGCGGGTTAATGACCCTTTCAAGCTGCAAATGTTTTTGGGTCATTCAGAGCTCTCTGACAGTTTTTGTCCCACCAATATTTTCTGGACTTTAGGGGGACTAGAATGCCTGTAAACCCCTTTCTTGGGCCTCCAAAGTTTTCAACGTTTTTGCAGGCCTAAAATGCATTTTAAGGCCTTTTTTGGGCTGCTAACATATACTGAACTTTCAGGGTTGTAGTATGCATTTTTCGTGCCCAATATATTTTTGGGAATTTCAGTGGTCTAGGGTGCAGGTTAATGCCCCTTTCAGGCTGCAAATGTTTTGGGACATTCAGATCTCTCTGACAGTTTTTGGGCCACCAAGATTTCCTGGACTTTAGGGGGTCTAGGATGCCTGTACACCCCTTTTTAGGGCCTCTAAAGTTTTCAACCTTTTTGCAGGCCTAAGATGCATTTTAAGGCCTTTTTTGGGCTGCTAACATATACTGAACTTTCAGGGTTGTAGGATGCATTTTTCGTGCCCAATATATTTTTGGGAATTTCAGTGGTCTAGGGTGCAGGTTAATGCCCCTTTCAAGCTGCAATTGTTTTTGGGACATTCAGAGCTCTCTAACACAGTTTTTGAGCCACCAACATTTTCTGGACTTTAGGGGGTCTCGGATGTCTGTAAGCCCCTTTTTTGGGCCTCCAAAGTTATCAACCTTTTTGCATTCCTAAGAAGCATTGTAAGGCCTATTTTGGGCTGCTAACATAAACTGAACTTTCAGGGGTGTAGGATGCATTTCCCGTGCCCATAATATTTTTGGGAAATTCAGTCGTCTAGGATGCGGGTTAATGCCCCTTTCCGGCTGCAAATGTTTTTGGGACATTCAGAGTTCTCTGACACAGTTTTTGGGCCACCAACATTTTCTGGACTTTAGGGAGTGTAGAATGTCTGTAAACCCCTTTTTTGGGCCTCCAAAGTTTTCAACCTTTTTGCAGGCCTAAGATGCATTTTAAGGGCTTTTTTGGGCTGCTAACATATTCTGAAAATTCAGGGGTATAGGATGCATTTTCCGTGCCCAAAATATTTTTGGGAAATTCAGTGGTCTAGGATGTGGGTTAATGCCTCTTTCAGGCTGCAAATATTTTTGGGACATTCAGAGCTCTTCTGACACAGTTTATGAGCCACCAACATTTTCTGGACTTTAGGGGGTCTAGGATGTCTGTAATCCCCTTTTTTGGGCCTCCAAAGTTTTCAACCTTTTTGCAGGCCTAAGATGCATTTTAAGGCCTTTTAGGGCTGCTAACATATTCTGAACTTTCACGGGTGTAGGATGCATTTTTCGTGCCCAAAATATTTTTGAGAATTTCAGTGGTCTATGATGCGGATTAATGCCCCTTTCAGGCTGCAAATGTTTTTGGGACATTCAGAGCTCTCTGACACAGTTTTTGGGCCAACAACATTTTGTGGACTTTAGGGGGTCTAGGATGTCTGTAATCCCCTTTTTTGGGCCTCCAAAGTTTTCAACCTTTTTGCAGGCCTAAGATGCATTTTAAGGCCTTTTAGGGCTGCTAACATATTCTGAACTTTCACGGGTGTAGGATGCATTTTTCGTGCCCAAAATATTTTTGAGAATTTCAGTGGTCTAGGATGCGGGTTAATGCCCCTTTCAGGCTGCAAATGTTTTTGGGACATTCAGAGCTCTCTGACACAGTTTCTGGGCCAACAACATTTTGTGGACTTTAGGGGGTCTAGGATGTCTGTAAACCCCTTTTTTGGGCCTCCAAAGTTTTCAACCTTTTTGCAGGCCTAAGATGCATTTTAAGGCCTTTTTGGGCTGCTAACATATTCTGAACTTTCAGGGGTGTAGGATGCATTTTTCGTGCCCAATATATTTTTGGGAATTTCAGTGGTCTAGGGTGCAGGTTAATGCCCCTTTCAGGCTGCAAATGTTTTTGGGACATTCAGATCTCTCTGACAGCTTTTTTGGCCCACCAACATTTCCCGGACTTTAGGGGGTCTAGGATGCCTGTACACCCCTTTTTAGGGCCTCCAAAGTTTTCAACCTTTTTGCAGGCCTAAGATGCATTTTAAGGCCTATTTTGGGCTGCTAACATAAACTGAACTTTCAGGGGTGTAGGATGCATTTCCCGTGCCCATAATATTTTTGGGAAATTCAGTCGTCTAGGATGCGGGTTAATGCCCCTTTCCGGCTGCAAATGTTTTTGGGACATTCAGAGTTCTCTGACACAGTTTTTGGGCCACCGACATTTTCTGGACTTTAGGGAGTGTAGAATGTCTGTAAACCCCTTTTTTGGGCCTCCAAAGTTTTCAAACTTTTTGCAGGCCTAAGATGCATTTTAAGGGCTTTTTTGGGCTGCTAACATATTCTGAACGTTCAGGGGTATAGGATGCATTTTCCGTGCCCAAAATATTTTTGGGAAATTCAGTGGTCTAGGATGTGGGTTAATGCCTCTTTCAGGCTGCAAATATTTTTGGGACATTCAGAGCTCTTCTGACACAGTTTATGAGCCACCAACATTTTCTGGACTTTAGGGGGTCTAGGATGTCTGTAATCCCCTTTTTTGGGCCTCGAAAGTTTTCAACCTTTTTGCAGGCCTAATATGCATTTTAAGGCCTTTTAGGGCTGCTAACATATTCTGAACTTTCACGGGTGTAGGATGCATTTTTCGTGCCCAAAATATTTTTGAGAATTTCAGTGGTCTAGGATGCGGATTAATGCCCCTTTCAGGCTGCAAATGTTTTTGGGACATTCAGAGCTCTCTGACACAGTTTTTGGGCCAACAACATTTTGTGGACTTTAGGGGGTCTAGGATGTCTGTAATCCCCTTTTTTGGGCCTCCAAAGTTTTCAACCTTTTTGCAGGCCTAAGATGCATTTTAAGGCCTTTTAGGGCTGCTAACATATTCTGAACTTTCACGGGTGTAGGATGCATTTTTCGTGCCCAAAATATTTTTGAGAATTTCAGTGGTCTAGGATGCGGGTTAATGCCCCTTTCAGGCTGCAAATGTTTTTGGGACATTCAGAGCTCTCTGACACAGTTTCTGGGCCAACAACATTTTGTGGACTTTAGGGGGTCTAGGATGTCTGTAAACCCATTTTTTGGGCCTCCAAAGTTTTCAACCTTTTTGCAGGCCTAAGATGCATTTTAAGGCCTTTTTGGGCTGCTAACATATTCTGAACTTTCAGGGGTGTAGGATGCATTTTTCGTGCCCAATATATTTTTGGGAATTTCAGTGGTCTAGGGTGCAGGTTAATGCTCCTTTCAGGCTGCAAATGTTTTTGGGACATTCATATCTCTCTGACAGTTTTTGGGCCACCAACATTTCCCGGACTTTAGGGGGTCTAGGATGCCTGTACACCCCTTTTTAGGGCCTCCAAAGTTTTCAACCTTTTTGCAGGCCTAAGATGCATTTTAAGGCCTTTTTTGGGCTGCTAACATATACTGAACTTTCAGGGTTGTAGGATGCATTTTTCGTGCCCAATATATCTTTGGGAATTTCAGTGGTCTAGGGTGCAGGTTAATGCCCCTTTCAAGCTGCAATTGTTTTTGGGACATTCAGAGCTCTCTGACACAATTTTTGGGCCACCAACATTTTCTGGACTTTAGGGGGTCTCGGATGTCTGTAAGCCCCTTTTTTGGTCCTCCAAAATTATCAACCTTTTTGCATTCCTAAGAAGCATTGTAAGGCCTATTTTGGGCTGCTAACATAAACTGAACTTTCAGGGGTGTAGGATGCATTTTTCGTGGCCAATATATTTTTGGGAATTATAGTGGTCTAGGGTGCGGGTTAATGCCCCTTTCAAGCTGCAAATGTTTTTGGGTCATTCAGAGCTCTGTGTCAGTTTTTGGGCCACCAATATTTTCTGGACTTTAGGGGGTCTAGGATGTCTGTAAACCCCTTTTTTGGGCCTCCAAAGTTTTCAACATTTTTGCAGGCCTAAGATGCATTTTAAGGCCTTTTTTGGGCTACTAACATATTCTGAACTTTCAGGGGTGTAGGATGCATTTTTCGTGCCCAATATATTTTTGGGAATTTCAGTGGTCTAGGGTGCGGGTTAATGCCCCTTTCAAGCTGCAAATGTTTTTGGGTCATTCACAGCTTTCTGACAGTTTTTGGGCCACCAACATTTTCTGGACTTTAGAGGGTCTAGGATGTCTGTAAACCCCTTTTTTGGGCCTCCAAAGTTTTCAACCTTTTTGCAGGCCTAAGGTGCATTTTAAGACCTTTTTTGGGCTGCTAACATATTCTGAACGTCCAGGTGTGTAGGATGCATTTTCTGTGCCCAATATATTTTTGGGAATTTCAGTGGTCTAGGGTGCAGGTTAATGCCCCTTTCAAGCTGCAATTGTTTTTGGGACATTCAGAGCTCTCTGACACAATTTTTGGGCCACCAACATTTTCTGGACTTTAGGGGGTCTCGGATGTCTGTAAGCCCCTTTTTTGGTCCTCCAAAGTTATCAACCTTTTTGCATTCCTAAGAAGCATTGTAAGGCCTATTTTGGGCTGCTAACATAAACTGAACTTTCAGGGGTGTAGGATGCATTTTCCGTGGCCAATATATTTTTGGGAATTATAGTAGTCTAGGGTGCGGGTTAATGCCCCTTTCAAGCTGCAAATGTTTTTGGGTCATTCAGAGCTCTCTGTCAGTTTTTGGGCCACCAATATTTTCTGGACTTTAGGGGGTCTAGGACGTCTGTAAACCCCTTTTTTGGGCCTCCAAAGTTTTCAACATTTTTGCAGGCCTAAGATGCATTTTAAGGCCTTTTTTGGGCTACTAACATATTCTGAACTTTCAGGGGTGTAGGATGCATTTTTCGTGCCCAATATATTTTTGGGAATTTCAATGGTCTAGGGTGCGGGTTAATGCCCCTTTCAAGCTGCAAATGTTTTTGGGTCATTCACAGCTTTCTGACAGTTTTTGGGCCACCAACATTTTCTGGACTTTAGAGGGTCTAGGATGTCTGTAAACCCCTTTTTTGGGCCTCCAAAGTTTTCAACCTTTTTGCAGGCCTAAGGTGCATTTTAAGACCTTTTTTGGGCTGCTAACATATTCTGAACGTCCAGGTGTGTAGGATGCATTTTCTGTGCCCAATATATTTTTGGGAATTTCAGTGGTCTAGGGTGCAGGTTAATGCCCCTTTCAAGCTGCAATTGTTTTTGGGACATTCAGAGCTCTCTGACACAATTTTTGGGCCACCAACATTTTCTGGACTTTAGGGGGTCTCGGATGTCTGTAAGCCCCTTTTTTGGTCCTCCAAAGTTATCAACCTTTTTGCATTCCTAAGAAGCATTGTAAGGCCTATTTTGGGCTGCTAACATAAACTGAACTTTCAGGGGTGTAGGATGCATTTTCCGTGGCCAATATATTTTTGGGAATTATAGTAGTCTAGGGTGCGGGTTAATGCCCCTTTCAAGCTGCAAATGTTTTTGGGTCATTCAGAGCTCTCTGTCAGTTTTTGGGCCACCAATATTTTCTGGACTTTAGGGGGTCTAGGACGTCTGTAAACCCCTTTTTTGGGCCTCCAAAGTTTTCAACATTTTTGCAGGCCTAAGATGCATTTTAAGGCCTTTTTTGGGCTACTAACATATTCTGAACTTTCAGGGGTGTAGGATGCATTTTTCGTGCCCAATATATTTTTGGGAATTTCAGTGGTCTAGGGTGCGGGTTAATGCCCCTTTCAAGCTGCAAATGTTTTTGGGTCATTCACAGCTTTCTGACAGTTTTTGGGCCACCAACATTTTCTGGACTTTAGAGGGTCTAGGATGTCTGTAAACCCCTTTTTTGGGCCTCCAAAGTTTTCAACCTTTTTGCAGGCCTCAGATGCATTTTAAGGCCTTTTTTGCCTGCTAACATATTCTGAACGTTCACGGGTGTAGGATGCATTTTCTGTGCCCATAATATTTTTGGGAATTTCAGTGGTCTAGGGTGCAGGTTAATGCCCCTTTCAAGCTGCAATTGTTTTTTGGACATTCAGAGCTCTCTGACACAATTTTTGGGCCACCAACATTTTCTGGACTTTAGGGGGTCTCGGATGTCTGTAAGCCCCTTTTTTGGTCCTCCAAAGTTATCAACCTTTTTGCATTCCTAAGAAGCATTGTAAGGCCTATTTTGGGCTGCTAACATAAACTGAACTTTCAGGGGTGTAGGATGCATTTTCCGTGGCCAATATATTTTTGGGAATTATAGTAGTCTAGGGTGCGGGTTAATACCCCTTTCAAGCTGCAAATGTTTTTGGGTCATTCAGAGCTCTCTGTCAGTTTTTGGGCCACCAATATTTTCTGGACTTTAGGGGGTCTAGGACGTCTGTAAACCCCTTTTTTGGGCCTCCAAAGTTTTCAACATTTTTGCAGGCCTAAGATGCATTTTAAGGCCTTTTTTGGGCTACTAACATATTCTGAACTTTCAGGGGTGTAGGATGCATTTTTCGTGCCCAATATATTTTTGGGAATTTCAGTGGTCTAGGGTGCGGGTTAATGCCCCTTTCAAGCTGCAAATGTTTTTGGGTCATTCAGAGCTTTCTGACAGTTTTTGGGCCACCAACATTTTCTGGACTTTAGCGGGTCTAGGATGTCTGTAAACCCCTTTTTTGGGCCTCCAAAGTTTTCAACCTTTTTGCAGGCCTCAGATGCATTTTAAGGCCTTTTTTGCCTGCTAACATATTCTGAACGTTCACGGGTGTAGGATGCATTTTCTGTGCCCATAATATTTTTGGCAAATTCAGTGGTCTAGGGTGCGGGTTAATGCCTCTTTCCGGCTGCAAATGTTTTTGGGACATTCAGAGTTCTCTGACACAGTTTTTGTGCCACCAACATTTTCTGGACTTTAGGGGGTCTAGGATGTCTGTAAACCCCTTTTTTGGGCTTCCAAAGTTTTCAACCTTTTTGCAGGCCTAAGATGCATTTTAAGGCCTTTTTTGGGCTGCTAACATATTCTGAACGTTCAGGGGTATAGGATGCATTTTCCGTGCCCAAAATATTTTTGGAAAATTCAGTGGTCTAGGATGTGGGTTAATGCCTCTTTCAGGCTGCAAATATTTTTGGGACATTCAGAGCTCTCTAACACAGTTTTTGGGCAACCAACATTATCTGGACTTTAGGGGGTCTAGGATGTCTGTAATCCCCTTTTTTGGGCCTCCAAAGTTTTCAACCTTTTTGCAGGCCTAAGATGCATTTTAAGGCCTTTTAGGGCTGCTAACATATTCTGAACTTTCACGGGTGTAGGATGCATTTTTCGTGCCCAAAATATTTTTGAGAATTTCAGTGGTCTAGGATGCGGGTTAATGCCCCTTTCAGGCTGCAAATGTTTTTGGGACATTCAGAGCTCTCTGACACAGTTTTTGGGCCAACAACATTTTGTGGACTTTAGGGGGTCTAGGATGTCTGTACACCCCTTTTTTGGTCCTCCAAAGTTTTCAACCTTTTTGCAGGCCTAAGGTGCATTTTAAGGCCTTTTTCTGGCTGCTAACATATTCTGAACTTTCAGGGGTGTAGGATGCATTTTTCGTGCCCAATATATTTTTGGGAATTTCAGTGGTCTAGGGTGCAGGTTAATGCCCCTTTCAGGCTGCAAATGTTTTTGGGACATTCAGATCTCTCTGACAGCTTTTGAGCCACCAACATTTCCCGGACTTTAGGGGGTCTAGGATGCCTGTACACCCCTTTTTAGGGCCTCCAAAGTTTTCAACCTTTTTGCAGGCCTAAGATGCATTTTAAGGCCTTTTTTGGGCTGCTAACATATACTGAACTTTCAGGGTTGTAGGATGCATTTTTCGTGCCCAATATATTTTTGGGAATTTCAGTGGTCTAGGGTGCAGGTTAATGCCCCTTTCAAGCTGCAATTGTTTTTGGGACATTCAGAGCTCTCTGACACAATTTTTGGGCCACCAACATTTTCTGGACTTTAGGGGGGCTCGGATGTCTGTAAGCCCCTTTTTTGGTCCTCCAAAGTTATCAACCTTTTTGCATTCCTAAGAAGCATTGTAAGGCCTATTTTGGGCTGCTAACATAAACTGAACTTTCAGGGGTGTAGGATGCATTTTTCGTGGCCAATATATTTTTGGGAATTATAGTGGTCTAGGGTGCGGGTTAATGCCCCTTTCAAGCTGCAAATGTTTTTGGGTCATTCAGAGCTCTCTGTCAGTTTTTGGGCCACCAATATTTTCTGGACATTAGGGGGTTTAGGATGTCTGTAAACCCCTTTTTTGGGCCTCCAAAGTTTTCAACATTTTTGCAGGCCTAAGATGCATTTTAAGGCCTTTTTTGGGCTACTAACATATTCTGAACTTTCAGGGGTGTAGGATGCATTTTTCGTGCCCAATATATTTTTGGGAATTTCAGTGGTCTAGGGTGCGGGTTAATGCCCCTTTCAAGCTGCAAATGTTTTTGGGTCATTCAGAGCTTTCTGACAGTTTTTGGGCCACCAACATTTTCTGGACTTTAGAGGGTCTAGGATGTCTGTAAACCCCTTTTTTGGGCCTCCAAAGTTTTCAACCTTTTTGCAGGCCTCAGATGCATTTTAAGGCCTTTTTTGCCTGCTAACATATTCTGAACGTTCACGGGTGTAGGATGCATTTTCTGTGCCCATAATATTTTTGGGAAATTCAGTGGTCTAGGGTGCGGGTTAATGCCCCTTTCCGGCTGCAAATGTTTTTGGGACATTCAGAGTTCTCTGACACAGTTTTTGTGCCACCAACATTTTCTGGACTTTAGGGGGTCTAGGATGTCTGTAAACCCCTTTTTTGGGCTTCCAAAGTTTTCAACCTTTTTGCAGGCCTAAGATGCATTTTAAGGCCTTTTTTGGGCTGCTAACATATTCTGAACGTTCAGGGGTATAGGATGCATTTTCCGTGCCCAAAATATTTTTGGGAAATTCAGTGGTCTAGGATGTGGGTTAATGCCTCTTTCAGGCTGCAAATATTTTTGGGACATTCAGAGCTCTCTAACACAGTTTTTGGGCAACCAACATTATCTGGACTTTAGGGGGTCTAGGATGTCTGTAATCCCCTTTTTTGGGCCTCCAAAGTTTTCAACCTTTTTGCAGGCCTAAGATGCATTTTAAGGCCTTTTAGGGCTGCTAACATATTCTGAACTTTCACGGGTGTAGGATGCATTTTTCGTGCCCAAAATATTTTTGAGAATTTCAGTGGTCTAGGATGCGGGTTAATGCCCCTTTCAGGCTGCAAATGTTTTTGGGACATTCAGAGCTCTCTGACACAGTTTTTGGGCCAACAACATTTTGTGGACTTTAGGGGGTCTAGGATGTCTGTACACCCCTTTTTTGGTCCTCCAAAGTTTTCAACCTTTTTGCAGGCCTAAGGTGCATTTTAAGGCCTTTTTCTGGCTGCTAACATATTCTGAACTTTCAGGGGTGTAGGATGCATTTTTCGTGCCCAATATATTTTTGGGAATTTCAGTGGTCTAGGGTGCAGGTTAATGCCCCTTTCAGGCTGCAAATGTTTTTGGGACATTCAGATCTCTCTGACAGTTTTTGAGCCACCAACATTTCCCGGACTTTAGGGGGTCTAGGATGCCTGTAGACCCCTTTTTAGGGCCTCCAAAGTTTTCAACCTTTTTGCAGGCCTAAGATGCATTTTAAGGCCTTTTTTGGGCTGCTAACATATGCTGAACTTTCAGGGTTGTAGGATGCATTTTTCGTGCCCAATATATTTTTGGGAATTTCAGTGGTCTAGGGTGCAGGTTAATGCCCCTTTCAAGCTGCAATTGTTTTTGGGACATTCAGAGCTCTCTGACACAATTTTTGGGCCACCAACATTTTCTGGACTTTAGGGGGGCTCGGATGTCTGTAAGCCCCTTTTTTGGTCCTCCAAAGTTATCAACCTTTTTGCATTCCTAAGAAGCATTCTAAGGCCTATTTTGGGCTGCTAACATAAACTGAACTTTCAGGGGTGTAGGATGCATTTTTCGTGGCCAATATATTTTTGGGAATTATAGTGGTCTAGGGTGCGGGTTAATGCCCCTTTCAAGCTGCAAATGTTTTTGGGTCATTCAGAGCTCTCTGTCAGTTTTTGGGCCACCAATATTTTCTGGACATTAGGGGGTTTAGGATGTCTGTAAACCCCTTTTTTGGGCCTCCAAAGTTTTTAACATTTTTGCAGGCCTAAGATGCATTTTAAGGCCTTTTTTGGGCTACTAACATATTCTGAACTTTCAGGGGTGTAGGATGCATTTTTCGTGCCCAATATATTTTTGGGAATTTCAGTGGTCTAGGGTGCGGGTTAATGCCCCTTTCAAGCTGCAAATGTTTTTGGGTCATTCAGAGCTTTCTGACAGTTTTTGGGCCACCAACATTTTCAGGACTTTAGAGGGTCTAGGATGTCTGTAAACCCCTTTTTTGGGCCTCCAAAGTTTTCAACCTTTTTGCAGGCCTCAGATGCATTTTAAGGCCTTTTTTGCCTGCTAACATATTCTGAACGTTCACAGGTGTAGGATGCATTTTCTGTGCCCAAAATATTTTTGGGAAATTCAGTGGTCTAGGGTGCGGGTTAATGCCCCTTTCAAGCTGCAAATGTTTTTGGGTCATTCAGAGCTTTCTGACAGTTTTTGGGCCACCAACATTTTCTGGACTTTAGAGGGTCTAGGATGTCTGTAAACCCCTTTTTTGGGCCTCCAAAGTTTTCAACCTTTTTGCAGGCCTAAGGTGCATTTTAAGACCTTTTTTGGGCTGCTAACATATTCTGAACGTCCAGGTGTGTAGGATGCATTTTCTGTGCCCAATATATTTTTGGGAATTTCAGTGGTCTAGGGTGCAGGTTAATGCCCCTTTCAAGCTGCAATTGTTTTTGGGACATTCAGAGCTCTCTGACACAATTTTTGGGCCACCAACATTTTCTGGACTTTAGGGGGTCTCGGATGTCTGTAAGCCCCTTTTTTGGTCCTCCAAAGTTATCAACCTTTTTGCATTCCTAAGAAGCATTGTAAGGCCTATTTTGGGCTGCTAACATAAACTGAACTTTCAGGGGTGTAGGATGCATTTTCCGTGGCCAATATATTTTTGGGAATTATAGTAGTCTAGGGTGCGGGTTAATGCCCCTTTCAAGCTGCAAATGTTTTTGGGTCATTCAGAGCTCTCTGTCAGTTTTTGGGCCACCAATATTTTCTGGACTTTAGGGGGTCTAGGACGTCTGTAAACCCCTTTTTTGGGCCTCCAAAGTTTTCAACATTTTTGCAGGCCTAAGATGCATTTTAAGGCCTTTTTTGGGCTACTAACATATTCTGAACTTTCAGGGGTGTAGGATGCATTTTTCGTGCCCAATATATTTTTGGGAATTTCAGTGGTCTAGGGTGCGGGTTAATGCCCCTTTCAAGCTGCAAATGTTTTTGGGTCATTCACAGCTTTCTGACAGTTTTTGGGCCACCAACATTTTCTGGACTTTAGAGGGTCTAGGATGTCTGTAAACCCCTTTTTTGGGCCTCCAAAGTTTTCAACCTTTTTGCAGGCCTAAGGTGCATTTTAAGACCTTTTTTGGGCTGCTAACATATTCTGAACGTCCAGGTGTGTAGGATGCATTTTCTGTGCCCAATATATTTTTGGGAATTTCAGTGGTCTAGGGTGCAGGTTAATGCCCCTTTCAAGCTGCAATTGTTTTTTGGACATTCAGAGCTCTCTGACACAATTTTTGGGCCACCAACATTTTCTGGACTTTAGGGGGTCTCGGATGTCTGTAAGCCCCTTTTTTGGTCCTCCAAAGTTATCAACCTTTTTGCATTCCTAAGAAGCATTGTAAGGCCTATTTTGGGCTGCTAACATAAACTGAACTTTCAGGGGTGTAGGATGCATTTTCCGTGGCCAATATATTTTTGGGAATTATAGTAGTCTAGGGTGCGGGTTAATGCCCCTTTCAAGCTGCAAATGTTTTTGGGTCATTCAGAGCTCTCTGTCAGTTTTTGGGCCACCAATATTTTCTGGACTTTAGGGGGTCTAGGACGTCTGTAAACCCCTTTTTTGGGCCTCCAAAGTTTTCAACATTTTTGCAGGCCTAAGATGCATTTTAAGGCCTTTTTTGGGCTACTAACATATTCTGAACTTTCAGGGGTGTAGGATGCATTTTTCGTGCCCAATATATTTTTGGGAATTTCAGTGGTCTAGGGTGCGGGTTAATGCCCCTTTCAAGCTGCAAATGTTTTTGGGTCATTCAGAGCTTTCTGACAGTTTTTGGGCCACCAACATTTTCTGGACTTTAGAGGGTCTAGGATGTCTGTAAACCCCTTTTTTGGGCCTCCAAAGTTTTCAACCTTTTTGCAGGCCTCAGATGCATTTTAAGGCCTTTTTTGCCTGCTAACATATTCTGAACGTTCACGGGTGTAGGATGCATTTTCTGTGCCCATAATATTTTTGGCAAATTCAGTGGTCTAGGGTGTGGGTTAATGCCTCTTTCCGGCTGCAAATGTTTTTGGGACATTCAGAGTTCTCTGACACAGTTTTTGTGCCACCAACATTTTCTGGACTTTAGGGGGTCTAGGATGTCTGTAAACCCCTTTTTTGGGCTTCCAAAGTTTTCAACCTTTTTGCAGGCCTAAGATGCATTTTAAGGCCTTTTTTGGGCTGCTAACATATTCTGAACGTTCAGGGGTATAGGATGCATTTTCCGTGCCCAAAATATTTTTGGGAAATTCAGTGGTCTAGGATGTGGGTTAATGCCTCTTTCAGGCTGCAAATATTTTTGGGACATTCAGAACTCTCTAACACAGTTTTTGGGCAACCAACATTATCTGGACTTTAGGGGGTCTAGGATGTCTGTAATCCCCTTTTTTGGGCCTCCAAAGTTTTCAACCTTTTTGCAGGCCTAAGGTGCATTTTAGGCCTTTTTCTGGCTGCTAACATATTCTGAACTTTCAGGGGTGTAGGATGCATTTTTCGTGCCCAATATATTTTTGGGAATTTCAGTGGTCTAGGGTGCAGGTTAATGCCCCTTTCAGGCTGCAAATGTTTTTGGGACATTCAGATCTCTCTGACAGCTTTTGAGCCACCAACATTTCCCGGACTTTAGGGGGTCTAGGATGCCTGTACACCCCTTTTTAGGGCCTCCAAAGTTTTCAACCTTTTTGCAGGCCTAAGATGCATTTTAAGGCCTTTTTTGGGCTGCTAACATATACTGAACTTTCAGGGTTGTAGGATGCATTTTTCGTGCCCAATATATTTTTGGGAATTTCAGTGGTCTAGGGTGCAGGTTAATGCCCCTTTCAAGCTGCAATTGTTTTTGGGACATTCAGAGCTCTCTGACACAATTTTTGGGCCACCAACATTTTCTGGACTTTAGGGGGGCTCGGATGTCTGTAAGCCCCTTTTTTGGTCCTCCAAAGTTATCAACCTTTTTGCATTCCTAAGAAGCATTGTAAGGCCTATTTTGGGCTGCTAACATAAACTGAACTTTCAGGGGTGTAGGATGCATTTTTCGTGGCCAATATATTTTTGGGAATTATAGTGGTCTAGGGTGCGGGTTAATGCCCCTTTCAAGCTGCAAATGTTTTTGGGTCATTCAGAGCTCTCTGTCAGTTTTTGGGCCACCAATATTTTCTGGACATTAGGGGGTTTAGGATGTCTGTAAACCCCTTTTTTGGGCCTCCAAAGTTTTCAACATTTTTGCAGGCCTAAGATGCATTTTAAGGCCTTTTTTGGGCTACTAACATATTCTGAACTTTCAGGGGTGTAGGATGCATTTTTCGTGCCCAATATATTTTTGGGAATTTCAGTGGTCTAGGGTGCGGGTTAATGCCCCTTTCAAGCTGCAAATGTTTTTGGGTCATTCAGAGCTTTCTGACAGTTTTTGGGCCACCAACATTTTCTGGACTTTAGAGGGTCTAGGATGTCTGTAAACCCCTTTTTTGGGCCTCCAAAGTTTTCAACCTTTTTGCAGGCCTCAGATGCATTTTAAGGCCTTTTTTGCCTGCTAACATATTCTGAACGTTCACGGGTGTAGGATGCATTTTCTGTGCCCATAATATTTTTGGGAAATTCAGTGGTCTAGGGTGCGGGTTAATGCCCCTTTCCGGCTGCAAATGTTTTTGGGACATTCAGAGTTCTCTGACACAGTTTTTGTGCCACCAACATTTTCTGGACTTTAGGGGGTCTAGGATGTCTGTAAACCCCTTTTTTGGGCTTCCAAAGTTTTCAACCTTTTTGCAGGCCTAAGATGCATTTTAAGGCCTTTTTTGGGCTGCTAACATATTCTGAACGTTCAGGGGTATAGGATGCATTTTCCGTGCCCAAAATATTTTTGGGAAATTCAGTGGTCTAGGATGTGGGTTAATGCCTCTTTCAGGCTGCAAATATTTTTGGGACATTCAGAGCTCTCTAACACAGTTTTTGGGCAACCAACATTATCTGGACTTTAGGGGGTCTAGGATGTCTGTACACCCCTTTTTTGGTCCTCCAAAGTTTTCAACCTTTTTGCAGGCCTAAGGTGCATTTTAAGGCCTTTTTCTGGCTGCTAACATATTCTGAACTTTCAGGGGTGTAGGATGCATTTTTCGTGCCCAATATATTTTTGGGAATTTCAGTGGTCTAGGGTGCAGGTTAATGCCCCTTTCAGGCTGCAAATGTTTTTGGGACATTCAGATCTCTCTGACAGTTTTTGAGCCACCAACATTTCCCGGACTTTAGGGGGTCTAGGATGCCTGTAGACCCTTTTTTAGGGCCTCCAAAGTTTTCAACCTTTTTGCAGGCCTAAGATGCATTTTAAGGCCTTTTTTGGGCTGCTAACATATGCTGAACTTTCAGGGTTGTAGGATGCATTTTTCGTGCCCAATATATTTTTGGGAATTTCAGTGGTCTAGGGTGCAGGTTAATGCCCCTTTCAAGCTGCAATTGTTTTTGGGACATTCAGAGCTCTCTGACACAATTTTTGGGCCACCAACATTTTCTGGACTTTAGGGGGGCTCGGATGTCTGTAAGCCCCTTTTTTGGTCCTCCAAAGTTATCAACCTTTTTGCATTCCTAAGAAGCATTCTAAGGCCTATTTTGGGCTGCTAACATAAACTGAACTTTCAGGGGTGTAGGATGCATTTTTCGTGGCCAATATATTTTTGGGAATTATAGTGGTCTAGGGTGCGGGTTAATGCCCCTTTCAAGCTGCAAATGTTTTTGGGTCATTCAGAGCTCTCTGTCAGTTTTTGGGCCACCAATATTTTCTGGACATTAGGGGGTTTAGGATGTCTGTAAACCCCTTTTTTGGGCCTCCAAAGTTTTCAACCTTTTTGCAGGCCTCAGATGCATTTTAAGGCCTTTTTTGGGCTACTAACATATTCTGAACTTTCAGGGGTGTAGGATGCATTTTTCGTGCCCAATATATTTTTGGGAATTTCAGTGGTCTAGGGTGCGGGTTAATGCCCCTTTCAAGCTGCAAATGTTTTTGGGTCATTCAGAGCTTTCTGACAGTTTTTGGGCCACCAACATTTTCAGGACTTTAGAGGGTCTAGGATGTCTGTAAACCCCTTTTTTGGGCCTCCAAAGTTTTCAACCTTTTTGCAGGCCTCAGATGCATTTTAAGGCCTTTTTTGCCTGCTAACATATTCTGAACGTTCACAGGTGTAGGATGCATTTTCTGTGCCCAAAATATTTTTGGGAAATTCAGTGGTCTAGGGTGCGGGTTAATGCCCCTTTCAAGCTGCAAATGTTTTTGGGTCATTCAGAGCTTTCTGACAGTTTTTGGGCCACCAACATTTTCTGGACTTTAGAGGGTCTAGGATGTCTGTAAACCCCTTTTTTGGGCTTCCAAAGTTTTCAACCTTTTTGCATTCTTAAGATGCATTTTAAGGCCTTTTTTGGGCTGCTAACATATTCTGAACGTTCAGGGGTATAGGATGCATTTTCCGTGCCCAAAATATTTTTGGGAAATTCAGTGGTCTAGGATGTGGGTTAATGCCTCTTTCAGGCTGCAAATATTTTTGGGACATTCAGAGCTCTCTAACACAGTTTTTGGGCAACCAACTTTATCTGGACTTTAGGGGGTCTAGGATGCCTGTAAACCCCTTTTTTGGGCCTCCAAAGTTTTCAACCTTTTTGCAGGCCTAAGATGCATTTAAGGCCTTTTTTGGGCAGCTAACATATACTGAACTTTCAGGGTTGTAGGATGCATTTTTCGTGCCCAATATATTTTTGGGAATTTCAGTGGTCTAGGGTGCGGGTTAATGCCCCTTTCAAGCTGCAAATGTTTTTGGGTCATTCAGAGCTTTCTGACAGTTTTTGGGCCACCAACATTTTCTGGACTTTAGAGGGTCTAGGATGTCTGTAAACCCCTTTTTTGGGCTTCCAAAGTTTTCAACCTTTTTGCATTCTTAAGATGCATTTTAAGGCCTTTTTTGGGCTGCTAACATATTCTGAACGTTCAGGGGTATAGGATGCATTTTCCGTGCCCAAAATATTTTTGGGAAATTCAGTGGTCTAGGATGTGGGTTAATGCCTCTTTCAGGCTGCAAATATTTTTGGGACATTCAGAGCTCTCTAACACAGTTTTTGGGCAACCACTTTATCTGGACTTTAGGGGGTCTAGGATGCCTGTAAACCCCTTTTTTGGGCCTCCAAAGTTTTCAACCTTTTTGCAGGCCTAAGATGCATTTTAAGGCCTTTTTTGGGCAGCTAACATATACTGAACTTTCAGGGTTGTAGGATGCATTTTTCGTGCCCAATATATTTTTGGGAATTTCAGTGGTCTAGGGTGCGGGTTAATGCCCCTTTCGGGCTCCAAATGTTTTTTGGTCATTCAGAGCTCTCTGGCAGTTTTTGGGCCACCAACATTTTCTGGACTTTAGGGGGTCTAGGATGCCTGTAAACCCCTTTTTTGGGCATCCTAAGTTTTGAACCTTTTTGCAGGCCTAAGATGCATTTTAAGGCCTTTTTTGGGCTACTAACATATTCTGAACTTTCAGGGGTGTAGGATGCATTTCTGGTGCCCAATATATTTTTGGGAATTTCAGTGGTCTAGGGTGCGGGTTAATGCCACTTTCGGGCTGCAAATGTTTTTGGGACATTCAGAGCCCTCTGACACAGTTTTTGGGCCACCAACATTTTCTGGACTTTAGGGGGTCTAGGATGTCTGTAAACCCCTTTTTTGGGCCTCCAAAGTTTTCAACCTTTTTGCAGGCCTCAGATGCATTTTAAGGCCTTTTTTGCCTGCTAACATATTCTGAACGTTCACGGTTGTAGGATGCATTTTTCGTGCCCAAAATATTTTTGGGAAATTCAGTGGTCTAGGATGCGAGTTAATGCCCCTTTCAGGCTGCAAATGTTTTTGGGACATTCAGAGCTCTCTGACACAGTTTATGGGCCACCAACATTTTCTGGACTTTAGGGGGTCTAGGATGTCTGTAAACCCCTTTTTTGGACTCCCAAAGTTTTCAACCTTTTTGCAGGCCTAAGATGCATTTTAAGGCCTTTTAGGGCTGCTAACATATTCTGAACTTTCACGGGTGTAGGATGCATTTTTCGTGCCCAAAATATTTTTGAGAATTTCAGTGGTCTAGGATGCGGGTTAATGCCCCTTTCAGGCTGCAAATGTTTTTGGGACATTCAGAGCTCTCTGACACAGTTTCTGGGCCAACAACATTTTGTGGACTTTAGGGGGTCTAGGATGTCTGTAAACCCCTTTTTTGGGCCTCCAAAGTTTTCAACCTTTTTGCAGGCCTAAGATGCATTTTAAGGCCTTTTTGGGCTGCTAACATATTCTGAACTTTCAGGGGTGTAGGATGCATTTTTCGTGCCCAATATATTTTGGGGAATTTCAGTGGTCTAGGGTGCAGGTTAATGCCCCTTTCA
This sequence comes from Ambystoma mexicanum, assembly GCF_040938575.1. Taxonomy (NCBI): domain Eukaryota; kingdom Metazoa; phylum Chordata; class Amphibia; order Caudata; family Ambystomatidae; genus Ambystoma; species Ambystoma mexicanum. The sequence goes on along the minus strand of NC_090940.1, from coordinate 593,639,258 downwards.
GGCTGCAAATGTTTTTGGGACATTCAGATCTCTCTGACAGTTTTTGGGCCACCAACATTTCCCGGACTTTAGGGGGTCTAGGATGCCTGTACACCCCTTTTTAGGGCCTCCAAAGTTTTCAACCTTTTTGCAGGCCTAAGATGCATTTTAAGGCCTATTTTGGGCTGCTAACATAAACTGAACTTTCAGGGGTGTAGGATGCATTTCCCGTGCCCATAATATTTTTGGGAAATTCAGTCGTCTAGGATGCGGGTTAATGCCCCTTTCCAGCTGCAAATGTTTTTGGGACATTCAGAGTTCTCTGACACAGTTTTTGGGCCACCAACATTTTCTGGACTTTAGGGAGTGTAGAATGTCTGTAAACCCCTTTTTTGGGCCTCCAAAGTTTTCAACCTTTTTGCAGGCCTAAGATGCATTTTAAGGGCTTTTTTGGGCTGCTAACATATTCTGAACGTTCAGGGGTATAGGATGCATTTTCCGTGCCCAAAATATTTTTGGGAAATTCAGTGGTCTAGGATGTGGGTTAATGCCTCTTTCAGGCTGCAAATATTTTTGGGACATTCAGAGCTCTTCTGACACAGTTTATGAGCCACCAACATTTCCCGGACTTTAGGGGGTCTAGGATGCCTGTACACCCCTTTTTAGGGCCTCCAAAGTTTTCAACCTTTTTGCAGGCCTAAGATGCATTTTAAGGCCTATTTTGGGCTGATAACATAAACTGAACTTTCAGGGGTGTAGGATGCATTTCCCGTGCCCATAATATTTTTGGGAAATTCAGTCGTCTAGGGTGCGGGTTAATGCCCCTTTCCGGCTGCAAATGTTTTTGGGACATTCAGAGTTCTCTGACACAGTTTTTGGGCCACCAACATTTTCTGGACTTTAGGGAGTGTAGAATGTCTGTAAACCCCTTTTTTGGGCCTCCAAAGTTTTCAACCTTTTTGCAGGCCTAAGATGCATTTTAAGGGCTTTTTTGGGCTGCTAACATATTCTGAACGTTCAGGGGTATAGGATGCATTTTCCGTGCCCAAAATATTTTTGGGAAATTCAGTGGTCTAGGATGTGGGTTAATGCCTCTTTCAGGCTGCAAATATTTTTGGGACATTCAGAGCTCTTCTGACACAGTTTATGAGCCACCAACATTTTCTGGACTTTAGGGGGTCTAGGATGTCTGTAATCCCCTTTTTTGGGCCTCCAAAGTTTTCAACCTTTTTGCAGGCCTAAGATGCATTTTAAGGCCTTTTAGGGCTGCTAACATATTCTGAACTTTCACGGGTGTAGGATGCATTTTTCGTGCCCAAAATATTTTTGAGAATTTCAGTGGTCTACGATGCGGATTAATGCCCCTTTCAGGCTGCAAATGTTTTTGGGACATTCAGAGCTCTCTGACACAGTTTTTGGGCCAACAAAATTTTGTGGACTTTAGGGGGTCTAGGATGTCTGTAATCCCCTTTTTTGGGCCTCCAAAGTTTTCAACCTTTTTGCAGGCCTAAGATGCATTTTAAGGCCTTTTAGGGCTGCTAACATATTCTGAACTTTCACGGGTGTAGGATGCATTTTTCGTGCCCAAAATATTTTTGAGAATTTCAGTGGTCTAGGATGCGGGTTAATGCCCCTTTCAGGCTGCAAATGTTTTTGGGACATTCAGAGCTCTCTGACACAGTTTCTGGGCCAACAACATTTTGTGGACTTTAGGGGGTCTAGGATGTCTGTAAACCCCTTTTTTGGGCCTCCAAAGTTTTCAACCTTTTTGCAGGCCTAAGATGCATTTTAAGGCATTTTTGGGCTGCTAACATATTCTGAACTTTCAGGGGTGTAGGATGCATTTTTCGTGCCCAATATATTTTTGGGAATTTCAGTGGTCTAGGGTGCAGGTTAATGCTCCTTTCAGGCTGCAAATGTTTTTGGGACATTCAGATCTCTCTGACAGTTTTTGGGCCACCAACATTTCCCGGACTTTAGGGGGTCTAGGATGCCTGTACACCCCTTTCTAGGGCCTCCAAAGTTTTCAACCTTTTTGCAGGCCTAAGATGCATTTTAAGGCCTTTTTTGGGCTGCTAACATATACTGAACTTTCAGGGTTGTAGGATGCATTTTTCGTGCCCAATATATCTTTGGGAATTTCAGTGGTCTAGGGTGCAGGTTAATGCCCCTTTCAAGCTGCAATTGTTTTTGGGACATTCAGAGCTCTCTGACACAATTTTTGGGCCACCAACATTTTCTGGACTTTAGGGGGTCTCGGATGTCTGTAAGCCCCTTTTTTGGTCCTCCAAAGTTATCAACCTTTTTGCATTCCTAAGAAGCATTGTAAGGCCTATTTTGGGCTGCTAACATAAACTGAACTTTCAGGGGTGTAGGATGCATTTTTCGTGGCCAATATATTTTTGGGAATTATAGTGGTCTAGGGTGCGGGTTAATGCCCCTTTCAAGCTGCAAATGTTTTTGGGTCATTCAGAGCTCTCTGTCAGTTTTTGGGCCACCAATATTTTCTGGACTTTAGGGGGTCTAGGATGTCTGTAAACCCCTTTTTTGGGCCTCCAAAGTTTTCAACATTTTTGCAGGCCTAAGATGCATTTTAAGGCCTTTTTTGGGCTACTAACATATTCTGAACTTTCAGGGGTGTAGGATGCATTTTTCGTGCCCAATATATTTTTGGGAATTTCAGTGGTCTAGGGTGCGGGTTAATGCCCCTTTCAAGCTGCAAATGTTTGTGGGTCATTCAGAGCTTTCTGACAGTTTTTGGGCCACCAACATTTTCTGGACTTTAGAGGGTCTAGGATGTCTGTAAACCCCTTTTTTGGGCCTCCAAAGTTTTCAACCTTTTTGCAGGCCTAAGGTGCATTTTAAGACCTTTTTTGGGCTGCTAACATATTCTGAACGTCCAGGTGTGTAGGATGCATTTTCTGTGCCCAATATATTTTTGGGAATTTCAGTGGTCTAGGGTGCAGGTTAATGCCCCTTTCAAGCTGCAATTGTTTTTGGGACATTCATAGCTCTCTGACACAATTTTTGGGCCACCAACATTTTCTGGACTTTAGGGGGTCTCGGATGTCTGTAAGCCCCTTTTTTGGTCCTCCAAAGTTATCAACCTTTTTGCATTCCTAAGAAGCATTGTAAGGCCTATTTTGGGCTGCTAACATAAACTGAACTTTCAGGGGTGTAGGATGCATTTTTCGTGGCCAATATATTTTTGGGAATTATAGTGGTCTAGGGTGCGGGTTAATGCCCCTTTCAAGCTGCAAATGTTTTTGGGTCATTCAGAGCTCTCTGTCAGTTTTTGGGCCACCAATATTTTCTGGACTTTAGGGGTCTAGGACGTCTGTAAACCCCTTTTTTGGGCCTCCAAAGTTTTCAACATTTTTGCAGGCCTAATATGCATTTTAAGGCCTTTTTTGGGCTACTAACATATTCTGAACTTTCAGGGGTGTAGGATGCATTTTTCGTGCCCAATATATTTTTGGGAATTTCAGTGGTCTAGGGTGCGGGTTAATGCCCCTTTCAAGCTGCAAATGTTTTTGGGTCATTCAGAGCTTTCTGACAGTTTTTGGGCCACCAACATTTTCTGGACTTTAGAGGGTCTAGGATGTCTGTAAACCCCTTTTTTGGGCCTCCAAAGTTTTCAACCTTTTTGCAGGCCTCAGATGCATTTTAAGGCCTTTTTTGCCTGCTAACATATTCTGAACGTTCACGGGTGTAGGATGCATTTTCTGTGCCCATAATATTTTTGGGAAATTCAGTGGTCTAGGGTGCGGGTTAATGCCCCTTTCCAGCTGCAAATGTTTTTGGGACATTCAGAGTTCTCTGACACAGTTTTTGTGCCACCAACATTTTCTGGACTTTAAGGGGTCTAGGATGTCTGTAAACCCCTTTTTTGGGCTTCCAAAGTTTTTAACCTTTTTGCAGGCCTAAGATGCATTTTAAGGCCTTTTTTGGGCTGCTAACATATTCTGAACGTTCAGGGGTATAGGATGCATTTTCCGTGCCCAAAATATTTTTGGGAAATTCAGTGGTCTAGGATGTGGGTTAATGCCCCTTTCAGGCTGCAAATGTTTTTGGGACATTCAGAGCTCTCTGACACAGTTTTTGGGCCAACAACATTTTGTGGACTTTAGGGGGTCTAGGATGTCTGTAATCCCCTTTTTTGGGCCTCCAAAGTTTTCAACCTTTTTGCAGGCCTAAGATGCATTTTAAGGTCTTTTAGGGCTGCTAACATATTCTGAACTTTCACGGGTGTAGGATGCATTTTTCGTGCCCAAAATATTTTTGAGAATTTCAGTGGTCTAGGATGCGGGTTAATGCCCCTTTCAGGCTGCAAATGTTTTTGGGACATTCAGAGCTCTCTGACACAGTTTCTGGGCCAACAACATTTTGTGGACTTTAGGGGGTCTAGGATGTCTGTAAACCCCTTTTTTGGGCCTCCAAAGTTTTCAACCTTTTTGCAGGCCTAAGGTGCATTTTAAGACCTTTTTTGGGCTGCTAACATATTCTGAACGTCCAGGTGTGTAGGATGCATTTTCTGTGCCCAATATATTTTTGGGAATTTCAGTGGTCTAGGGTGCAGGTTAATGCCCCTTTCAAGCTGCAATTGTTTTTGGGACATTCATAGCTCTCTGACACAATTTTTGGGCCACCAACATTTTCTGGACTTTAGGGGGTCTCGGATGTCTGTAAGCCCCTTTTTTGGTCCTCCAAAGTTATCAACCTTTTTGCATTCCTAAGAAGCATTGTAAGGCCTATTTTGGGCTGCTAACATAAACTGAACTTTCAGGGGTGTAGGATGCATTTTTCGTGGCCAATATATTTTTGGGAATTATAGTGGTCTAGGGTGCGGGTTAATGCCCCTTTCAAGCTGCAAATGTTTTTGGGTCATTCAGAGCTCTCTGTCAGTTTTTGGGCCACCAATATTTTCTGGACTTTAGGGGTCTAGGACGTCTGTAAACCCCTTTTTTGGGCCTCCAAAGTTTTCAACATTTTTGCAGGCCTAATATGCATTTTAAGGCCTTTTTTGGGCTACTAACATATTCTGAACTTTCAGGGGTGTAGGATGCATTTTTCGTGCCCAATATATTTTTGGGAATTTCAGTGGTCTAGGGTGCGGGTTAATGCCCCTTTCAAGCTGCAAATGTTTTTGGGTCATTCAGAGCTTTCTGACAGTTTTTGGGCCACCAACATTTTCTGGACTTTAGAGGGTCTAGGATGTCTGTAAACCCCTTTTTTGGGCCTCCAAAGTTTTCAACCTTTTTGCAGGCCTCAGATGCATTTTAAGGCCTTTTTTGCCTGCTAACATATTCTGAACGTTCACGGGTGTAGGATGCATTTTCTGTGCCCATAATATTTTTGGGAAATTCAGTGGTCTAGGGTGCGGGTTAATGCCCCTTTCCAGCTGCAAATGTTTTTGGGACATTCAGAGTTCTCTGACACAGTTTTTGTGCCACCAACATTTTCTGGACTTTAAGGGGTCTAGGATGTCTGTAAACCCCTTTTTTGGGCTTCCAAAGTTTTTAACCTTTTTGCAGGCCTAAGATGCATTTTAAGGCCTTTTTTGGGCTGCTAACATATTCTGAACGTTCAGGGGTATAGGATGCATTTTCCGTGCCCAAAATATTTTTGGGAAATTCAGTGGTCTAGGATGTGGGTTAATGCCCCTTTCAGGCTGCAAATGTTTTTGGGACATTCAGAGCTCTCTGACACAGTTTTTGGGCCAGCAACATTTTGTGGACTTTAGGGGGTCTAGGATGTCTGTAATCCCCTTTTTTGGGCCTCCAAAGTTTTCAACCTTTTTGCAGGCCTAAGATGCATTTTAAGGTCTTTTAGGGCTGCTAACATATTCTGAACTTTCACGGGTGTAGGATGCATTTTTCGTGCCCAAAATATTTTTGAGAATTTCAGTGGTCTAGGATGCGGGTTAATGCCCCTTTCAGGCTGCAAATGTTTTTGGGACATTCAGAGCTCTCTGACACAGTTTCTGGGCCAACAACATTTTGTGGACTTTAGGGGGTCTAGGATGTCTGTAAACCCCTTTTTTGGGCCTCCAAAGTTTTCAACCTTTTTGCAGGCCTAAGATGCATTTTAAGGCCTTTTTTGGGCTGCTAACATATACTGAACTTTCAGGGTTGTAGGATGCATTTTTCGTGCCCAATATATCTTTGGGAATTTCAGTGGTCTAGGGTGCAGGTTAATGCCCCTTTCAAGCTGCAATTGTTTTTGGGACATTCAGAGCTCTCTGACACAATTTGTGGGCCACCAACATTTTCTGGACTTTAGGGGGTCTCGGATGTCTGTAAGCCCCTTTTTTGGTCCTCCAAAGTTTTCAACATTTTTGCAGGCCTAAGATGCATTTTAAGGCCTTTTTTGGGCTACTAACATATTCTGAACTTTCAGGGGTGTAGGATGCATTTTTCGTGCCCAATATATTTTTGGGAATTTCAGTGGTCTAGGGTGCGGGTTAATGCCCCTTTCAAGCTGCAAATGTTTTTGGGTCATTCAGAGCTTTCTGACAGTTTTTGGGCCACCAACATTTTCTGGACTTTAGAGGGTTTAGGATGTCTGTAAACCCCTTTTTTGGGCCTCCAAAGTTTTCAACCTTTTTGCAGGCCTAAGGTGCATTTTAAGACCTTTTTTGGGCTGCTAACATATTCTGAACGTCCAGGTGTGTAGGATGCATTTTCTGTGCCCAATATATTTTTGGGAATTTCAGTGGTCTAGGGTGCAGGTTAATGCCCCTTTCAAGCTGCAATTGTTTTTGGGACATTCAGAGCTCTCTGACACAATTTTTGGGCCACCAACATTTTCTGGACTTTAGGGGGTCTCGGATGTCTGTAAGCCCCTTTTTTTGGTCCTCCAAAGTTATCAACCTTTTTGCATTCCTAAGAAGCATTGTAAGGCCTATTTTGGGCTGCTAACATAAACTGAACTTTCAGGGGTGTAGGATGCATTTTTCGTGGCCAATATATTTTTGGGAATTATAGTGGTCTAGGGTGCGGGTTAATGCCCCTTTCAAGCTGCAAATGTTTTTGGGTCATTCAGAGCTCTCTGTCAGTTTTTGGGCCACCAATATTTTCTGGACTTTAGGGGGTCTAGGACGTCTGTAAACCCCTTTTTTGGGCCTCCAAAGTTTTCAACATTTTTGCAGGCCTAAGATGCATTTTAAGGCCTTTTTTGGGCTACTAACATATTCTGAACTTTCAGGGGTGTAGGATGCATTTTTCGTGCCCAATATATTTTTGGGAATTTCAGTGGTCTAGGGTGCGGGTTAATGCCCCTTTCAAGCTGCAAATGTTTTTGGGTCATTCAGAGCTTTCTGACAGTTTTTGGGCCACCAACATTTTCTGGACTTTAGAGGGTCTAGGATGTCTGTAAACCCCTTTTTGGGCCTCCAAAGTTTTCAACCTTTTTGCAGGCCTCAGATGCATTTTAAGGCCTTTTTTGCCTGCTAACATATTCTGAACGTTCACGGGTGTAGGATGCATTTTCTGTGCCCATAATATTTTTGGGAAATTCAGTGGTCTAGGGTGCGGGTTAATGCCCCTTTCCGGCTGCAAATGTTTTTGGGACATTCAGAGTTCTCTGACACAGTTTTTGTGCCACCAACATTTTCTGGACTTTAGGGGGTCTAGGATGTCTGTAAACCTCTTTTTTGGGCTTCCAAAGTTTTCAACCTTTTTGCAGGCCTAAGATGCATTTTAAGGCCTTTTTTGGGCTGCTAACATATTCTGAACGTTCAGGGGTATAGGATGCATTTTCCGTGCCCAAAATATTTTTGGGAAATTCAGTGGTCTAGGGTGCGGGTTAATGCCCCTTTAAAGCTGCAATTGTTTTTGGGACATTCAGAGCTCTCTGACACAATTTTTGGGCCACCAACATTTTCGGGACTTTAGGGGGTCTCGGATGTCTGTAATCCCCTTTTTTGGTCCTCTAAAGTTATCAACCTTTTTGCATTCCTAAGAAGCATTGTAAGGCCTATTTTGGGCTGCTAACATAAACTGAACTTTCAGGGGTGTAGGATGCATTTTTCGTGGCCAATATATTTTTGGGAATTATAGTGGTCTAGGGTGCGGGTTAATGCCCCTTTCAAGCTGCAAATGTTTTTGGGTCATTCAGAGCTCTCTGTCAGTTTTTGGGCCACCAATATTTTCTGGACATTAGGGGGTTTAGGATGTCTGTAAACCCCTTTTTTGGGCCTCCAAAGTTTTTAACATTTTTGCAGGCCTAAGATGCATTTTAAGGCCTTTTTTGGGCTACTAACATATTCTGAACTTTCAGGGGTGTAGGATGCATTTTTCGTGCCCAATATATTTTTGGGAATTTCAGTGGTCTAGGGTGCGGGTTAATGCCCCTTTCAAGCTGCAAATGTTTTGGGTCATTCAGAGCTTTCTGACAGTTTTTGGGCCACCAACATTTTCAGGACTTTAGAGGGTCTAGGATTTCTGTAAACCCCTTTTTTGGGCCTCCAAAGTTTTCAACCTTTTTGCAGGCCTCAGATGCATTTTAAGGCCTTTTTTGCCTGCTAACATATTCTGAACGTTCACGGGTGTAGGATGCATTTTCTGTGCCCAAAATATTTTTGGGAAATTCAGTGGTCTAGGGTGCGGGTTAATGCCCCTTTCAAGCTGCAAATGTTTTTGGGTCATTCAGAGCTTTCTGACAGTTTTTGGGCCACCAACATTTTCTGGACTTTAGAGGGTCTAGGATGTCTGTAAACCCCTTTTTTGGGCCTCCAAAGTTTTTAACATTTTTGCAGGCCTAAGATGCATTTTAAGGCCTTTTTTGGGCTACTAACATATTCTGAACTTTCAGGGGTGTAGGATGCATTTTTCGTGCCCAATATATTTTTGGGAATTTCAGTGGTCTAGGGTGCGGGTTAATGCCCCTTTCAAGCTGCAAATGTTTTTGGGTCATTCAGAGCTTTCTGACAGTTTTTGGGCCACCAACATTTTCAGGACTTTAGAGGGTCTAGGATTTCTGTAAACCCCTTTTTTGGGCCTCCAAAGTTTTCAACCTTTTTGCAGGCCTCAGATGCATTTTAAGGCCTTTTTTGCCTGCTAACATATTCTGAACGTTCAGGGGTATAGGATGCATTTTCCGTGCCCAAAATATTTTTGGGAAATTCAGTGGTCTAGGATGTGGGTTAATGCCTCTTTCAGGCTGCAAATATTTTTGGGACATTCAGAGCTCTCTAACACAGTTTTTGGGCAACCAACTTTATCTGGACTTTAGGGGGTCTAGGATGCCTGTAAACCCCTTTTTTGGGCCTCCAAAGTTTTCAACCTTTTTGCAGGCCTAAGATGCATTTTAAGGCCTTTTTTGGGCAGCTAACATATACTGAACTTTCAGGGTTGTAGGATGCATTTTTCGTGCCCAATATATTTTTGGGAATTTCAGTGGTCTAGGGTGCGCGTTAATGCCCCTTTCAAGCTGCAAATGTTTTTGGGTCATTCAGAGCTTTCTGACAGTTTTTGGGCCACCAACATTTTCTGGACTTTAGAGGGTCTAGGATGTCTGTAAACCCCTTTTTTGGGCTTCAAAAGTTTTCAACCTTTTTGCATTCTTAAGATGCATTTTAAGGCCTTTTTTGGGCTGCTAACATATTCTGAACGTTCAGGGGTATAGGATGCATTTTCCGTGCCCAAAATATTTTTGGGAAATTCAGTGGTCTAGGATGTGGGTTAATGCCTCTTTCAGGCTGCAAATATTTTTGGGACATTCAGAGCTCTCTAACACAGTTTTTGGGCAACCAACTTTATCTGGACTTTAGGGGGTCTAGGATGCCTGTAAACCCCTTTTTTGGGCCTCCAAAGTTTTCAACCTTTTTGCAGGCCTAAGATGCATTTTAAGGCCTTTTTTGGGCATCTAACATATTCTGAACTTTCAGGGGTGTAGGATGCATTTTTCGTGCCCAATATATTTTTGGGAATTTCAGTGGTCTAGGGTGCGGGTTAATGCCCCTTTCGGGCTCCAAATGTTTTTGGGTCATTCAGAGCTCTCTGACAGTTTTTGGGCCACCAACATTTTCTGGACTTTAGGGGGTCTAGGATGTCTGTAAACCCCTTTTTTGGGCCTCCAAAGTTTTCAACCTTTTTGCAGGCCTAAGATGCATTTTAAGGCCTTTTTTGCCTGTTAACATATTCTGAACGTCCAGGGGTGTAGGATGCATTTTCTGTGCCCAATATATTGTTTGGGAATTTTAGTGGTCTAGGGTGCGAGTTAATGCCCATTTCAAGCTGCAAATGTTTTTTGGTCATTCAGAGCTCTCTGGCAGTGTTTGGGCCAACAACATTTTGTGGACTTTATGGGGTCTAGGATGTCTGTACACCCCATTTTTTGGTCCTCCAAAGTTTTCAACCTTTTTGCAGGCCTAAGGTGCATTTTAAAGCCTTTTTCTGGCTGCTAACATATTCTGAACTTTCGGGGGTGTAGGATGCATTTTTCGTGCCCAATATATTTTTGGGAATTTCAGTGGTCTAGGGTGCAGGTTAATGCCCCTTTCAGGCTGCAAATGTTTTTGGGACATTCAGATCTCTCTGACAGTTTTTGGGCCACCAACATTTCCCGGACTTTAGGGGGTCTAGGATGCCTGTACACCCCTTTTTAGGGCCTCCAAAGTTTTCAACCTTTTTGCAGGCCTAAGATGCATTTTAAGGCCTTTTTTGGGCTGCTAACATATACTGAACTTTCAGGGTTGTAGGATGTATTTTTCGTGCCCAATATATTTTTGGGAATTTCAGTGGTCTAGGGTGCAGGTTAATGCCCCTTTCAAGCTGCAATTGTTTTTGGGACATTCAGAGCTCTCTCACACAATTTTTGGGCCACCAACATTTTCTGGACTTTAGGGGGTCTCGGATGTCTGTAAGCCCCTTTTTTGGTCCTCCAAAGTTATCAACCTTTTTGCATTCCTAAGAAGCATTGTAAGGCCTATTTTGGGCTGCTAACATAAACTGAACTTTCAGGGGTGTAGGATGCATTTTTCGTGGCCAATATATTTTTGGGAATTATAGTGGTCTAGGGTGCGGGTTAATGCCCCTTTCAAGCTGCAAATGTTTTTGGGTCATTCAGAGCTCTCTGACAGTTTTTGGGCCACCAATATTTTCTGGACTTTAGGGGGTCTAGGATGTCTGTAAACCCCTTTTTTGGGCCTCCAAAGTTTTCAACCTTTTTGCAGGCCTAAGATGCATTTTAAGGCCTTTTTTGGGCATCTAACATATTCTGAACTTTCAGGGGTGTAGGATGCATTTTTCGTGCCCAATATATTTTTGGGAATTTCAGTGGTCTAGGGTGCGGGTTAATGCCCCTTTCGGGCTCCAAATGTTTTTGGGTCATTCAGAGCTCTCTGACAGTTTTTGGGCCACCAACATTTTCTGGACTTTAGGGGGTCTAGGATGTCTGTAAACCCCTTTTTTGGGCCTCCAAAGTTTTCAACCTTTTTGCAGGCCTAAGATGCATTTTAAGGCCTTTTTTGCCTGCTAACATATTCTGAACGTCCAGGGGTGTAGGATGCATTTTCTGTGCCCAATATATTGTTTGGGAATTTTAGTGGTCTAGGGTGCGAGTTAATGCCCATTTCAAGCTGCAAATGTTTTTTGGTCATTCAGAGCTCTCTGGCAGTTTTTGGGCCAACAACATTTTGTGGACTTTATGGGGTCTAGGATGTCTGTACACCCCATTTTTTGGTCCTCCAAAGTTTTCAACCTTTTTGCAGGCCTAAGGTGCATTTTAAAGCCTTTTTCTGGCTGCTAACATATTCTGAACTTTCGGGGGTGTAGGATGCATTTTTCGTGCCCAATATATTTTTGGGAATTTCAGTGGTCTAGGGTGCAGGTTAATGCCCCTTTCAGGCTGCAAATGTTTTTGGGACATTCAGATCTCTCTGACAGTTTTTGGGCCACCAACATTTCCCGGACTTTAGGGGGTCTAGGATGCCTGAACACCCCTTTTTAGGGCCTCCAAAGTTTTCAACCTTTTTGCAGGCCTAAGATGCATTTTAAGGCCTTTTTTGAGCTGCTAACATATACTGAACTTTCAGGGTTGTAGGATGTATTTTTCGTGCCCAATATATTTTTGGGAATTTCAGTGGTCTAGGGTGCAGGTTAATGCCCATTTCAAGCTGCAATTGTTTTTGGGACATTCAGAGCTCTCTCACACAATTTTTGGGCCACCAACATTTTCTGGACTTTAGGGGGTCTCGGATGTCTGTAAGCCCCTTTTTTGGTCCTCCAAAGTTATCAACCTTTTTGCATTCCTAAGAAGCATTGTAAGGCCTATTTTGGGCTGCTAACATAAACTGAACTTTCAGGGGTGTAGGATGCATTTTTCGTGGCCAATATATTTTTGGGAATTATAGTGGTCTAGGGTGCGGGTTAATGCCCCTTTCAAGCTGCAAATGTTTTTGGGTCATTCAGAGCTCTCTGGCAGTTTTTGGGCCACCAATATTTTCTGGACTTTAGGGGGTCTAGGATGTCTGTAAACCCCTTTTTTGGGCCTCCAAAGTTTTCAACATTTTTGCAGGCCTAAGATGCATTTTAAGGCCTTTTTTGGGCTACTAACATATTCTGCCCTTTCAGGGGTGTAGGATACATTTTTCGTGCCCAATATATTTTTGGGAATTTCAGTTGTCTAGGGTGCGGGTTAATGCCCCTTTCAAGCTGCAAATGTTTTTGGGTCATTCAGAGCTTTCTGACAGTTTTTAGGCCACCAACATTTTCTGGACTTTAGAGGGTCTAGGATGTCTGTAAACCCCTTTTTTGGGCCTCCAAAGTTTTCAACCTTTTTGCAGGCCTCAGATGCATTTTAAGGCCTTTTTTGCCTGCTAACATATTCTGAACGTTCACGGGTGTAGGATGCATTTTCTGTGCCCATAACATTTTTGGGAAATTCAGTGGTCTAGGGTGCGGGTTAATGCCCCTTTACGGCTGCAAATGTTTTTGGGACATTCAGAGTTCTCTGACACAGTTTTTGGGCCACCAACATTTTCTGGACTTTAGAGGGTCTAGGATGTCTGTAAACCCCTTTTTTGGGCTTCCAAAGTTTTCAACCTTTTTGCAGGCCTAAGATGCATTTTAAGGCCTTTTTTGGGCTGCTAACATATTCTGAACGTTCAGGGGTATAGGATGCATTTTCCGTGCCCAAAATATTTTTGGGAAATTCAGTGGTCTAGGATGTGGGTTAATGCCTCTTTCAGGCTGCAAATATTTTTGGGACATTCAGAGCTCTCTAACACAGTTTTTGGGCAACCAACATTATCTGGACTTTAGGGGGTCTAGGATGCCTGTAAACCTCTTTTTTGGGCATCCAAAGTGTCCAACCTTTTTGCAGGCCTAAGATGGATTTTTAGGCCTTTTTTGGGCTGCTATCATATACTGATCTTTCACGGGTGTAGGATGCATTTTTCGTGCCCAAAATATTTTTGAGAATTTCAGTGGTCTAGGGTGCGGGTTAATGCCCCTTTCGGGCTGCAAATGTTTTTGGGACATTCATAGCTCTCTGACACAGTTTTTGGGCCACCAACATTTCCTGGACTTTACGGGGTCTAGGATGCCTGTACACCCCTTTTTTGGGCCTCCAAAGTTTTCAACCTTTTTGCAGGCCTAAGATGCATTTTAAGGCCTTTTTTGGGCTGCTAACATATACTGAACTTTCAGGGTTGTAGGATGCATTTTTCGTGCCCAATATATTTTTGGGAATTTCAGTGGTCTAGGGTGCGGGTTAATGCCCCTTTCAAGCTGCAAATGTTTTTGGGTCATTCAGAGCTTTCTGACAGTTTTTGGGCCACCAACATTTTCTGGACTTTGGAGGGTCTAGGATGTCTGTAAACCCCTTTTTTGGGCTTCCAAAGTTTTCAACCTTTTTGCAGGCCTAAGATGCATTTTAAGGCCTTTTTTGGGCTGCTAACATATTCTGAACTTTCAGTGTTGTAGGATGCATTTTTCGTGCCCAATATATTTTTGGGAATTTCAGTGGTCTAGGGTGCGGGTTAATGCCCCTTTCGGGCTCCAAATGTTTTTGGGTCATTCAGAGCTCTCTGACAGTTTTTGGGCCACCAACATTTTCTGGACTTTAGGGGGTCTAGGATGTCTGTAAACACCTTTTTTGGGCCTCCAAAGTTTTCAACCTTTTTGCAGGCCTAAGATGCATTTTAAGGCCTTTTTTGCCTGCTAACATATTCTGAACGTTCACGGGTGTAGGATGCATTTTTCGTGCCCAAAATATTTTTGGGAAATTCAGTGGTCTAGGATGCGAGTTAATGCCCCGTTCAGGCTGCAAATGTTTTTGGGACATTCAGAGCTCTCTGACACAGTTTATGGGCCACCAACATTTTCTGGACTTTAGGGGGTCTAGGATGTCTGTAAACCCCTTTTTTGGGCCTCCAAAGCTTTCAACCTTTTTGCAGGCATAAGATCCATTTTAAGGCCTTTTAGGGCTGCTAACATATTCTGAACTTTCAGGGGTGTAGGATGCATTTTTCGTGCCCAATATATTTTTGGGAATTTCAGTGGTCTAGGATGCGGGTTAATGCCCCTTTCAGACTGCAAATGTTTTTAGGACATTCATAGCTCTCTGACAAAGTTTTTGAGCCATCAACATTTTCTGGACTTTAGGTGGTCTAGGATGCCTGTAAACCCCTTTCTTGGGCCTTCAAAGTTTTCAACCTTTTTGCAGGCCTAAGATGCATTTTAAGGCCTTTTTTGGGCTGCTAACATATTCTGAACTTTCAGGGGTGTAGGATGCATTTTTCGTGCCCAAAATATTTTTGAGAATTTCAGTGGTCTAGGATGCGGGTTAATGCCCATTTCATGCTGCAAATGTTTTTGGCACATTCAGAGCTCTCTGACACAGTTTTTGGGCCACCAACATTTTCTGGACTTTAGGGGGTCTAGGATGTCTGTAAACTCCTTTTTTGGGCCTCCAAAGTTTTCAACCTTTTTGCAGGCCTAAGATGCATTTTAAGGCCTTTTTTGCCTGCTAACATATTCTGAACGTCCAGGGGTGTATGATGCATTTTCCGTGCCCAAAATATATTTGAGAATTTCAGTGGTCTAGGATGCGGGTTAATGCCCCTTTCCTGCTGCAAATGTTTTTGGGACATTCAGAGCTCTCTGACACAGTTTTTAGGCGACCAGCATTTTCTGGACTTTAGGGGGTCTAGGATGTCCGTAAACCCCTTTTTTGGGCCTCCAAAGTTTTCAAGCTTTTTGTAGGCCTAAGATGCATTTTAAGGCCTTTTTTGGGCTGCTAACATATACTGAACTTTCAGGGGTGTAGGATGCATTTTTCGTGACCAATATATTTTTGGGAATTTCAGTGGTCTAGGGTGCGGGTTAATGCCCCTTTCAAGCTGCAAATGTTTTTGGGTCATTCAGAGCTTTCTGACAGTTTTTGGGCCACCAACATTTTCTGGACTTTAGGTGGTCTAGGATGCCTGTAAACCCCTTTCTTGGGCCTCCAAAGTTTTCAACCTTTTTGCAGGCCTAAGATGCATTTTAAGGCCTTTTTTGAGTTGCTAACATATTCTGAACTTTCAGGGGTGTAGGATGCATTTTTCGTGCCCAAAATATTTTTGAGAAATTCAGTGGTCTAGGATGCGGGTTAATGCCCCTTTCAGGCTGTAAATGTTTTTTGCGCATTCAGAGCTCTCTGACACATTTTTTGGGCCACCAACATTTTCTGGACTTTAGGGTGTCTAGGATGTCTGTAAACCCCTTTTTTGTGCCTCCAAGGTTTTCAACCTTTTTGCAGGCCTAAGATGCATTTTAAGGCTTTTTTTGCCTGCTAACATATTCTGAACGTCCAGGGGTGTATGATGCATTTTCCGTGCCCAAAATATTTTTGAGAATTTCAGTGGTCTAGGATGCGGGTTTATGTCCCTTTCCTGCTGCAAATGTTTTTGGGACATTCAGAGCTCTCTGACACAGTTTTTGGGCCACCAACATTTTCTGGACTTTAGGGGGTCTAGGATGTCTGTAAACCCCTTTTTTGGTCCTCCAAAGTTTTCAACCTTTTTGCAGGCCTAAGATGCATTTTAAGGCCTTTTTTGGCGGTAACATATTCTGAATGTCCAGGGAAGTAGGATGCTTTTTCTGTGCCCAAAATATTTTTGAGAATTTCAGTGGTCTAGGATGCGGGTTAATGCCCATTTCATGCTGCAAATGTTTTTGGCACATTCAGAGCTCTCTGACACAGTTTTTGGGCCACCAACATTTTCTGGACTTTAGGGGGTCTAGGATGTCTGTAAACTCCTTTTTTGGGCCTCCAAAGTTTTCAACCTTTTTGCAGGCCTAAGATGCATTTTAAGGCCTTTTTTGCCTGCTAACATATTCTGAACGTCCAGGGGTGTATGATGCATTTTCCGTGCCCAAAATATATTTGAGAATTTCAGTGGTCTAGGATGCGGGTTAATGCCCCTTTCCTGCTGCAAATGTTTTTGGGACATTCAGAGCTCTCTGACACAGTTTTTAGGCGACCAGCATTTTCTGGACTTTAGGGGGTCTAGGATGTCCGTAAACCCCTTTTTTGGGCCTCCAAAGTTTTCAAGCTTTTTGTAGGCCTAAGATGCATTTTAAGGCCTTTTTTGGGCTGCTAACATATACTGAACTTTCAGGGGTGTAGGATGCATTTTTCGTGACCAATATATTTTTGGGAATTTCAGTGGTCTAGGGTGCGGGTTAATGCCCCTTTCAAGCTGCAAATGTTTTTGGGTCATTCAGAGCTTTCTGACAGTTTTTGGGCCACCAACATTTTCTGGACTTTAGGTGGTCTAGGATGCCTGTAAACCCCTTTCTTGGGCCTCCAAAGTTTTCAACCTTTTTGCAGGCCTAAGATGCATTTTAAGGCCTTTTTTGAGTTGCTAACATATTCTGAACTTTCAGGGGTGTAGGATGCATTTTTCGTGCCCAAAATATTTTTGAGAAATTCAGTGGTCTAGGATGCGGGTTAATGCCCCTTTCAGGCTGTAAATGTTTTTGGCGCATTCAGAGCTCTCTGACACATTTTTTGGGCCACCAACATTTTCTGGACTTTAGGGTGTCTAGGATGTCTGTAAACCCCTTTTTTGTGCCTCCAAGGTTTTCAACCTTTTTGCAGGCCTAAGATGCATTTTAAGGCTTTTTTTGCCTGCTAACATATTCTGAACGTCCAGGGGTGTATGATGCATTTTCCGTGCCCAAAATATTTTTGAGAATTTCAGTGGTCTAGGATGCGGGTTTATGTCCCTTTCCTGCTGCAAATGTTTTTGGGACATTCAGAGCTCTCTGACACAGTTTTTGGGCCACCAACATTTTCTGGACTTTAGGGGGTCTAGGATGTCTGTAAACCCCTTTTTTGGTCCTCCAAAGTTTTCAACCTTTTTGCAGGCCTAAGATGCATTTTAAGGCCTTTTTTGGCTGTAACATATTCTGAATGTCCAGGGAAGTAGGATGCTTTTTCTGTGCCCAAAATATTTTTGAGAATTTCAGTGGTCTAGGGTGCGGGTTAATGCCCCTTTCGGGCTGCAAATGTTTTTGGGACATTCAGAGCTCTCTGACACAGTTTTTGGGCCACCAATATTTTCTGGATTTTAGGGGGTCTAGGATGTATGTAAACCCCTTTTTTGGGCCTCCAAAGTTTTCAACCTTTTTGCAGGCCTCAGATGCATTTTAAGGCCTTTTTTGCCTGCTAACATATTCTGAACGTTCACGGGTGTAGGATGCATTTTTCGTGCCCAAAATATTTTTGGGAAATTCAGTGGTCTAGGATGCGGGTTAATGCCCCTTTCAGGCTGCAAATGTTTTTGGGACATTCAGAGCTCTCTGACACAGTTTATGGGCCACCAACAATTTCTGGACTTTAGGGGGTCTAGGATGTCTGTAAACCCCTTTTTTGGGCCTCCAAAGTTTTCAACCTTTTTGCAGGCATAAGATGCATTTTAAGGCCTTTTAGGGCTGCTAACATATACTGAACTTTCTGGGGTGTAGGATGCATTTTTCTTGCCCAATATATTTTTGGGAATTTCTGTGGTCTAGGATGCGGGTTAATGCCCCTTTCAAGCTGCAAATGTTTTTGGGACATTCAGAGCATCTGACACAGTTGTTGGGCCACCAACATTTTCTGGACTTTAGGGGGTCTAGGATGTCTGTAAACCCCTTTTTTGGGCCTCCAAAGTTTTCAACCTTTTTGCAGGCCTAAGATGCATTTTAAGGCCTCTTTTTTGGGCTGCTATCATATTCTGAACTTTCAGGGGTGTAGGATGCATTTTTCGTGCACGAAATACTTTTGAGAATTTCAGTGGTCTAGGATGCGGGTTAATGCCCCTTTCAGGCTGCAAATATTTTTGGGACATTCAGAGCTCTCTGACACAGTTTTTGGGCCACCAACATTTTCTGGACGTTAGGGGGTCTAGGATGTCTGTAAACCCCTTTTTTGGGCGTCCAAAGTTTTCAACCTTTTTGCAGGCCTAATATGCATTTTAAGGCCTTTTTTGGGTTGGTAACATATACTGAACTTTCACGGGTGTAGGATGCATTTTTCATGCCCAATATGTTTTTGGGATTTTCAGTGGTCTAGGATGCGGGTTAATGGCCCTTTCAGGCTGCAAATATTTTTGGGACATTCAGAGCTCTCTGACACAGTTTTTGGGCCAGCAACATTTTCTGGTCTTTAGGGGGTCTAGGATGTCTGTAAACCCCTTTTTTGGGCGTCCAAAGTTTTCAACCTTTTTGCAGGCCTAATATGCATTTTAAGGCCTTTTTTGGGTTGGTAACATATACTGAACTTTCAGGGGTGTAGGATGCATTTTTCGTGCCCAATATGTTTTTGGGATTTTCAGTGGTCTAGGATGCGGGTTAATGGCCCTTTCAGGCTGCAAATGTTTGTGGGACATTCAGAGCTTTCTGACACCGTTTTTGGGCCACCATCATTTTCTGGACTTTAGGGTGTCTAGGATGTCTGTAAACCCCTTTTTTGGGCCTCCAAAGTTTTCAACCTTTTTGCAGGCTTAAGATGCATTTTAAGGCCTTTTTTGGGTTGCTAACATATACTGAACTTTCTGGGGTGTAGGATGCATTTTTCGTGCCCAATATATTTTTGGGAATTTCTGTGGTCTAGGGTGCGGGTTAATGCCCCTTTCAAGCTGCAAATGTTTTTGGGTCATTCAGAGCTCTCTGACACAGTTTTTGGGCCACCAACATTTTCTGGTCTTTAGGGGGTCTAGGATGTCTGTAAACCCCTTTTTTGGGCCTCCAAAGTTTTCAACCTTTTTGTAGGCCTAAGATGCATTTTAAGGCCTTTTTTGGGCTGCTAACATATACTGAACTTTCAGGGGTGTAGGATGCATTTTTCGTGCCCAATATATTTTTGGGAATTTCAGTGGTCTAGGATGCGGGTTAATGCCCCTTTCAGGCTGCAAATGTTTTTAGGACATTCATAGCTCTCTGACAAAGTTTTTGAGCCATCAACATTTTCTGGACTTTAGGTGGTCTAGGATGCCTGTAAACCCCTTTCTTGGGCCTTCAAAATTTTCAACCTTTTTGCAGGCCTAAGATGCATTTTAAGGCCTTTTTTGAGCTGCTAACATATTCTGAACTTTCAGGGGTGTAGGATGCATTTTTCGTGCCCAAAATATTTTTGAGAATTTCAGTGGTCTAGGATGCGGGTTAATGCCCCTTTCATGCTGCAAATGTTTTTGGCACATTCAGAGCTCTCTGACACAGTTTTTGGGCCACCAACATTTTCTGGACTTTAGGGGGTCTAGGATGTCTGTAAACTCCTTTTTTGGGCCTCCAAAGTTTTCAACCTTTTTGCAGGCCTAAGATGCATTTTAAGGCCTTTTTTGCCTGCTAACATATTCTGAACGTCCAGGGGTGTATGATGCATTTTCCGTGCCCAAAATATTTTCGAGAATTTCAGTGGTCTAGGATGCGGGTTAATGCCCCTTTCCTGCTGCAAATGTTTTTGGGACATTCAGAGCTCTCTGACACAGTTTTTGGGCGACCAACATTTTCTGGACTTTAGGGGTTCTAGGATGTCCGTAAACCCCTTTTTTGGGCCTCCAAAGTTTTCAAGCTTTTTGTAGGCCTAAGATGCATTTTAAGGCCTTTTTTGGGCTGCTAACATATACTGAACTTTCAGGGGTGTAGGATGCATTTTTCGTGCCCAATATATTTTTGGGAATTTCAGTGGTCTAGGGTGCGGGTTAATGCCCCTTTCAAGCTGCAAATGTTTTTGGGTCATTCAGAGCTTTCTGACAGTTTTTGGGCCACCAACATTTTCTGGACTTTAGGTGGTCTAGGATGCCTGTAAACCCCTTTCTTGGGCCTCCAAAGTTTTCAACCTTTTTGCAGGCCTAAGATGCATTTTAAGGCCTTTTTTGCCTGTAACATATTCTGAATGTCCAGGGATGTAGGATGCATTTTCTGTGCCCAAAATATTTTTGAGAATTTCAGTGGTCTAGGATGCGGGTTTATGCCCCTTTCCTGCTGCAAATGTTTTTGGGACATTCAGAGCTCTCTGACACAGTTTTTGGGCCACCAACATTTTCTGGACTTTAGGGGGTCTAGGATGTCTGTAAACCCCTTTTTTGGTCCTCCAAAGTTTTCAACCTTTTTGCAGGCCTAAGATGCATTTTAAGGCCTTTTTTGCCTGTAACATATTCTGAATGTCCAGGAATGTAGGATGCATTTTCTGTGCCCAAAATATTTTTGAGAATTTCAGTGGTCTAGGGTGCGGGTTAATGCCCCTTTCGGGCTGCAAATGTTTTTGGGACATTCAGAGCTCTCTGACACAGTTTTTGGGCCACCAATATTTTCTGGATTTTAGGGGGTCTAGGATGTATGTAAACCCCTTTTTTGGGCCTCCAAAGTTTTCAACCTTTTTGCAGGCCTCAGATGCATTTTAAGGCCTTTTTTGCCTGCTAACATATTCTGAACGTTCACGGGTGTAGGATGCATTTTTCGTGCCCAAAATATTTTTGGGAAATTCAGTGGTCTAGGATGCGGGTTAATGCCCCTTTCAGGCTGCAAATGTGTTTGGGACATTCAGAGCTCTCTGACACAGTTTATGGGCCACCAACAATTTCTGGACTTTAGGGGGTCTAGGATGTCTGTAAACCCCTTTTTTGGGCCTCCAAAGATTTCAACCTTTTTGCAGGCATAAGATGCATTTTAAGGCCTTTTAGGGCTGCTAACATATACTGAACTTTCTGGGGTGTAGGATGCATTTTTCGTGCCCAATGTATTTTTGGGAATTTCTGTGGTCTAGGATGCGGGTTAATGCCCCTTTCAAGCTGCAAATGTTTTTGGGACATTCAGAGCTCTCTGACACAGTTGTTGGGCCACCAACATTTTCTGGACTTTAGGGGGTCTAGGATGTCTGTAAACCCCTTTTTTGGGCCTCCAAAGTTTTCAACCTTTTTGCAGGCCTAAGATGCATTTTAAGGCCTCTTTTTTGGGCTGCTATCATATTCTGAACTTTCAGGGGTGTAGGATGCATTTTTCGTGCCCGAAATACTTTTGAGAATTTCAGTGGTCTAGGATGCGGGTTAATGCCCCTTTCAGGCTGCAAATATTTTTGGGACATTCAGAGCTCTCTGACACAGTTTTTGGGCCAGCAACATTTTCTGGACTTAAGGGGGTCTAGGATGTCTGTAAACCCCTTTTTTGGGCGTCCAGAGTTTTCAACCTTTTTGCAGGCCTAATATGCATTTTAAGGCCTTTTTTGGGTTGGTAACATATACTGAACTTTCAGGGGTGTAGGATGCATTTTTCGTGCCCAATATGTTTTTGGGAATTTCAGTGGTCTAGGATGCGGGTTAATGGCCCTTTCAGGCTGCAAATGTTTTTGGGACATTCAGAGCTTTCTGACACCGTTTTTGGGCCACCAACATTTTCTGGACTTTAGGGTGTCTAGGATGTCTGTAAACCCCTTTTTTGGGCCTCCAAAGTTTTCAACCTTTTTGCAGGCTTAAGATGCATTTTAAGGCCTTTTTTGGGCTGCTAACATATACTGAACTTTCTGGGGTGTAGGATGCATTTTTCGTGCCCAATATATTTTTGGGAATTTCTGTGGTCTAGGGTGCGGGTTAATGCCCCTTTCAAGCTGCAAATGTTTTTGGGTCATTCAGAGCTCTCTGACACAGTTTTTGGGCCACCAACATTTTCTGGTCTTTAGGGGGTCTAGGATGTCTGTAAACCCCTTTTTTGGGCCTCCAAAGTTTTCAACCTTTTTGTAGGCCTAAGATGCATTTTAAGGCCTTTTTTGGGCTGCTAACATATACTGAACTTTCAGGGGTGTAGGATGCATTTTTCGTGCCCAATATATTTTTGGGAATTTCAGTGGTCTAGGATGCGGGTTAATGCCCCTTTCATGCTGCAAATGTTTTTGGCACATTCAGAGCTCTCTGACACAGTTTTTGGGCCACCAACATTTTCTGGACTTTAGGGGGTCTAGGATGTCTGTAAACTCCTTTTTTGGGCCTCCAAAGTTTTCAACCTTTTTGCAGGCCTAAGATGCATTTTAAGGCCTTTTTTGCCTGCTAACATATTCTGAACGTCCAGGGGTGTATGATGCATTTTCCGTGCCCAAAATATTTTTGAGAATTTCAGTGGTCTAGGATGCGGGTTAATGCCCCTTTCCTGCTGCAAATGTTTTTGGGACATTCAGAGCTCTCTGACACAGTTTTTGGGCGACCAACATTTTCTGGACTTTAGGGGGTCTAGGATGTCCGTAAACCCCTTTTTTGGGCCTCCAATGTTTTCCAGCTTTTTGTAGGCCTAAGATGCATTTTAAGGCCTTTTTTGGGCTGCTAACATATACTGAACTTTCAGGGGTGTAGGATGCATTTTTCGTGCCCAATATATTTTTGGGAATTTCAGTGGTCTAGGGTGCGGGTTAATGCCCCTTTCAAGCTGCAAATGTTTTTGGGTCATTCAGAGCTTTCTGACAGTTTTTGGGCCACCAACATTTTCTGGACTTTAGGTGGTCTAGGATGCCTGTAAACCCCTTTCTTGGGCCTCCAAAGTTTTCAACCTTTTTGCAGGCCTAAGATGCATTTGAAGGCCTTTTTTGAGTTGCTAACATATTCTGAACTTTCAGGGGTGTAGGATGCATTTTTCGTGCCCAAAATATTTTTGAGAAATTCAGTGGTCTAGGATGCGGGTTAATGCCCCTTTCAGGCTGCAAATGTTTTTGGCGCATTCAGAGCTCTCTGACACATTTTTTGGGCCACCAACATTTTCTGGACTTTAGGGTGTCTAGGGTGTCTGTAAACCCCTTTTTTGTGCCTCCAAGGTTTTCAACCTTTTTGCAGGCCTAAGATGCATTTTAAGGCCTTTTTTGCCTGCTAACATATTCTGAACGTCCAGGGGTGTATGATGCATTTTCCGTGCCCAAAATATTTTTGAGAATTTCAGTGGTCTAGGATGCGGGTTTATGCCCCTTTCCTGCTGCAAATGTTTTTGGGACATTCAGAGCTCTCTGACACAGTTTTTGGGCCACCAACATTTTCTGGACTTTAGGGGGTCTAGGATGTCTGTAAACCCCTTTTTTGGTCCTCCAAAGTTTGCAACCTTTTTGCAGGCCTAAGATGCATTTTAAGGCCTTTTTTGCCTGTAACATATTCTGAACGTCCAGGGATGTAGGATGCATTTTCTGTGCCCAAAATATTTTTGAGAATTTCAGTGGTCTAGGGTGCGGGTTAATGCCCCTTTCGGGCTGCAAATGTTTTTGGGACATTCAGAGCTCTCTGACACAGTTTTTGGGCCACCAATATTTTCTGGATTTTAGGGGGTCTAGGATGTATGTAAACCCCTTTTTTGGGCCTCCAAAGTTTTCAACCTTTTTGCAGGCCTCAGATGCATTTTAAGGCCTTTTTTGCCTGCTAACATATTCTGAACGTTCACGGGTGTAGGATGCATTTTTCGTGCCCAAAATATTTTTGGGAAATTCAGTGGTCTAGGATGCGGGTTAATGCCCCTTTCAGGCTGCAAATGTTTTTGGGACATTCAGAGCTCTCTGACACAGTTTATGGGCCACCAACAATTTCTGGACTTTAGGGGGTCTAGGATGTCTGTAAACCCCTTTTTTGGGCCTCCAAAGTTTTCAACCTTTTTGCAGGCCTAAGATGCATTTTAAGGCCTCTTTTTTGGGCTGCTATCATATTCTGAACTTTCAGGGGTGTAGGATGCATTTTTCGTGCCCGAAATACTTTTGAGAATTTCAGTGGTCTAGGATGCGGGTTAATGCCCCTTTCAGGCTGCAAATATTTTTGGGACATTCAGAGCTCTCTGACACAGTTTTTGGGCCACCAACATTTTCTGGACGTTAGGGGGTCTAGGATGTCTGTAAACCCCCTTTTTGGGCGTCCAAAGTTTTCAACCTTTTTGCAGGCCTAATATGCATTTTAAGGCCTTTTTTGGGTTGGTAACATATACTGAACTTTCAGGGGTGTAGGATGCATTTTTCATGCCCAATATGTTTTTGGGATTTTCAGTGGTCTAGGATGCGGGTTAATGGCCCTTTCAGGCTGCAAATATTTTTGGGACATTCAGAGCTCTCTGACACAGTTTTTGGGCCAGCAACATTTTCTGGACTTTAGGGGGTCGAGGATGTCTGTAAACCCCTTTTTTGGGCGTCCAAAGTTTTCAACCTTTTTGCAGGCCTAATATGCATTTTAAGGCCTTTTTTGGGTTGGTAACATATACTGAACTTTCAGGGGTGTAGGATGCATTTTTCGTGCCCAATATGTTTTTGGGATTTTCAGTGGTCTAGGATGCGGGTTAATGGCCCTTTCAGGCTGCAAATGTTTTTGGGACATTCAGAGCTTTCTGACACCGTTTTTGGGCCACCAACATTTTCTGGACTTTAGGGTGTCTAGGATGTCTGTAAACCCCTTTTTTGGGCCTCCAAAGTTTTCAACCTTTTTGCAGGCTTAAGATGCATTTTAAGGCCTTTTTTGGGCTGCTAACATATACTGAACGTTCTGGGGTGTAGGATGCATTTTTCGTGCCCAATATATTTTTGGGAATTTCTGTGGTCTAGGGTGCGGGTTAATGCCCCTTTCAAGCTGCAAATGTTTTTGGGTCATTCAGAGCTCTCTGACACAGTTTATGGGCCACCAACATTTTCTGGACTTTAGGGGCTCTAGGATGCCTGTAAACCCCTTTTTTGGGCATCCAATGTTTTCAACCTTTATGCAGGTCTAAGATGCATTTTAAGGCCTTTTTTGGGCTGCTAACATATACTGAACTTTCAGGGGTGTAGGATGCATTTTTCGTGCCCAATATATTTTTGGGAATTTCAGTGGTCTAGGGTGCGGGTTAATGCCCCTTTCAGGCTGCAAATGTTTTTAGGACATTCATAGCTCTCTGACAAAGTTTTTGAGCCATCAACATTTTCTGGACTTTAGGTGGTCTAGGATGCCTGTAAACCCCTTTCTTGGGCCTTCAAAATGTTCAACCTTTTTGCAGGCCTAAGATGCATTTTAAGGCCTTTTTTGGGCTGCTAACATATTCTGAACTTTCAGGGGTGTAGGATGCATTTTTCGTGCCCAAAATATTTTTGAGAATTTCAGTGGTCTAGGATGCGGGTTAATGCCCCTTTCAGGCTGCAAATGTTTTTGGCACATTCAGAGCTCTCTGACACAGTTTTTGGGAAAACAACATTTTCTGGACTTTAGGGGGTCTAGGATGTCCGTAAACCCCTTTTTTGGGCCTCCAAAGTTTTCAACCTTTTTGTAGGCTTAAGATGCATTTTAAGGCCTTTTTTGGGCTGTTAACATATACTGAACTTTCAGGGGTGTAGGATGCATTTTTCGTGCCCAATATATTTTTGGGAATTTCAGTGGTCTAGGGTGCGGGTTAATGCCCCTTTCAAGCTGCAAATGTTTTTGGGTCATTCAGAGCTTTCTGACAGTTTTTGGGCCACCAACATTTTCTGGACTTTAGGTGGTCTAGGATGCCTGTAAACCCCTTTCTTGGGCCTCCAAAGTTTTCAACCTTTTTGCAGGCCTAAGATGCATTTTAAGGCCTTTTTTGAGCTGCTAACATATTCTGAACTTTCAGGGGTGTAGGATGCATTTTTCGTGCCCAAAATATTTTTGAGAAATTCAGTGGTCTAGGATGCGGGTTAATGCCCCTTTCAGGCTGCAAATGTTTTTGGCGCATTCAGAGCTCTCTGACACATTTTTTGGGCTACCAACATTTTCTGGACTTTAGGGTGTCTAGGATGTCTGTAAACACCTTTTTTGGGCCTCCAAGGTTTTCAACCTTTTTGCAGGTCTTAGCTGCATTTTAAGGACTTTTTTGCCTGCTAACATATTCTGAACATCCAGGGGTGTATGATGCATTTTCCGTGCCCAAAATATTTTTGAGAATTTCAGTGGTCTAGGATGCGGGTTTATGCCCCTTTCCTGCTGCAAATGTTTTTGGGACATTCAGAGCTCTCTGACACAGTTTTTGGGCCACCAACATTTTCTGGACTTTAGGGGGTCTAGGATGTCTGTAAACTCCTTTTTTGGTCCTCCAAAGGTTACAACCTTTTTGCAGGCCTAAGATGCATTTTAAGGCCTTTTTTGCCTGTAACATATTCTGAACGTCCAGGGATGTAGGATGCATTTTCTGTGCCCAAAATATTTTTGAGAATTTCAGTGGTCTAGGGTGCGGGTTAATGCCCCTTTCGGGCTGCAAATGTTTTTGGGACATTCAGAGCTCTCTGACACAGTTTTTGGGCCACCAATATTTTCTGGATTTTAGGGGGTCTAGGATGTCTGTAAACCCCTTTTTTGGGCCTCCAAAGTTTTCAACCTTTTTGCAGGCCTCAGATGCATTTTAAGGCCTTTTTTGCCTGCTAACATATTCTGAACGTTCACGGGTGTAGGATGCATTTTTCATGCCCAATATATTTTTGGGAATTTCTGTGGTCTAGGATGCGGGTTAATGCCCCTTTCAAGCTGCAAATGTTTTTGGGACATTCAGAGCTCTCTGACACAGTTGTTGGGCCACCAACATTTTCTGGACTTTAGGGGGTCTAGGATGTCTGTAAACCCCTTTTTTGGGCCTCCAAAGTTTTCAACCTTTTTGCAGGCCTAAAATGCATTTTAAGGCCTCTTTTTTGGGCTGCTATCATATTCTGAACTTTCAGGGGTGTAGGATGCATTTTTCGTGCCCGAAATATTTTTGAGAATTTCAGTGGTCTAGGATGCGGGTTAATGGCCCTTTCAGGCTGCAAATATTTTTGGGACATTCAGAGCTCTCTGACACAGTTTTTGGGCCAGCAACATTTTCTGGACTTTAGGGGGTCTAGGATGTCTGTAAACCCCTTTTTTGGGCGCCCAAAGTTTTCAACCTTTTTGCAGGCCTAATATGCATTTTAAGGCCTTTTTTGGGTTGGTAACATATACTGAACTTTCAGGGGTGTAGGATGCATTTTTCGTGCCCAATATGTTTTTGGGATTTTCAGTGGTCTAGGATGCGGGGTAATGGCCCTTTCAGGCTGCAAATGTTTTTGGGACATTCAGAGCTTTCTGAAACAGTTTTTGGGCCACCAACATTTTCTGGTCTTTAGGGGGTCTAGGATGTCTGTAAACCCCTTTTTTGGGCCTCCAAAGTTTTCAACCTTTTTGTAGGCCTAAGATGCATTTTAAGGCCTTTTTTGGGCTGCTAACATATACTGAACTTTCAGGGGTGTAGGATGCATTTTTCGTGCCCAATATATTTTTGGGAATTTCAGTGGTCTAGGGTGCGGGTTAATGCCCCTTTCAAGCTGCAAATGTTTTTGGGTCATTCAGAGCTCTCTGACACAGTTTTTGGGCCACCAACATTTTCTGGTCTTTAGGGGGTCTAGGATGTCTGTAAACCCCTTTTTTGGGCCTCCAAAGTTTTCAACCTTTTTGTAGGCCTAAGATGCATTTTAAGGCCTTTTTTGGGCTGCTAACATATACTGAACTTTCAGGGGTTTAGGATGCATTTTTCGTGCCCAATATATTTTTGGGAATTTCAGTGGTCTAGGATGCGGGTTAATGCCCCTTTCAGGCTGCAAATGTTTTTAGGACATTCATAGCTCTCTGACAAAGTTTTTGAGCCATCAACATTTTCTGGACTTTAGGTGGTCTAGGATGTCTGTAAACTCCTTTTTTGGGCCTCCAAAGTTTTCAACCTTTTTGCAGGCCTAAGATGCATTTTAAGGCCTTTTTTGCCTGCTAACATATTCTGAACGTCCAGGGGTGTATGATGCATTTTCCGTGCCCAAAATATTTTTGAGAATTTCAGTGGTCTAGGATGCGGGTTAATGCCCCTTTCCTGCTGCAAATGTTTTTGGGACATTCAGAGCTCTCTGACACAGTTTTTGGGCGACCAACATTTTCTGGACTTTAGGGGGTCTAGGATGTCCGTAAACCCCTTTTTTGGGCCTCCAAAGTTTTCAAGCTTTTTGTAGGCCTAAGATACATTTTAAGGCCTTTTTTGGGCTGCTAACATATACTGAACTTTCAGGGGTGTAGGATGCATTTTTCGTGCCCAATATATTTTTGGGAATTTCAGTGGTCTAGGGTGCGGGTTAATGCCCCTTTCAAGCTGCAAATGTTTTTGGGTCATTCAGAGCTTTCTGACAGTTTTTGGGCCACCAACATTTTCTGGACTTTAGGGGGTCTAGGATGTCTGTAAACCCCTTTTTTGGTCCTCCAAAGTTTTCAACCTTTTTGCAGGCCTAAGATGCATTTTAAGGCCTTTTTTGCCTGTAACATATTCTGAATGTCCAGGGATGTAGGATGCATTTTCTGTGCCCAAAATATTTTTGAGAATTTCAGTGGTCTAGGGTGCGGGTTAATGCCCCTTTCGGGCTGCAAATGTTTTTGGGACATTCAGAGCTCTCTGACACAGTTTTTGGGCCACCAATATTTTCTGGATTTTAGGGGGTCTAGGATGTATGTAAACCCCTTTTTTGGGCCTCCAAAGTTTTCAACCTTTTTGCAGGCCTCAGATGCATTTTAAGGCCTTTTTTGCCTGCTAACATATTCTGAACGTTCACGGGTGTAGGATGCATTTTTCGTGCCCAAAATATTTTTGGGAAATTCAGTGGTCTAGGATGCGGGTTAATGCCCCTTTCAGGCTGCAAATGTGTTTGGGACATTCAGAGCTCTCTGACACAGTTTATGGGCCACCAACAATTTCTGGACTTTAGGGGGTCTAGGATGTCTGTAAACCCCTTTTTTGGGCCTCCAAAGATTTCAACCTTTTTGCAGGCATAAGATGCATTTTAAGGCCTTTTAGGGCTGCTAACATATACTGAACTTTCTGGGGTGTAGGATGCATTTTTCGTGCCCAATATATTTTTGGGAATTTCTTTGGTCTAGGATGCGGGTTAATGCCCCTTTCAAGCTGCAAATGTTTTTGGGACATTCAGAGCATCTGACACAGTTGTTGGGCCACCAACATTTTCTGGACTTTAGGGGGTCTAGGATGTCTGTAAACCCCTTTTTTGGGCCTCCAAAGTTTTCAACCTTTTTGCAGGCCTAAGATGCATTTTAAGGCCTCTTTTTTGGGCTGCTATCATATTCTGAACTTTCAGGGGTGTAGGATGCATTTTTCGTGCCCGAAATACTTTTGAGAATTTCAGTGGTCTAGGATGCGGGTTAATGCCCCTTTCAGGCTGCAAATATTTTTGGGACATTCAGAGCTCTCTGACACAGTTTTTGGGCCACCAACATTTTCTGGACGTTAGGGGGTCTAGGATGTCTGTAAACCCCTTTTTTGGGCGTCCAAAGTTTTCAACCTTTTTGCAGGCCTAATATGCATTTTAAGGCCTTTTTTGGGTTGGTAACATATACTGAACTTTCACGGGTGTAGGATGCATTTTTCATGCCCAATATGTTTTTGGGATTTTCAGTGGTCTAGGATGCGGGTTAATGGCCCTTTCAGGCTGCAAATATTTTTGGGACATTCAGAGCTCTCTGACACAGTTTTTGGGCCAGCAACATTTTCTGGACTTAAGGGGGTCTAGGATGTCTGTAAACCCCTTTTTTGGGCGTCCAGAGTTTTCAACCTTTTTGCAGGCCTAATATGCATTTTAAGGCCTTTTTTGGGTTGGTAACAAATACTGAACTTTCAGGGGTGTAGGATGCATTTTTCGTGCCCAATATGTTTTTGGGAATTTCAGTGGTCTAGGATGCGGGTTAATGGCCCTTTCAGGCTGCAAATGTTTTTGGGACATTCAGAGCTTTCTGACACCGTTTTTGGGCCACCAACATTTTCTGGACTTTAGGGTGTCTAGGATGTCTGTAAACCCCTTTTTTGGGCCTCCAAAGTTTTCAACCTTTTTGCAGGCTTAAGATGCATTTTAAGGCCTTTTTTGGGCTGCTAACATATACTGAACTTTCTGGGGTGTAGGATGCATTTTTCGTGCCCAATATATTTTTGGGAATTTCTGTGGTCTAGGGTGCGGGTTAATGCCCCTTTCAAGCTGCAAATGTTTTTGGGTCATTCAGAGCTCTCTGACACAGTTTTTGGGCCACCAACATTTTCTGGTCTTTAGGGGGTCTAGGATGTCTGTAAACCCCTTTTTTGGGCCTCCAAAGTTTTCAACCTTTTTGTAGGCCTAAGATGCATTTTAAGGCCTTTTTTGGGCTGCTAACATATACTGAACTTTCAGGGGTGTAGGGTGCATTTTTCGTGCCCAATATATTTTTGGGAATTTCAGTGGTCTAGGATGCGGGTTAATGCCCCTTTCATGCTGCAAATGTTTTTGGCACATTCAGAGCTCTCTGACACAGTTTTTGGGCCACCAACATTTTCTGGACTTTAGGGGGTCTAGGATGTCTGTAAACTCCTTTTTTGGGCCTCCAAAGTTTTCAACCTTTTTGCAGGCCTAAGATGCATTTTAAGGCCTTTTTTGCCTGCTAACATATTCTGAACGTCCAGGGGTGTATGATGCATTTTCCGTGCCCAAAATATTTTTGAGAATTTCAGTGGTCTAGGATGCGGGTTAATGCCCCTTTCCTGCTGCAAATGTTTTTGGGACATTCAGAGCTCTCTGACACAGTTTTTGGGCGACCAACATTTTCTGGACTTTAGGGGGTCTAGGATGTCCGTAAACCCCTTTTTTGGGCCTCCAATGTTTTCCAGCTTTTTGTAGGCCTAAGATGCATTTTAAGGCCTTTTTTGGGCTGCTAACATATACTGAACTTTCAGGGGTGTAGGATGCATTTTTCGTGCCCAATATATTTTTGGGAATTTCAGTGGTCTAGGGTGCGGGTTAATGCCCCTTTCAAGCTGCAAATGTTTTTGGGTCATTCAGAGCTTTCTGACAGTTTTTGGGCCACCAACATTTTCTGGACTTTAGGTGGTCTAGGATGCCTGTAAACCCCTTTCTTGGGCCTCCAAAGTTTTCAACCTTTTTGCAGGCCTAAGATGCATTTGAAGGCCTTTTTTGAGTTGCTAACATATTCTGAACTTTCAGGGGTGTAGGATGCATTTTTCGTGCCCAAAATATTTTTGAGAAATTCAGTGGTCTAGGATGCGGGTTAATGCCCCTTTCAGGCTGCAAATGTTTTTGGTGCATTCAGAGCTCTCTGACACATTTTTTGGGCCACCAACATTTTCTGGACTTTAGGGTGTCTAGGATGTCTGTAAACCCCTTTTTTGTGCCTCCAAGGTTTTCAACCTTTTTGCAGGCCTAAGATGCATTTTAAAGCCTTTTTTGCCTGCTAACATATTCTGAACGTCCAGGGGTGTATGATGCATTTTCCGTGCCCAAAATATTTTTGAGAATTTCAGTGGTCTAGGATGCGGGTTTATGCCCCTTTCCTGCTGCAAATGTTTTTGGGACATTCAGAGCTCTCTGACACAGTTTTTGGGCCACCAACATTTTCTGGACTTTAGGGGGTCTAGGATGTCTGTAAACCCCTTTTTTGGTCCTCCAAAGTTTTCAACCTTTTTGCAGGCCTAAGATGCATTTTAAGGCCTTTTTTGCCTGTAACATATTCTGAACGTCCAGGGATGTAGGATGCATTTTCTGTGCCCAAAATATTTTTGAGAATTTCAGTGGTCTAGGGTGCGGGTTAATGCCCCTTTCGGGCTGCAAATGTTTTTGGGACATTCAGAGCTCTCTGACACAGTTTTTGGGCCACCAATATTTTCTGGATTTTAGGGGGTCTAGGATGTATGTAAACCCCTTTTTTGGGCCTCCAAAGTTTTCAACCTTTTTGCAGGCCTCAGATGCATTTTAAGGCCTTTTTTGCCTGCTAACATATTCTGAACGTTCACGGGTGTAGGATGCATTTTTCGTGCCCAAAATATTTTTGGGAAATTCAGTGGTCTAGCATGCGGGTTAATGCCCCTTTCAGGCTGCAAATGTTTTTGGGACATTCAGAGCTCTCTGACACAGTTTATGGGCCACCAACAATTTCTGGACTTTAGGGGGTCTAGGATGTCTGTAAACCCCTTTTTTGGGCCTCCAAAGTTTTCAACCTTTTTGCAGGCATACGATGCATTTTAAGGCCTTTTAGGGCTGCTAACATATACTGAACTTTCTGGGGTGTAGGATGCATTTTTCGTGACCAATATATTTTTGGGAATTTCTGTGGTCTAGGATGCGGGTTAATGCCCCTTTCAAGCTGCAAATGTTTTTGGGACATTCAGAGCATCTGACACAGTTGTTGGGCCACCAACATTTTCTGGACTTTTAGGGGGTCTAGGATGTCTGTAAACCCCTTTTTTGGGCCTCCAAAGTTTTCAACCTTTTTGCAGGCCTAAGATGCATTTTAAGGCCTCTTTTTTGGGCTGCTATCATATTCTGAACTTTCAGGGGTGTAGGATGCATTTTTCTTGCCCGAAATACTTTTGAGAATTTCAGTGGTCTAGGATGCGGGTTAATGCCCCTTTCAGGCTGCAAATATTTTTGGGACATTCAGAGCTCTCTGACACAGTTTTTGGGCCACCAACATTTTCTGGACGTTAGGGGGTCTAGGATGTCTGTAAACCCCTTTTTTGGGCGTCCAAAGTTTTCAACCTTTTTGCAGGCCTAATATGCATTTTAAGGCCTTTTTTGGGTCGGTAACATATACTGAACTTTCAGGGGTGTAGGATGCATTTTTCATGCCCAATATGTTTTTGGGATTTTCAGTGGTCTAGGATGCGGGTTAATGGCCCTTTCAGGCTGCAAATATTTTTGGGACATTCAGAGCTCTCTGACACAGTTTTTGGGCCAGCAACATTTTCTGGACTTTAGGGGGTCTAGGATGTCTGTAAACCCCTTTTTTGGGCGTCCAAAGTTTTCAACCTTTTTGCAGGCCTAATATGCATTTTAAGGCCTTTTTTGGGTTGGTAACATATACTGAACTTTCAGGGGTGTAGGATGCATTTTTCGTGCCCAATATGTTTTTGGGATTTTCAGTGGTCTAGGATGCGGGTTAATGGCCCTTTCAGGCTGCAAATGTTTTTGGGACATTCAGAGCTTTCTGACACCGTTTTTGGGCCACCAACATTTTCTGGACTTTAGGGTGTCTAGGATGTCTGTAAACCCCTTTTTTGGGCCTCCAAAGTTTTCAACCTTTTTGCAGGCTTAAGATGCATTTTAAGGCCTTTTTTGGGCTGCTAACATATACTGAACGTTCTGGGGTGTAGGATGCATTTTTCGTGCCCAATATATTTTTGGGAATTTCTGTGGTCTAGGGTGCGGGTTAATGCCCCTTTCAAGCTGCAAATGTTTTTGGGTCATTCAGAGCTCTCTGACACAGTTTATGGGCCACCAACATTTTCTGGACTTTAGGGGCTCTAGGATGCCTGTAAACCCCTTTTTTGGGCATCCAAAATTTTCAACCTTTATGCAGGTCTAAGATGCATTTTAAGGCCTTTTTTGGGCTGCTAACATATACTGAACTTTCAGGGGTGTAGGATGCATTTTTCGTGCCCAATATATTTTTGGGAATTTCAGTGGTCTAGGGTGCGGGTTAATGCCCCTTTCAAGCTGCAAATGTTTTTGGGTCATTCAGAGCTTTCTGACAGTTTTTGGGCCACCAACATTTTCTGGACTTTAGGTCGTCTAGGATGCCTGTAACCCCCTTTCTTGGGCCTCCAAAGTTTTCAACCTTTTTGCAGGCCTAAGATGCATTTTAAGGCCTTTTTTGAGCTGCTAACATATTCTGAACTTTCAGGGGTGTAGGATGCATTTTTCGTGCCCAAAATATTTTTGAGAAATTCAGTGGTCTAGGATGCGGGTTTATGCCCCTTTCCTGCTGCAAATGTTTTTGGGACATTCAGAGCTCTCTGACACAGTTTTTGGGCCACCAACATTTTCTGGACTTTAGGGGGTCTAGGATGGCTGTAAACCCCTTTTTTGGTCCTCCAAAGTTTTCAACCTTTTTGCAGGCCTAAGATGCATTTTAAGGCCTTTTTTGCCTGTAACATATTCTGAACGTTCCCGGGTGAAGGATGCATTTTTCGTGCCCAAAATATTTTTGGGAAATTCAGTGGTCTAGGATGCAGGTTAATGCCCCTTTCAGGCTGCAAATGTTTTTGGGACATTCAGAGCTCTCTGACACAGTTTATGGGCCACCAACAATTTCTGGACTTTAGGGGGTCTAGGATGTCTGTAAACCCCTTTTTTGGGCCTCCAAAGTTTTCAACCTTTTTGCAGGCATAAGATGCATTTTAAGGCCTTTTAGGGCTGCTAACATATACTGAACTTTCTGGGGTGTAGGATGCATTTTTCGTGCCCAATATATTTTTGGGAATTTCTGTGGTCTAGGATGCGGGTTAATGCCCCTTTCAAGCTGCAAATGTTTTTGGGACATTCAGAGCATCTGACACAGTTGTTGGGCCACCAACATTTTCTGGACTTTAGGGGGTCTAGGATGTCTGTAAACCCCTTTTTTGAGCCTCCAAAGTTTTCAACCTTTTTGCAGGCCTAAGATGCATTTTAAGGCATCTTTTTTGGGCTGCTATCATATTCTGAACTTTCAGGGGTGTAGGATGCATTTTTCGTGCCCGAAATACTTTTGAGAATTTCAGTGGTCTAGGATGCGGGTTAATGCCCCTTTCAGGCTGCAAATATTTTTGGGACATTCAGAGCTCTCTGACACAGTTTTTGGGCCACCAACATTTTCTGGACGTTAGGGGGTCTAGGATGTCTGTAAACCCCTTTTTTGGGCGTCCAAAGTTTTCAACCTTTTTGCAGGCCTAATATGCATTTTAAGGCCTTTTTTGGGTTGGTAACATATACTGAACTTTCAGGGGTGTAGGATGCATTTTTCGTGCCCAAAATATTTTTGAGAAATTCAGTGGTCTAGGATGCGGGTTAATGCCCCTTTCAGGCTGCAAATGTTTTTGGCGCATTCAGAGCTCTCTGACACATTTTTTGGGCCACCAACATTTTCTGGACTTTAGGGTGTCTAGGATGTCTGTAAACCCCTTTTTTGTGCCTCCAAGGTTTTCAACCTTTTTGCAGGCCTAAGATGCATTTTAAGGCCTTTTTTGCCTGCTAACATATTCTGAACGTCCAGGGGTGTATGATGCATTTTCCGTGCCCAAAATATGTTTGAGAATTTCAGTGGTCTAGGATGCGGGTTTATGCCCCTTTCCTGCTGCAAATGTTTTTGGGACATTCAGAGCTCTCTGACACAGTTTTTGGGCCACCAACATTTTCTGGACTTTAGGGGGTCTAGGATGTCTGTAAACCCCTTTTTTGGTCCTCCAAAGTTTTCAACCTTTTTGCAGGCCTAAGATGCATTTTAAGGCCTTTTTTGCCTGTAACATATTCTGAACGTCCAGGGATGTAGGATGCATTTTCTGTGCCCAAAATATTTTTGAGAATTTCAGTGGTCTAGGGTGCGGGTTAATGCCCCTTTCGGGCTGCAAATGTTTTTGGGACATTCAGAGCTCTCTGACACAGTTTTTGGGCCACCAATATTTTCTGGATTTTAGGGGGTCTAGGATGTATGTAAACCCCTTTTTTGGGCCTCCAAAGTTTTCAACCTTTTTGCAGGCCTCAGATGCATTTTAAGGCCTTTTTTGCCTGCTAACATATTCTGAACGTTCACGGGTGTAGGATGCATTTTTCGTGCCCAAAATATTTTGGGGAAATTCAGTGGTCTAGGATGCGGGTTAATGCCCCTTTCAGGCTGCAAATGTTTTTGGGACATTCAGAGCTCTCTGACACAGTTTATGGGCCACCAACAATTTCTGGACTTTAGGGGGTCTAGGATGTCTGTAAACCCCTTTTTTGGGCCTCCAAAGTTTTCAACCTTTTTGCAGGCATAAGATGCATTTTAAGGCCTTTTAGGGCTGCTAACATATACTGAACTTTCTGGGGTGTAGGATGCATTTTTCGTGACCAATATATTTTTGGGAATTTCTGTGGTCTAGGATGCCGGTTAATGCCCCTTTCAAGCTGCAAATGTTTTTGGGACATTCAGAGCATCTGACACAGTTGTTGGGCCACCAACATTTTCTGGACTTTTAGGGGGTCTAGGATGTCTGTAAACCCCTTTTTTGGGCCTCCAAAGTTTTCAACCTTTTTGCAGGCCTAAGATGCATTTTAAGGCCTCTTTTTTGGGCTGCTATCATATTCTGAACTTTCAGGGGTGTAGGATGCATTTTTCGTGCCCGAAATACTTTTGAGAATTTCAGTGGTCTAGGATGCGGGTTAATGCCCCTTTCAGGCTGCAAATATTTTTGGGACATTCAGAGCTCTCTGACACAGTTTTTGGGCCACCAACATTTTCTGGACGTTAGGGGGTCTAGGATGTCTGTAAACCCCTTTTTTGGGCGTCCAAAGTTTTCAACCTTTTTGCAGGCCTAATATGCATTTTAAGGCCTTTTTTGGGTTGGTAACATATACTGAACTTTCAGGGGTGTAGGATGCATTTTTCATGCCCAATATGTTTTTGGGATTTTCAGTGGTCTAGGATGCGGGTTAATGGCCCTTTCAGGCTGCAAATATTTTTGGGACATTCAGAGCTCTCTGACACAGTTTTTGGGCCAGCAACATTTTCTGGACTTTAGGGGGTCTAGGATGTCTGTAAACCCCTTTTTTGGGCGTCCAAAGTTTTCAACCTTTTTGCAGGCCTAATATGCATTTTAAGGCCTTTTTTGGGTTGGTAACATATACTGAACTTTCAGGGGTGTAGGATGCATTTTTCGTGCCCAATATGTTTTTGGGATTTTCAGTGGTCTAGGATGCGGGTTAATGGCCCTTTCAGGCTGCAAATGTTTTTGGGACATTCAGAGCTTTCTGACACCGTTTTTGGGCCACCAACATTTTCTGGACTTTAGGGTGTCTAGGATGTCTGTAAACCCCTTTTTTGGGCCTCCAAAGTTTTCAACCTTTTTGCAGGCTTAAGATGCATTTTAAAGCCTTTTTTGGGCTGCTAACATATACTGAACGTTCTGGGGTGTAGGATGCATTTTTCGTGCCCAATATATTTTTGGGAATTTCTGTGGTCTAGGGTGCGGGTTAATGCCCCTTTCAAGCTGCAAATGTTTTTGGGTCATTCAGAGCTCTCTGACACAGTTTATGGGCCACCAACATTTTCTGGACTTTAGGGGCTCTAGGATGCCTGTAAACCCCTTTTTTGGGCATCCAAAGTTTTCAACCTTTATGCAGGTCTAAGATGCATTTTAAGGCCTTTTTTGGGCTGCTAACATATACTGAACTTTCAGGGGTGTAGGATGCATTTTTCGTGCCCAATATATTTTTGGGAATTTCAGTGGTCTAGGGTGCGGGTTAATGCCCCTTTCAAGCTGCAAATGTTTTTGGGTCATTCAGAGCTTTCTGACAGTTTTTGGGCCACCAACATTTTCTGGACTTTAGGTCGTCTAGGATGCCTGTAACCCCCTTTCTTGGGCCTCCAAAGTTTTCAACCTTTTTGCAGGCCTAAGATGCATTTTAAGGCCTTTTTTGAGCTGCTAACATATTCTGAACTTTCAGGGGTGTAGGATGCATTTTTCGTGCCCAAAATATTTTTGAGAAATTCAGTGGTCTAGGATGCGGGTTTATGCCCCTTTCCTGCTGCAAATGTTTTTGGGACATTCAGAGCTCTCTGACACAGTTTTTGGGCCACCAACATTTTCTGGACTTTAGGGGGTCTAGGATGGCTGTAAACCCCTTTTTTGGTCCTCCAAAGTTTTCAACCTTTTTGCAGGCCTAAGATGCATTTTAAGGCCTTTTTTGCCTGTAACATATTCTGAACGTCCAGGGATGTAGGATGCATTTTCTGTGCCCAAAATATTTTTGAGAATTTCAGTGGTCTTGGGTGCGGGTTAATGCCCCTTTCGGGCTGCAAATGTTTTTGGGACATTCAGAGCTCTCTGACACAGTTTTTGGGCCACCAACATTTTCTGGATTTTAGGGGGTCTAGGATGTATGTAAACCCCTTTTTTGGGCCTCCAAAGTTTTCAACCTTTTTGCAGGCCTCAGATGCATTTTAAGGCCTTTTTTGCCTGCTAACATATTCTGAACGTTCCCGGGTGTAGGATGCATTTTTCGTGCCCAAAATATTTTTGGGAAATTCAGTGGTCTAGGATGCAGGTTAATGCCCCTTTCAGGCTGCAAATGTTTTTGGGACATTCAGAGCTCTCTGACACAGTTTATGGGCCACCAACAATTTCTGGACTTTAGGGGGTCTAGGATGTCTGTAAACCCCTTTTTTGGGCCTCCAAAGTTTTCAACCTTTTTGCAGGCATAAGATGCATTTTAAGGCCTTTTAGGGCTGCTAACATATACTGAACTTTCTGGGGTGTAGGATGCATTTTTCGTGCCCAATATATTTTTGGGAATTTCTGTGGTCTAGGATGCGGGTTAATGCCCCTTTCAAGCTGCAAATGTTTTTGGGACATTCAGAGCATCTGACACAGTTGTTGGGCCACCAACATTTTCTGGACTTTAGGGGGTCTAGGATGTCTGTAAACCCCTTTTTTGAGCCTCCAAAGTTTTCAACCTTTTTGCAGGCCTAAGATGCATTTTAAGGCCTCTTTTTTGGGCTGCTATCATATTCTGAACTTTCAGGGGTGTAGGATGCATTTTTCGTGCCCGAAATACTTTTGAGAATTTCAGTGGTCTAGGATGCGGGTTAATGCCCCTTTCAGGCTGCAAATATTTTAGGGACATTCAGAGCTCTCTGACACAGTTTTTGGGCCACCAACATTTTCTGGACGTTAGGGGGTCTAGGATGTCTGTAAACCCCTTTTTTGGGCGTCCAAAGTTTTCAACCTTTTTGCAGGCCTAATATGCATTTTAAGGCCTTTTTTGGGTTGGTAACATATACTGAACTTTCAGGGGTGTAGGATGCATTTTTCATGCCCAATATGTTTTTGGGATTTTTAGTGGTCTAGGATGCGGGTTAATGGCCCTTTCAGGCTGCAAATATTTTTGGGACATTTAGAGCTCTCTGACACAGTTTTTGGGCCAGCAACATTTTCTGGACTTTAGGGGGTCTAGGATGTCTGTAAACCCCTTTTTTGGGCGTCCAAAGTTTTCAACCTTTTTGCAGGCCTAATATGCATTTTAAGGCCTTTTTTGGGTTAGTAACATATACTGAACTTTCAGGGGTGTAGGATGCATTTTTCGTGCCCAATATGTTTTTGGGATTTTCAGTGGTCTAGGATGCGGGTTAATGGCCCTTTCAGGCTGCAAATGTTTTTGGGACATTCAGAGCTTTCTGACACCGTTTTTGGGCCACCAACATTTTCTGGACATAAGGGTGTCTAGGATGTCTGTAAACCCCTTTTTTGGGCCTCCAAAGTTTTCAACCTTTTTGCAGGCTTAAGATGCATTTTAAGGCCTTTTTTGGGCTGCTAACATATACTGAACTTTCTGGGGTGTAGGATGCATTTTTCGTGCCCAATATATTTTTGGGAATTTCTGTGGTCTAGGGTGCGGGTTAATGCCCCTTTCAAGCTGCAAATGTTTTTGGGTCATTCAGAGCTCTCTGACACAGTTTATGGGCCACCAACATTTTCTGGACTTTAGGGGCTCTAGGATGCCTGTAAACCCCTTTTTTGGGCCTCCAAAGTTTTCAACCTTTTTGCAGGCCTAAGATGCATTTGAAGGCCTTTTTTGAGTTGCTAACATATTCTGAACTTTCAAGGGTGTAGGATGCATTTTTCGTGCCCAAAATATTTTTGAGAAATTCAGTGGTCTAGGATGCGGGTTAATGCCCCTTTCAGGCTGCAAATGTTTTTGGCGCATTCAGAGCTCTCTGACACATTTTTTGGGCCACCAACATTTTCTGGACTTTAGGGTGTCTAGGATGTCTGTAAACCCCTTTTTTGTGCCTCCAAGGTTTTCAACCTTTTGCAGGCCTAAGATGCATTTTAAGGCCTTTTTTGCCTGCTAACATATTCTGAACGTCCAGGGGTGTATGATGCATTTTCCGTGCCCAAAATATTTTTGAGAATTTCAGTGGTCTAGGATGCGGGTTTATGCCCCTTTCCTGCTGCAAATGTTTTTGGGACATTCAGAGCTCTCTGACACAGTTTTTGGGCCACCAACATTTTCTGGACTTTAGGGGGTCTAGGATGTCTGTAAACCCCTTTTTTGGTCCTCCAAAGTTTTCAACCTTTTTGCAGGCCTAAGATGCATTTTAAGGCCTTTTTTGCCTGTAACATATTCTGAACGTCCAGGGATGTAGGATGCATTTTCTGTGCTCAAAATATTTTTGAGAATTTCAGTGGTCTAGGGTGCGGGTTAATGCCCCTTTCAGGCTGCAAATGTTTTTGGGACATTCAGAGCTCTCTGACACAGTTTATGGGCCACCAACAATTTCTGGACTTTAGGGGGTCTAGGATGTCTGTAAACCCCTTTTTTGGGCCTCCAAAGTTTTCAACCTTTTTGCAGGCATAAGATGCATTTTAAGGCCTTTTAGGGCTGCTAACATATACTGAACTTTCTGGGGTGTAGGATGCATTTTTCGCGACCAATATATTTTTGGGAATTTCTGTGGTCTAGGATGCGGGTTAATGCCCCTTTCAAGCTGCAAATGTTTTTGGGAC
Organism: Ambystoma mexicanum; assembly: GCF_040938575.1. Taxonomy (NCBI): domain Eukaryota; kingdom Metazoa; phylum Chordata; class Amphibia; order Caudata; family Ambystomatidae; genus Ambystoma; species Ambystoma mexicanum. The sequence continues at coordinate 593,598,321 of NC_090940.1, read as the reverse complement.
ATTCAGAGCATCTGACACAGTTGTTGGGCCACCAACATTTTCTGGACTTTTAGGGGGTCTAGGATGTCTGTAAACCCCTTTTTTGGGCCTCCAAAGTTTTCAACCTTTTTGCAGGCCTAAGATGCATTTTAAGGCCTCTTTTTTGGGCTGCTATCATATTCTGAACTTTCAGGGCTGTAGGATGCATTTTTCGTGCCCGAAATACTTTTGAGAATTTCAGTGGTCTAGGATGCGGGTTAATGCCCCTTTCAGGCTGCAAACATTTTTGGGACATTCAGAGCTCTCTGACACAGTTTTTGGGCCACCAACATTTTCTGGACGTTAGGGGGTCTAGGATGTCTGTAAACCCCTTTTTTGGGCGTCCAAAGTTTTCAACCTTTTTGCAGGCCTAATATGCATTTTAAGGCCTTTTTTGGGTTGGTAACATATACTGAACTTTCAGGGGTGTAGGATGCATTTTTCATGCCCAATATGTTTTTGGGATTTTCAGTGGTCTAGGATGTGGGTTAATGGCCCTTTCAGGCTGCAAATATTTTTGGGACATTCAGAGCTCTCTGACACAGTTTTTGGGCCAGCAACATTTTCTGGACTTTAGGGGGTCTAGGATGTCTGTAAACCCCTTTTTTGGGCGTCCAAAGTTTTCAACCTTTTTGCAGGCCTAATATGCATTTTAAGGCCTTTTTTGGGTTGGTAACATATACTGAACTTTCAGGGGTGTAGGATGCATTTTTCGTGCCCAATATGTTTTTGGGATTTTCAGTGTTCTAGGATGCGGGTTAATGGCCCTTTCAGGCTGCAAATGTTTTTGGGACATTCAGAGCTTTCTGACACCGTTTTTGGGCCACCAACATTTTCTGGACTTTAGGGTGTCTAGGATGTCTGTAAACCCCTTTTTTGGGCCTCCAAAGTTTTCAACCTTTTTGCAGGCTTAAGATGCATTTTAAGGCCTTTTTTGGGCTGCTAACATATACTGAACGTTCTGGGGTGTAGGATGCATTTTTCGTGCCCAATATATTTTTGGGAATTTCTGTGGTCTAGGGTGCGGGTTAATGCCCCTTTCAAGCTGCAAATGTTTTTGGGTCATTCAGAGCTCTCTGACACAGTTTATGGGCCACCAACATTTTCTGGACTTTAGGGGCTCTAGGATGCCTGTAAACCCCTTTTTTGGGCATCCAAAGTTTTCAACCTTTATGCAGGTCTAAGATGCATTTTAAGGCCTTTTTTGGGCTGCTAACATATACTGAACTTTCAGGGGTGTAGGATGCATTTTTCGTGCCCAATATATTTTTGGGAATTTCAGTGGTCTAGGGTGCGGGTTAATGCCCCTTTCAAGCTGCAAATGTTTTTGGGTCATTCAGAGCTTTCTGACAGTTTTTGGGCCACCAACATTTTCTGGACTTTAGGTCGTCTAGGATGCCTGTAAACCCCTTTCTTGGGCCTCCAAAGTTTTCAACCTTTTTGCAGGCCTAAGATGCATTTTAAGGCCTTTTTTGAGCTGCTAACATATTCTGAACTTTCAGGGGTGTAGGATGCATTTTTCGTGCCCAAAATATTTTTGAGAAATTCAGTGGTCTAGGATGCGGGTTTATGCCCCTTTCCTGCTGCAAATGTTTTTGGGACATTCAGAGCTCTCTGACACAGTTTTTGGGCCACCAACATTTTCTGGACTTTAGGGGGTCTAGGATGGCTGTAAACCCCTTTTTTGGTCCTCCAAATTTTTCAACCTTTTTGCAGGCCTAAGATGCATTTTAAGGCCTTTTTTGCCTGTAACATATTCTGAACGTCCAGGGATGTAGGATGCATTTTCTGTGCCCAAAATATTTTTGAGAATTTCAGTGGTCTTGGGTGCGGGTTAATGCCCCTTTCGGGCTGCAAATGTTTTTGGGACATTCAGAGCTCTCTGACACAGTTTTTGGGCCACCAATATTTTCTGGATTTTAGGGGGTCTAGGATGTATGTAAACCCCTTTTTTGGGCCTCCAAAGTTTTCAACCTTTTTGCAGGCCTCAGATGCATTTTAAGGCCTTTTTTGCCTGCTAACATATTCTGAACGTTCCCGGGTGTAGGATGCATTTTTCGTGCCCAAAATATTTTTGGGAAATTCAGTGGTCTAGGATGCAGGTTAATGCCCCTTTCAGGCTGCAAATGTTTTTGGGACATTCAGAGCTCTTTGACACAGTTTATGGGCCACCAACAATTTCTGGACTTTAGGGGGTCTAGGATGTCTGTAAACCCCTTTTTTGGGCCTCCAAAGTTTTCAACCTTTTTGCAGGCATAAGATGCATTTTAAGGCCTTTTAGGGCTGCTAACATATACTGAACTTTCTGGGGTGTAGGATGCATTTTTCGTGCCCAATATATTTTTGGGAATTTCTGTGGTCTAGGGTGCGGGTTAATGCCCCTTTCAAGCTGCAAATGTTTTTGGGTCATTCAGAGCTCTCTGACACAGTTTATGGGCCACCAACATTTTCTGGACTTTAGGGGCTCTAGGATGCCTGTAAACCCCTTTTTTGGGCATCCAAAGTTTTCAACCTTTATGCAGGTCTAAGATGCATTTTAAGGCCTTTTTTGGGCTGCTAACATATACTGAACTTTCAGGGGTGTAGGATGCATTTTTCATGCCCAATATGTTTTTGGGATTTTCAGTGGTCTAGGATGCGGGTTAATGGCCCTTTCAGGCTGCAAATATTTTTGGGACATTCAGAGCTCTCTGACACAGTTTTTGGGCCAGCAACATTTTCTGGACTTTAGAGGGTCTAGGATGTCTGTAAACCCCTTTTTTGGGCGTCCAAAGTTTTCAACCTTTTTGCAGGCCTAATATGCATTTTAAGGCCTTTTTTGGGTTAGTAACATATACTGAACTTTCAGGGGTGTAGGATGCATTTTTCGTGCCCAATATGTTTTTGGGATTTTCAGTGGTCTAGGATGCGGGTTAATGGCCCTTTCAGGCTGCAAATGTTTTTGGGACATTCAGAGCTTTCTGACACCGTTTTTGGGCCACCAACATTTTCTGGACATAAGGGTGTCTAGGATGTCTGTAAACCCCTTTTTTGGGCCTCCAAAGTTTTCAACCTTTTTGCAGGCTTAAGATGCATTTTAAGGCCTTTTTTGGGCTGCTAACATATACTGAACTTTCTGGGGTGTAGGATGCATTTTTCGTGCCCAATATATTTTTGGGAATTTCTGTGGTCTAGGGTGCGGGTTAATGCCCCTTTCAAGCTGCAAATGTTTTTGGGTCATTCAGAGCTCTCTGACACAGTTTATGGGCCACCAACATTTTCTGGACTTTAGGGGCTCTAGGATGCCTGTAAACCCCTTTTTTGGGCATCCAAAGTTTTCAACCTTTATGCAGGTCTAAGATGCATTTTAAGGCCTTTTTTGGGCTGCTAACATATACTGAACTTTCAGGGGTGTAGGATGCATTTTTCGTGCCCAATATATTTTTGGGAATTTCAGTGGTCTAGGATGCGGGTTAATGCCCCTTTCAGGCTGCAAATGTTTTTAGGACATTCATAGCTCTCTGACAAAGTTTTTGAGCCATCAACATTTTCTGGACTTTAGGTGGTCTAGGATGCCTGTAAACCCCTTTCTTGGGCCTTCAAAGTTTTCAACCTTTTTGCAGGCCTAAGATGCATTTTAAGGCCTTTTTTGGGCTGCTAACATATTCTGAACTTTCAGGGGTGTAGGATGCATTTTTTCATGCCCAAAATATTTTTGGGAATTTCAGTAGTCTAGGATGCGGGTTAATGCCCCTTTCAGGCTGCAAATGTTTTTGGCACATTCAGAGCTCTCTGACACAGTTTTTGGGAAACCAACATTTTCTGGACTTTAGGGGGTCTAGGATGTCCGTAAACCCCTTTTTTGGGCCTCCAAAGTTTTCAACCTTTTTGTAGGCTTAAGATGCATTTTAAGGCCTTTTTTGGGCTGCTAACATATACTGAACTTTCAGGGGTGTAGGATGCATTTTTCGTGCCCAATATATTTTTGGGAATTTCAGTGGTCTAGGGTGCGGGTTAATGCCCCTTTCAAGCTGCAAATGTTTTTGGGTCATTCAGAGCTTTCTGACAGTTTTTGGGCCACCAACATTTTCTGGACTTTAGGTGGTCTAGGATGCCTGTAAACCCCTTTCTTGGGCCTCCAAAGTTTTCAACCTTTTTGCAGGCCTAAGATGCATTTTAAGGCCTTTTTTGAGCTGCTAACATATTCTGAACTTTCAGGGGTGTAGGATGCATTTTTCGTGCCCAAAATATTTTTGAGAAATTCAGTGGTCTAGGATGCGGGTTAATGCCCCTTTCAGGCTGCAAATGTTTTTGGCGCATTCAGAGCTCTCTGACACATTTTTTGGGCTACCAACATTTTCTGGACTTTAGGGTGTCTAGGATGTCTGTAAACACCTTTTTTGGGCCTCCAAGGTTTTCAACCTTTTTGCAGGTCTTAGCTGCATTTTAAGGCCTTTTTTGCCTGCTAACATATTCTGAACATCCAGGGGTGTATGATGCATTTTCCGTGCCCAAAATATTTTTGAGAATTTCAGTGGTCTAGGATGCGGGTTTATGCCCCTTTCCTGCTGCAAATGTTTTTGGGACATTCAGAGCTCTCTGACACAGTTTTTGGGCCACCAACATTTTCTGGACTTTAGGGGGTCTAGGATGTCTGTAAACCCCTTTTTTGGTCCTCCAAAGGTTACAACCTTTTTGCAGGCCTAAGATGCATTTTAAGGCCTTTTTTGCCTGTAACATATTCTGAACGTGCAGGGATGTAGGATGCATTTTCTGTGCCCAAAATATTTTTGAGAATTTCAGTGGTCTAGGGTGCGGGTTAATGCCCCTTTCGGGCTGCAAATGTTTTTGGGACATTCAGAGCTCTCTGACACCGTTTTTGGGCCACCAATATTTTCTGGATTTTAGGGGGTCTAGGATGTCTGTAAACCCCTTTTTTGGGCCTCCAAAGTTTTCAACCTTTTTGCAGGCCTCAGATGCATTTTAAGGCCTTTTTTGCCTGCTAACATATTCTGAACGTTCACGGGTGTAGGATGCATTTTTCATGCCCAATATATTTTTGGGAATTTCTGTGGTCTAGGATGCGGGTTAATGCCCCTTTCAAGCTGCAAATGTTTTTGGGACATTCAGAGCTCTCTGACACAATTGTTGGGCCACCAACATTTTCTGGACTTTAGGGGGTCTAGGATGTCTGTAAACCCCTTTTTTGGGCCTCCAAAGTTTTCAACCTTTTTGCAGGCCTAAAATGCATTTTAAGGCCTCTTTTTTGGGCTGCTATCATATTCTGAACTTTCAGGGGTGTAGGATGCATTTTTCGTGCCCGAAATATTTTTGAGAATTTCAGTGGTCTAGGATGCGGGTTAATGGCCCTTTCAGGCTGCAAATATTTTTGGGACATTCAGAGCTCTCTGACACAGTTTTTGGGCCAGCAACATTTTCTGGACTTTAGGGGGTCTAGGATGTCTGTAAACCCCTTTTTTGGGCGTCCAAAGTTTTCAACCTTTTTGCAGGCCTAATATGCATTTCAAGGCCTTTTTTGGGTTGGTAACATATACTGAACTTTCAGGGGTGTAGGATGCATTTTTCGTGCCCAATATGTTTTTGGGATTTTCAGTGGTCTAGGATGCGGGGTAATGGCCCTTTCAGGCTGCAAATGTTTTTGGGACATTCAGAGCTTTCTGACACCGTTTTTGGGCCACCAACATTTTCTGGACTTTAGGGTGTCTAGGATGTCTGTAAACCCCTTTTTTGGGCCTCCAAAGTTTTCAACCTTTTTGCAGGCTTAAGATGCATTTTAAGGCCTTTTTTGGGCTGCTTACATATACTGAACTTTCTGGGGTGTAGGATGCATTTTTCGTGCCCAATATATTTTTGGGAATTTCTGTGATCTAGGGTGCGGGTTAATGCCCCTTTCAAGCTGCAAATGTTTTTGGGTCATTCAGAGCTCTCTGACACAGTTTTTGGGCCACCAACATTTTCTGGTCTTTAGGGGGTCTAGGATGTCTGTAAACCCCTTTTTTGGGCCTCCAAAGTTTTCAACCTTTTTGTAGGCCTAAGATGCATTTTAAGGCCTTTTTTGGGCTGCTAACATATACTGAACTTTCAGGGGTGTAGGATGCATTTTTCGTGCCCAATATATTTTTGGGAATTTCAGTGGTCTAGGATGCGGGTTAATGCCCCTTTCATGCTGCAAATGTTTTTGGCACATTCAGAGCTCTCTGACACAGTTTTTGGGCCACCAACATTTTCTGGACTTTAGGGGGTCTAGGATGTCTGTAAACTCCTTTTTTGGGCCTCCAAAGTTTTCAACCTTTTTGCAGGCCTAAGATGCATTTTAAGGCCTTTTTTGCCTGCTAACATATTCTGAACGTCCAGGGGTGTATGATGCATTTTCCGTGCCTAAAATATTTTTGAGAATTTCAGTGGTCTAGGATGCGGGTTAATGCCCCTTTCCTGCTGCAAATGTTTTTGGGACATTCAGAGCTCTCTGACACAGTTTTTGGGCGACCAACATTTTCTGGACTTTAGGGGGTCTAGGATGTCCGTAAACCCCTTTTTTGGGCCTCCAATGTTTTCGAGCTTTTTGTAGGCCTAAGATGCATTTTAAGGCCTTTTTTGGGCTGCTAACATATACTGAACTTTCAGGGGTGTAGGATGCATTTTTCGTGCCCAATATATTTTTGGGAATTTCAGTGGTCTAGGGTGCGGGTTAATGCCCCTTTCAAGCTGCAAATGTTTTTGGGTCATTCAGAGCTTTCTGACAGTTTTTGGGCCACCAACATTTTCTGGACTTTAGGTGGTCTAGGATGCCTGTAACCCCTTTCTTGGGCCTCCAAAGTTTTCAACCTTTTTGCAGGCCTAAGATGCATTTTAAGGCCTTTTTGAGTTGCTAACATATTCTGAACTTTCAGGGGTGTAGGATGCATTTTTCGTGCCCAAAATATTTTTGAGAAATTCAGTGGTCTAGGATGCGGGTTAATGCCCCTTTCAGGCTCCAAATGTTTTTGGCGCATTCAGAGCTCTCTGACACATTTTTTGGGCCACCAACATTTTCTGGACTTTAGGGTGTCTAGGATGTCTGTAAACCCCTTTTTTGTGCCTCCAAGGTTTTCAACCTTTTTGCAGGCGTAAGATGCATTTTAAGGCCTTTTTTGCCTGCTAACATATTCTGAACGTCCAGGGTTGTATGATGCATTTTCCGTGCCCAAAATATTTTTGAGAATTTCAGTGGTCTAGGATGCGGGTTTATGCCCCTTTCCTGCTGCAAATGTTTTTGGGACATTCAGAGCTCTCTGACACAGTTTTTGGGCCACCAACATTTTCTGGACTCTAGGGGGTCTAGGATGTCTGTAAACCCCTTTTTTGGTCCTCCAAAGTTTTCATCCTTTTTGCAGGCCTAAGATGCATTTTAAGGCCTTTTTTGCCTGCTAACATATTCTGAACGTCCAGGGATGTAGGATGCATTTTTCGTGCCCAAAATATTTTTGGGAAATTCAGTGGTCTAGGATGCGGGTTAATGCCCCTTTCAGGCTGCAAATGTGTTTGGGACATTCAGAGCTCTCTGACACAGTTTATGGGCCACCAACAATTTCTGGACTTTAGGGTGTCTAGGATGTCTGTAAACCCCTTTTTTGGGCCTCCAAGGTTTTCAACCTTTTTAAAGGCATAAGATGCATTTTAAGGCCTTTTAGGGCTGCTAACATATATTGAACTTTCTGGGGTGTAGGATGCATTTTTCGTGCCCAATATATTTTTGGGAATTTCTGTGGTCTAGGATGCGGGTTAATGCCCCTTTCAAGCTGCAAATGTTTTTGGGACATTCAGAGCATCTGACACAGTTGTTGGGCCACCAACATTTTCTGGACTTTAGGGGGTCTAGGATGTCTGTAAACCCCTTTTTTGGGCCTCCAAAGTTTTCAACCTTTTTGCAGGCCTAAGATGCATTTTAAGGCCTCTTTTTTGGGCTGCTATCATATTCTGAACTTTCAGGGGTGTAGGATGCATTTTTCGTGCCCGAAATACTTTTGAGAATTTCAGTGGTCTAGGATGCGGGTTAATGCCCCTTTCAGGCTGCAAATATTTTTGGGACATTCAGAGCTCTCTGACACAGTTTTTGGGCCACCAACATTTTCTGGACGTTAGGGGGTCTAGGATGTCTGTAAACCCCTTTTTTGGGCGTCCAAAGTTTTCAACCTTTTTGCAGGCCTAATATGCATTTTAAGGCCTTTTTTGGGTTGGTAACATATACTGAACTTTCAGGGGTGTAGGATGCATTTTTCATGCCCAATATGTTTTTGGGATTTTCAGTGGTCTAGGATGCGGGTTAATGGCCCTTTCAGGCTGCAAATATTTTTGGGACATTCAGAGCTCTCTGACACAGTTTTTGGGCCAGCAACATTTTCTGGACTTTAGGGGGTCTAGGATGTCTGTAAACCCCTTTTTTGGGCGTCCAAAGTTTTCAACCTTTTTGCAGGCCTAATATGCATTTTAAGGCCTTTTTTGGGTTGGTAACATATACTGAACTTTCAGGGGTGTAGGATGCATTTTTCGTGCCCAATATGTTTTTGGGATTTTCAGTGGTCTAGGATGCGGGTTAATGGCCCTTTCAGGCTGCAAATGTTTTTGGGACATTCAGAGCTTTCTGACACCGTTTTTGGGCCACCAACATTTTCTGGACTTTAGGGTGTCTAGGATGTCTGTAAACCCCTTTTTTGGGCCTCCAAAGTTTTCAACCTTTTTGCAGGCTTAAGATGCATTTTAAGGCCTTTTTTGGGCTGCTAACATATACTGAACGTTCTGGGGTGTAGAATGCATTTTTCGTGCCCAATATATTTTTGGGAATTTCTGTGGTCTAGGGTGCGGTTAATGCCCCTTTCAAGCTGCAAATGTTTTTGGGTCATTCAGAGCTCTCTGACACAGTTTATGGGCCACCAACATTTTCTGGACTTTAGGGGCTCTAGGATGCCTGTAAACCCCTTTTTTGGGCATCCAAACTTTTCAACCTTTTTGCAGGCTTAATATGCATTTTAAGGCCTTTTTTTGGGCTGCTATCATATTCTGAACTTTCATGGGTGTAGGATGTATTTTTCGTGCCCAAAATATTTTTGAGAATTTCAGTGGTCTAGGATGCGGGTTAATGCCCCTTTCAGGCTGCAAATGTTTTTAGGTCATTCATAGCTCTCTGACAAAGTTTTTGAGCCATCAACATTTTCTGGACTTTAGGTGGTCTAGGATGCCTGTAAACCCCTTTCTTGGGCCTTCAAAGTTTTCAACCTTTTTGCAGGCCTAAGATGCATTTTAAGGCCTTTTTTGGGCTGCTAACATATTCTGAACTTTCAGGGGTGTAGGATGCATTTTTCGTGCCCAATATATTTTTGGGAATTTCAGTGGTCTAGGGTGCGGGTTAATGCCCCTTTCAAGCTGCAAATGTTTTTGGGTCATTCAGAGCTTTCTGACAGTTTTTGGGCCACCAACATTTTCTGGACTTTAGGTCGTCTAGGATGCCTGTAAACCCCTTTCTTGGGCCTCCAAAGTTTTCAACCTTTTTGCATGCCTAAGATGCATTTTAATGCCTTTTTTGAGCTGCTAACATATTCTGAACTTTCAGGGGTGTAGGATGCATTTTTCGTGCCCAAAATATTTTTGAGAAATTCAGTGGTCTAGGATGTGGGTTAATGCCCCTTTCAGGCTGCAAATGTTTTTGGCGCATTCAGAGCTCTCTGACACATTTTTTGGGCCACCAACATTTTCTGGACTTTAGGGTGTCTAGGATGTCTGTAAACCCCTTTTTTGGGCCTCCAAGGTTTTCAACCTTTTTGCAGGCCTAAGATGCATTTTAAGGCCTTTTTTGCCTGCTAACATATTCTGAACGTCCAGGGGTGTATGATGCATTTTCCGTGCCCAAAATATTTTTGAGAATTTCAGTGGTCTAGGATGCGGGTTTATGCCCCTTTCCTGCTGCAAATGTTTTTGGGACATTCAGAGCTCTCTGACACAGTTTTTGGGCCACCAACATTTTCTGGACTTTAGGGGGTCTAGGATGTCTGTAAACCCCTTTTTTGGTCCTCCAAAGTTTTCAACCTTTTTGCAGGCCTAAGATGCATTTTAAGGCCTTTTTTGCCTGTAACATATTCTGAACGTCCAGGGATGTAGGATGCATTTTCTGTGCCCAAAATATTTTTGAGAATTTCAGTGGTCTAGGGTGCGGGTTAATGCCCCTTTCGGGCTGCAAATGTTTTTGGGACATTCAGAGCTCTCTGACACAGTTTTTGGGCCACCAATATTTTCTGGATTTTAGGGGGTCTAGGATGTATGTAAACCACTTTTTTGGGCCTCCAAAGTTTTCAACCTTTTTGCAGGCCTCAGATGCATTTTAAGGCCTTTTTTGCCTGCTAACATATTCTGAACGTTCCCGGGTGTAGGATGCATTTTTCGTGCCCAAAATATTTTTGGGAAATTCAGTGGTCTAGGATGCGGGTTAATGCCCCTTTCAGGCTGCAAATGTTTTTGGGACATTCAGAGCTCTCTGACACAGTTTATGGGCCACCAACAATTTCTGGACTTTAGGGGGTCTAGGATGTCTGTAAACCCCTTTTTTGGGCCTCCAAAGTTTTCAACCTTTTTGCAGGCCTAAGATGCATTTTAAGGCCTCTTTTTTGGGCTGCTATCATATTCTGAACTTTCAGGGGTGTAGGATGCATTTTTCGTGCCCGAAATACTTTTGAGAATTTCAGTGGTCTAGGATGCGGGTTAATGCCCCTTTCAGGCTGCAAATATTTTTGGGACATTCAGAGCTCTCTGACACAGTTTTTGGGCCACCAACATTTTCTGGACGTTAGGGGGTCTAGGATGTCTGTAAACCCCTTTTTTGGGCGTCCAAAGTTTTCAACCTTTTTGCAGGCCTAATATGCATTTTAAGGCCTTTTTTGGGTTGGTAACATATACTGAACTTTCAGGGGTGTAGGATGCATTTTTCGTGCCCAATATATTTTTGGGAATTTCTGTGGTCTGGGATGCGGGTTAATGCCCCTTTCAGGCTGCAAATATTTTTGGGACATTCAGAGCTCTCTGACACAGTTTTTGGGCCACCAACATTTTCTGGACGTTAGGGGGTCTAGGATGTCTGTAAACCCCTTTTTTGGGCCTCCAAAGTTTTCAACCTTTTTGCAGGCATAAGATGCATTTTAAGGCCTTTTAGGGCTGCTAACATATACTGAACTTTCTGGGGTGTAGGATGCATTTTTCGTGCCCAATATATTTTTGGGAATTTCTGTGGTCTAGGATGCGGGTTAATGCCCCTTTCAAGCTGCAAATGTTTTTGGGACATTCAGAGCATCTGACACAGTTGTTGGGCCACCAACATTTTCTGGACTTTAGGGGGTCTAGGATGTCTGTAAACCCCTTTTTTGGGCCTCCAAAGTTTTCAACCTTTTTGCAGGCCTAAGATGCATTTTAAGGCCTCTTTTTTGGGCTGCTATCATATTCTGAACTTTCAGGGGTGTAGGATGCATTTTTCGTGCCCGAAATACTTTTGAGAATTTCAGTGGTCTAGGATGCGGGTTAATGCCCCGTTCAGGCTGCAAATATTTTTGGGACATTCAGAGCTCTCTGACACAGTTTTTGGGCCACCAACATTTTCTGGACGTTAGGGGGTCTAGGATGTCTGTAAACCCCTTTTTTGGGCGTCCAAAGTTTTCAACCTTTTTGCAGGCCTAATATGCATTTTAAGGCCTTTTTTGGGTTGGTAACATATACTGAACTTTCAGGGGTGTAGGATGCATTTTTCGTGCCCAATATATTTTTGGGAATTTCTGTGGTCTGGGATGCGGGTTAATGCCCCTTTCAGGCTGCAAATGTTTTTGGCACATTCAGAGCTCTCTGACACAGTTTTTGGGCCACCAACATTTTCTGGACTTTAGGGGGTCTAGGATGTCTGTAAACTCCTTTTTTGGGCCTCCAAAGTTTTCAACCTTTTTGCAGGCCTAAGATGCATTTTAAGGCCTTTTTTGCCTGCTAACATATTCTGAACGTCCAGGGGTGTATGATGCATTTTCCGTGCCCAAAATATTGTTGAGAATTTCAGTGGTCTAGGATGCGGGTTAATACCCCTTTCCTGCTGCAAATGTTTTTGGGACATTCAGAGCTCTCTGACACAGTTTTTGGGCCACCAACATTTTCTGGACTTTAGGGGGTCTAGGATGTCCGTAAACCCCTTTTTTGGGCCTCCAAAGTTTTCAACCTTTTTGTAGGCTTAAGATGCATTTTAAGGCCTTTTTTGGGCTGCTAACATATACTGAACTTTCAGGGGTGTAGGATGCATTTTTCGTGCCCAATATATTTTTGGGAATTTCAGTGGTCTAGGGTGCGGGTTAATGCCCCTTTCAGGCTGCAAATGTTTTTGGCGCATTCAGAGCTCTCTGACACATTTTTTGGGCCACCAACATTTTCTGGACTTTAGGGTGTCTAGGATGTCTGTAAACACCTTTTTTGGGCCTCCAAGGTTTTCAACCTTTTTGCAGGCCTTAGCTGCATTTTAAGGCCTTTTTTGCCTGCTAACATATTCTGAACATCCAGGGGTGTATGATGCATTTTCCGTGCCCAAAATATTTTTGAGAATTTCAGTGGTCTAGGATGCGGGTTTATGCACCTTTCCTGCTGCAAATGTTTTTGGGACATTCAGAGCTCTCTGACACAGTTTTTGGGCCACCAACATTTTCTGGACTTTAGGGGGTCTAGGATGTCTGTAAACCCCTTTTTTGGTCCTCCAAAGTTTTCAACCTTTTTGCAGGCCTAAAATGCATTTTAAGGCCTTTTTTGCCTGTAACATATTCTGAACGTCCAGGGATGTAGGATGCATTTTCTGTGCCCAAAATATTTTTGAGAATTTCAGTGGTCTAGGGTGCGGGTTAATGCCCCTTTCGGGCTGCAAATGTTTTTGGGACATTCAGAGCTCTCTGACACAGTTTTTGGGCCACCAATATTTTCTGGATTTTAGGGGGTCTAGGATGTCTGTAAACCCCTTTTTTGGGCCTCCAAAGTTTTCAACCTTTTTGCAGGCCTCAGATGCATTTTAAGGCCTTTTTTGCCTGCTAACATATTCTGAACGTTCACGGGTGTAGGATGCATTTTTCATGCCCAATATATTTTTGGGAATTTCTGTGGTCTAGGATGCGGGTTAATGCCCCTTTCAAGCTGCAAAGGTTTTTGGGACATTCAGAGCTCTCTGACACAGTTGTTGGGCCACCAACATTTTCTGGACTTTAGGGGGTCTAGGATGTCTGTAAACCCCTTTTTTGGGCCTCCAAAGTTTTCAACCTTTTTGCAGGCCTAAAATGCATTTTAAGGCCTCTTTTTTGGGCTGCTATCATATTCTGAACTTTCAGGGGTGTAGGATGCATTTTTCGTGCCCGAAATATTTTTGAGAATTTCAGTGGTCTAGGATGCGGGTTAATGGCCCTTTCAGGATGCAAATATTTTTGGGACATTCAGAGCTCTCTGACACAGTTTTTGGGCCAGCAACATTTTCTGGACTTTAGGGGGTCTAGGATGTCTGTAAACCCCTTTTTTGGGCCTCCAAAGTTTTCAACCTTTTTGCAGGTCTAAGATGCATTTTAAGGCCTTTTTTGGGCTGCTAACATATACTGAACTTTCTGGGTTGTAGGATGCATTTTTCGTGCCCACTCTATTTTTGGGAATTTCAGTGGTTTAGGGTGCAGGTTAATGCCCCTTTCAAGCTGCAAGTGTTTTTGGGTCATTCAGAGCTCTGACAGTTTTTGGGCCACCAACATTTTCAGTACTTTAGGGGGTCAAGGATGTCTGTAAACCCCTTGTTTGGGCCTCCAAAGTTTTCAACTTTTTTGCAGGCCTAAGATGCATTTTAAGGCCTTTTTTTGGCTGCTAACATATACTGAACTTTCAGGGTTGTAGGATGCATTTTTCGTGCCCAATCTATTTTTGGGAATTTCAGTGGTTTAGGGTGCAGGTTAATGCCCCTTTCAAGCTGCAAGTGTTTTTGGGTCATTCAGAGCTCTGACAGTTTTTGGGCCACCAACATTTTCAGTACTTTAGGGGGTCAAGGATGTCTGTAAACCCCTTGTTTGGGCATCCAAAGTTTTCAACCTTTTTGCAGGCCTAAGATGCATTTTAAGGCCTTTTTTTGGCTGCTAACATATTCTGAACTTTCTGGGGTGTAGGATGCATTTTTCGTGCACAATATATTTTTGGGAATTTCAGTGGTCGAGGGTGCGGGTTAATGCCCCTTTCAAGCTGCAAATGTTTTTGGGTCATTCAGAGCTCTCTGACACAGTTTATGGGGCACCAACATTTTCTGGACTTTAGGGGCTCTAGGATGCCTGTAAACCCCTTTTTTGGGCATCCAACGTTTTCAACCTTTTTGCAGGCCTAAGATGCATTTTAAGGCCTTTTTTGGGCTGCTAACATATACTGAACTTTCAGGGGTGTAGGATGCATTTTTCGTGCCCAATATATTTTTGGGATTTTCAGTGGTCTAGGATGCGGGTTAATGCCCCTTTCAGGCTGCAAATGTTTTTGGGTCATTCAGAGCTCTCTGACAGTTTTTGGGCCACCAACATTTCCTGGACTTTAAGGGGTCTAGGATGCCTGTACACCACTTTTTTGGGCCTCCAAAGTTTTCAACCTTTTTGCAGGCCTAAAATGCATTTTAAGGCCTTTTTTGGCTGCTAACATAATCTGAACTTTCAGGGGTGTAGGATGCATTTTTCGTGCCCTAAATATTTTTGAGTATTTCAGTGGTCTAGGATGCGGGTTAATGCCCCTTTCAGGCTGGAAATGTTTTTGGGACATTCAGAGCTTTCTGACACAGTTTTTGGGCCACCAATATTTTCTGGACTTTAGGGTGTCTAGGATGTCTGTAAACCCCTTTTTTGGGCCTCCAAAGTTTTCAACCTTTTTGCAGGCCTAAGATGCATTTTAAGGCCTTTTTTGGGCTGCTAACATATACTGAACTTTCAGGGGTGTAGGATGCATTTTTCGTGCCCAATATATTTTTGGGAATTTCAGTGGTCTAGGGTGCGGGTTAAAGCCCCTTTCAAGCTGCAAATGTTTTTGGGTCATTCAGAGCTCTCTGATAGTTTTTGGGCCACCAACATTTTCTGGACGTTAGGGGGCCAGGACGTCTGTAAACCCCTTTTTTGGGCCTCCAAAGTTTTCAACCTTTTTGCAGGCCTAAGATGCATTTTAAGGCCTTTTTTGGGCTGCTAACATATACTGAACTTTCAGGGGTGTAGGATACATTTTTCATGCCCAATATATTTTTGGGATTTTCAGTGGTCTAGGATGCGGGTTAATGCCCCTTTCAGGCTGCACATGTTTTTGGGTCATTCAGAGCTCTCTGACAGTTTTTGGGCCACCAACATTTTCTGGACTTTAGGGGGTCTAGGATGTCTGTAAACCCCTTTTTTGGGCCTCCAAAGCATTTTACATTTTTGCAGGCCTAAGATACATTTTAAGGCCTTTTTTGGGCTGCTAACATATACTGAACTTTCAGGGGTGTAGGATGCATTTTTCGTGCCCAATATATTTTTGGGAATTTCAGTGGTCTAGGGTGCGGGTTAATGCCCCTTTCAATCTGCAAATGTGTTTGGGTCATTCAGAGCTCTCTGACAGTTTTTGGGCCACCAACATTTCCTGGACTTTAGGGGGTCTAGGATGTCTGTAAACCCCTTCTTTTGGCCTACAAAGTTTTCAACCTTTTTGCAGGCCTAAAATGCATTTTAAGGCCTTTTTTGGGCTGCTAACATATTCTGAACTTTCAGGGGTGTAGGATGCATTTTTCGTGCCCTAAATAATTTTGAGAATTTCAGTGGTCTAGGATGCGGGTTAATGCCCCTTTCAGGCTGGAAATGTTTTTGGGACATTCAAAGCTTTCTGACACAGTTTTTGGGCCACCAGCATTTTCTGGACTTTAGGGGGTCTAGGATGCCTGTACACCCCTTTTTTGGGCCTCCAAAGTTTTCAACCTTTTTGCAGGCCTAAGATGCATTTTAAGGCCTTTTTTTGGCTGCTAAAATATTCTTAACTTTCAGGGGTGTAGGATGCATTTTTCATGCCCAATATATTTTTGGGAATTTCAGTGGTCTAGGGTGCGGGTTAATGCCACTTTCAAGCTGCAAATGTTTTTGGGTCATTCAGGCCTCTCTGTCAGTTTTTGGGCCACTGACATTTTCTGGACTTTAGGGGGTCTAGGATGTCCGTAAACCCCTTTTTTGGGCCTCCAGGGTTTTCTACCTTTTTGCAGGCCTAAAATGCATTTTAAGGCCTTTTTTGGGCTGCTAACATATTCTGAACTTTCAGGGGTGTAGGATGCATTTTTCGTGCCCTAAATAATTTTGAGAATTTCAGTGGTCTAGGATGCGGGTTAATGCCCCTTTCAGGCTGGAAAAGTTTTTGGGACATTCAGAGCTTTCTGACACAGTTTTTGGGCCACCAACATTTCATGGACTTTAGGGGGTCTAGGATGCCTGTACACCCCTTTTTTGGGCCTCCAAAGTTTTCAACCTTTTTGCAGGCCTAAAATGCATTTTAAGGCCTTTTTTGGGCTGCTAACATATTCTTAACTTTCAGGGGTGTAGGATGCATTTTTCGTGCCCAATATATTTTTGGGAATTTCAGTGGTCTAGGGTGCGGGTTAATGCCACTTTCAAGCTGCAAATATTTTTGGGTCATTCAGAGCTCTGACAGTTTTTGGGCCACCAACATTTACTGGACTTTAGGGAGTCTAGGATGTCTATAAAGCCCTTTTTTGGGCCTCCAAAGTTTTCAACCTTTTTGCAGGCCTAAGATGCATTTTAAGGCCTTTTTTGCCTGCTAACATATTCTGAACGTCCAGGGGTGTATGATGCATTTTCCGTGCCCAAAATATTTTTGAGAATTTCAGTGGTCTAGGATGCGGGTTAATGCCCCTTTCTGGCTGCAAATGTTTTTGGGACATTCAGAGCTCTCTGACACAGTTTTTGGGCCACCAACATTTTCTGGACTTTAGGGGGTCTAGGATGTCTGTAAACCCCTTTTTTGGGCCTCCAAAGTTTTCAACCTTTCTGTAGGCCTAAGATGCATTTTAAGGCCTTTTTTGGGCTGCTAACATATACTGAACTTTCAGGGGTGTAGGATGCATTTTTCGTGCCCAATATATTTTTGGGAATTTCAGTGGTCTAGGGTGCGGCTTAATGCCCCTTTCAAGCTGCAAATGTGTTTGGGTCATTCAGAGCTCTCTGACAGTTTTTGGGCCACCAACATTTTCTGGACTTTAAGGGGTCTAGGATGTCTTTAAACCCCTTTTTTGGGCCTCCAAAGTTTTCAACCTTTTTGCAGGCCTAAGATGCATTTTAAGGCCTTTTTTGGGCTTCTAACATATTCTGAACGTTCAGGGGTATAGGATGCATTTTCCGTGCCCAACATATTTTTGGGAAATTCAGTGGTCTAGGATGTGGGTTAATACCTCTTTCAGGCTGCAAATATTTTTGGGACATTCAGAGCTCTCTAACACAGTTTTTGGGCAACCAACATTATCTGGACTTTAGGGGGTCTAGGATGCCTGTAAACCCCTTTTTTGGGCCTCCAAAGTTTTCAACCTTTTTGCAGGCCCAAGGTGCATTTTAAGGCCTTTTTGTGGCTGCTAACATATTCTGAACTTTCAGGGATGTAGGATGCATTTTTCGTGGCCAATATATTTTTGGGAATTTCAGTGGTCTAGGGTGCGGGTTAATGCCCCTTTCAAGCTGCAAATGTTTTTGGGTTATTCAGAGCTCTCTGACAGTTTTTGGGCCACCAACATTTTCTGGACTTTAGGGGGTCTAGGATGTCTGTAAACCCCTTTTTTGGCCTACAAAGTTTTCAACCTTTTTGCAGGCCTAAAATGCATTTTAAGGCCTTTTTTGGGCTGCTAACATATTCTGAACCTTCAGGGGTGTAGGATGCATTTTTCGTGCCCTAAATAATTTTGAGAATTTCAGTGGTCTAGGATGCGGGTTAATGCCCCTTTCAGGCTGCAAATGTTTTTGGGTCATTCAGAGCTTTCTGACACAGTTTTTGGGCCACCAACATTTTCTGGACTTTAGGGAGTCTAGGATGTCTGTAAAGCCCTTTTTTGGGCCTCCAAAGGTTTCAACCTTTTTGCAGGCCTAAGATGCATTTTAAGGCCTTTTTTGGGCTGCTAACATATATTGAACTTTCAGGGGTGTAGGATGCATTTTCCGTGCCCAATATATTTTTGGGAATTTCAGTGGTCTAGGATGCGGGTTAATGCCCCTTTCATGCTGCAAATGTTTTTGGCACATTCAGAGCTCTCTGACACAGTTAAGGGGCACCAACATTTTCTGGACTTTAGGGGCTCTAGGATGCCTGTAAACCCCTTTTTTGGGCATCCAACGTTTTCAACCTTTTTGCAGGCCTAAGATGCATTTTAAGGCCTTTTTGGGCTGCTAACATATACTGAACTTTCAGGGGTATAGGATGCATTTTCCGTGCCCAAAATATTTTTGGGAAATTCAGTGGTCTAGGATGCGGGTTAATGCCCCTTTCAGGCTGCAAATATTTTTGGGACATTCAGAGCTCTCTGACACAGTTTTTGGGCCACCAACATTTTCTGGACGTTAGGGGGTCTAGGATGTCTGTAAACCCCTTTTTTTGGCCTACAAAGTTTTCAACCTTTTTGCAGGCCTAATATGCATTTTAAGGCCTTTTTTGGGCTGCTAACATATACTGAACTTTCAGGGGTGTAGGATGCATTTTTCGTGCCCAATATATTTTTGGGATTTTCAGTGGTCTAGGATGCGGGTTAATGCCCCTTTCAGGCTGCAAATGTTTTTGGGTCATTCAGAGCGCTCTGACAGTTTTTGGGCCACCAACATTTCCTGGACTTTAAGGGGTCTAGGATGCCTGTACACCCCTTTTTTGGGCCTCCAAAGTTTTCAACCTTTTTGCAGGCCTAAAATGAATTTTAAGGCCTTTTTTGGCTGCTAACATAATCTGAACTTTCAGGGGTGTAGGATGCATTTTTCGTGCCCTAAATATTTTTGAGTATTTCAGTGGTCTAGGATGCGGGTTAATGCCCCTTTCAGGCTGGAAATGTTTTTGGGACATTCAGAGCTTTCTGACACAGTTTTTGGACCACCAATATTTTCTGGACTTTAGGGTGTCTAGGATGTCTGTAAACCCCTTTTTTGGGCCTCCAAAGTTTTCAACCTTTTTGCAGGTCTAAGATGCATTTTAAGGCCTTTTTTGGGCTGCTAACATATACTGAACTTTCAGGGTTGTAGGATGCATTTTTCGTGCCCACTCTATTTTTGGGAATTTCAGTGGTTTAGGGTGCAGGTTAATGCCCCTTTCAAGCTGCAAGTGTTTTTGGGTCATTCAGAGCTCTGACAGTTTTTGGGCCACCAACATTTTCAGTACTTTAGGGGGTCAAGGATGTCTGTAAACCCCTTGTTTGGGCCTCCAAAGTTTTCAACTTTTTTGCAGGCCTAAGATGCATTTTAAGGCCTTTTTTTGGCTGCTAACATATACTGAACTTTCAGGGTTGTAGGATGCATTTTTCGTGCCCAATCTATTTTTGGGAATTTCAGTGGTTGAGGGTGCGGGTTAATGCCCCTTTCAAGCTGCAAATGTTTTTGGGTCATTCAGAGCTCTCTGACACAGTTTATGGGGCACCAACATTTTCTGGACTTTAGGGGCTCTAGGATGCCTGTAAACCCCTTTTTTGGGCATCCAACGTTTTCAACCTTTTTGCAGGCCTAAGATGCATTTTAAGGCCTTTTTTGGGCTGCTAACATATACTGAACTTTCAGGGGTGTAGGATGCATTTTTCGTGCCCAATATATTTTTGGGATTTTCAGTGGTCTAAGATGCGGGTTAATGCCCCTTTCAGGCTGCAAATGTTTTTGGGTCATTCAGAGCTCTCTGACAGTTTTTGGGCCACCAACATTTCCTGGACTTTAAGGGGTCTAGGATGCCTGTACACCACTTTTTTGGGCCTCCAAAGTTTTCAACCTTTTTGCAGGCCTAAAATGCATTTTAAGGCCTTTTTTGGCTGCTAACATAATCTGAACTTTCAGGGGTGTAGGATGCATTTTTCGTGCCCTAAATATTTTTGAGTATTTCAGTGGTCTAGGATGCGGGTGAATGCCCCTTTCAGGCTGGAAATGTTTTTGGGACATTCAGAGCTTTCTGACACAGTTTTTGGGCCACCAATATTTTCTGGACTTTAGGGTGTCTAGGATGTCTGTAAACCCCTTTTTTGGGCCTCCAAAGTTTTCAACCTTTTTGCAGGCCTAAGATGCATTTTAAGGCCTTTTTTGGGCTGCTAACATATACTGAACTTTCAGGGGTGTAGGATGCATTTTTCGTGCCCAATATATTTTTGGGAATTTCAGTGGTCTAGGGTGCGGGTTAAAGCCCCTTTCAAGCTGCAAATGTTTTTGGGTCATTCAGAGCTCTCTGATAGTTTTTGGGCCACCAACATTTTCTGGACGTTAGGGGGTCAGGACGTCTGTAAACCCCTTTTTTGGGCCTCCAAAGTTTTCAACCTTTTTGCAGGCCTAAGATGCATTTTAAAGCCTTTTTTGGGCTGCTAACATATACTGAACTTTCAGGGGTGTAGGAAGCATTTTTCATGCCCAATATATTTTTGGGATTTTCAGTGGTCTAGGATGCGGGTTAATGGCCCTTTCAGGCTGCACATGTTTTTGGGTCATTCAGAGCTCTCTGACAGTTTTTGGGCCACCAACATTTTCTGGACTTTAGGGGGTCTAGGATGTCTGTAAACCCCTTTTTTGGGCCTCCAAAGCATTTTACATTTTTGCAGGCCTAAGATACATTTTAAGGCCTTTTTTGGGCTGCTAACATATACTGAACTTTCAGGGGTGTAGGATGCATTTTTCGTGCCCAATATATTTTTGGGAATTTCAGTGGTCTAGGGTGCGGGTTAATGCCCCTTTCAAGCTGCAAATGTGTTTGGGTCATTCAGAGCTCTCTGACAGTTTTTGGGCCACCAACATTTCCTGGACTTTAGGGGGTCTAGGATGTCTGTAAACCCCTTCTTTTGGCCTACAAAGTTTTCAACCTTTTTGCAGGCCTAAAATGCATTTTAAGGCCTTTTTTGGGCTGCTAACATATTCTGAACTTTCAGGGGTGTAGGATGCATTTTTCGTGCCCTAAATAATTTTGAGAATTTCAGTGGTCTAGGATGCGGGTTAATGCCCCTTTCAGGCTGGAAATGTTTTTGGGACATTCAAAGCTTTCTGACACAGTTTTTGGGCCACCAGCATTTTCTGGACTTTAGGGGGTCTAGGATGCCTGTACACCCCTTTTTTGGGCCTCCAAAGTTTTCAACCTTTTTGTAGGCCTAAGATGCATTTTAATGCCTTTTTTTGGCTGCTAAAATATTCTTAACTTTCAGGGGTGTAGGATGCATTTTTCATGCCCAATATATTTTTGGGAATTTCAGTGGTCTAGGGTGCGGGTTAATGCCACTTTCAAGCTGCAAATGTTTTTGGGTCATTCAGAGCTCTCTGTCAGTTTTTGGGCCACTGACATTTTCTGGACTTTAGGGGGTCTAGGATGTCCGTAAACCCTTTTTTTGGGCCTCCAGGGTTTTCTACCTTTTTGCAGGCCTAAAATGCATTTTAAGGCCTTTTTTGGGCTGCTAACATATTCTGAACTTTCAGGGGTGTAGGATGCATTTTTCGTGCCCTAAATAATTTTGAGAATTTCAGTGGTCTAGGATGCGGGTTAATGCCCCTTTCAGGCTGGAAAAGTTTTTGGGACATTCAGAGCTTTCTGACACAGTTTTTGGGCCACCAACATTTCATGGACTTTAGGGGGTCTAGGATGCCTGTACACCCCTTTTTTGGGCCTCCAAAGTTTTCAACCTTTTTGCAGGCCTAAAATGCATTTTAAGGCCTTTTTTGGGCTGCTAACATATTCTTAACTTTCAGGGGTGTAGGATGCATTTTTCGTGCCCAATATATTTTTGGGAATTTCAGTGGTCTAGGGTGCGGGTTAATGCCACTTTCAAGCTGCAAATGTTTTTGGGTCATTCAGAGCTCTCTGTCAGTTTTTGGGCCACCAACATTTTCTGGACTTTAGGGGGTCTAGGATATCCGTAAAACCCTTTTTTGGGCCTCCAGAGTTTTCAACCTTTTTGCAGGCCTAAGATGCATTTTAAGGCCTTTTTTGGGCTGCTAATATATACTGAACTTTCAGGGGTGTAGGGTGCATTTTTCGTACCCAATATATTTTTGGGAATTTCAGTGGTCTAGGGTGTGGGTTAATGCCCCTTTCAAGCTGCAAATGTTTTTGGGTCATTCAGAGCTCTGACAGTTTTTGGGCCACCAACATTTACTGGACTTTAGGGAGTCTAGGATGTCTATAAAGCCCTTTTTTGGGCCTCCAAAGTTTTCAACCTTTTTGCAGGCCTAAGATGCATTTTAAGGCCTTTTTTGCCTGCTAACATATTCTGAACGTCCAGGGGTGTATGATGCATTTTCTGTGCCCAAAATATTTTTGAGAATTTCAGTGGTCTAGGATGCGGGTTAATGCCCCTTTCTGGCTGCAAATGTTTTTGGGACATTCAGAGCTCTCTGACACAGTTTTTGGGCCACCAACATTTTCTGGACTTTAGGGGGTCTAGGATGTCTGTAAACCCCTTTTTTGGGCCTCCAAAGTTTTCAACCTTTCTGTAGGCCTAAGATGCATTTTAAGGCCTTTTTTGGGCTGCTAACATATACTGAACTTTCAGGGGTGTAGGATGCATTTTTCGTGCCCAATATATTTTTGGGAATTTCAGTGGTCTAGGGTGCGGCTTAATGCCCCTTTCAAGCTGCAAATGTGTTTGGGTCATTCAGAGCTCTCTGACAGTTTTTGGGCCACCAACATTTTCTGGACTTTAGGGGGTCTAGGATGTCTTTAAACCCCTTTTTTGGGCCTCCAAAGTTTTCAACCTTTTTGCAGGCCTAAGATGCATTTTAAGGCCTTTTTTGGGCTTCTAACATATTCTGAACGTTCAGGGGTATAGGATGCATTTTCCGTGCCCAACATATTTTTGGGAAATTCAGTGGTCTAGGATGTGGGTTAATGCCTCTTTCAGGCTGCAAATATTTTTGGGACATTCAGAGCTCTCTAACACAGTTTTTGGGCAACCAACATTATCTGGACTTTAGGGGGTCTAGGATGCCTGTAAACCCCTTTTTTGGGCCTCCAAAGTTTTCAACCTTTTTGCAGGCCCAAGGTGCATTTTAAGGCCTTTTTGTGGCTGCTAACATATTCTGAACTTTCAGGGATGTAGGATGCATTTTTCGTGGCCAATATATTTTTGGGAATTTCAGTGGTCTAGGGTGCGGGTTAATGCCCCTTTCAAGCTGCAAATGTTTTTGGGTTATTCAGAGCTCTCTGACAGTTTTTGGGCCACCAACATTTCCTGGACTTTAGGGGGTCTAGGATGTCTGTAAACCCCTTCTTTTGGCCTACAAAGTTTTCAACCTTTTTGCAGGCCTAAAATGCATTTTAAGGCCTTTTTTGGGCTGCTAACATATTCTGAACTTTCAGGGGTGTAGGATGCATTTTTCGTGCCCTAAATAATTTTGAGAATTTCAGTGGTCTAGGATGCGGGTTAATGCCCCTTTCATGCTGCAGATGTTTTTGGGACATTCATGGCTCTCGGACACAGTTTTTGGGCCACCACCATTTTCTGGACTTTAGGGGTCTAGGATGCCTGTAAACCCCTTTCTTGGGCCTCCAAAGTTTTCAACCTTTTTGCAGGCCTAAGATGCATTTTAAGGCCTTTTTTGGGCTGCTAACATATACTGAACTTTCAGGGGTGTAGGATGCATTTTTCTGTTCCCAATATATTTTTGGGAATTTCAGTGGTCTAGGGTGCGGGTTAATGCCCCTTTCAAGCTGCAAATGTTTTTGGGACATTCAAAGTTCTCTGACAGTTATTGGGCCACCAACATTTTCTGGACTTTAGCGGGTCTAGGATGTCTGTAAACCCCTTTTTTGGGCCTCCAAAGTTTTCAACCTTTTTGCAGGCCTAAGGTGCATTTTAAGGCCTTTTTTTGGCTGCTAACATATTCTGAACTTTCAGGGGTGTAGGATGCATTTTTCGTGCCCAATATATTTTTGGGAATTTCAGTGGTCTAGGGTGCGGGTTAATGCCCCTTTTGGGCTGCAAATGTTTTTGGGTCATTCAGAGTTCTCTTACACAGTTTTTGGGCCACCAACATTTTCTGGACTTTAGGGGGTCTAGGATGTCTGTAAACCCATTTTTTGGGCCTCCAAAGTTTTCAACCTTTTTGCAGGCCTAAGATGCATTTTAAGGCCTTTTTTGGGCTGCTAACATATACTGAACTTTCAGGGGTGTAGGATGCATTTTTCGTGCCCAATCTATTTTTGGGAATTTCAGTGGTTTAGGGTGCAGGTTAATGCCCCTTTCAAGCTGCAAGTGTTTTTGGGTCATTCAGAGCTCTGACAGTTTTTGGGCCACCAACATTTTCAGTACTTTAGGGGGTCAAGGATGTCTGTAAACCCCTTGTTTGGGCATCCAAAGTTTTCAACCTTTTTGCAGGCCTAAGATGCATTTTAAGGCCTTTTTTTGGCTGCTAACATATTCTGAACTTTCTGGGTTGTAGGATGCATTTTTCGTGCACAATATATTTTTGGGAATTTCAGTGGTCGAGGGTGCGGGTTAATGCCCCTTTCAAGCTGCAAATGTTTTTGGGTCATTCAGAGCTCTCTGACACAGTTTATGGGGCACCAACATTTTCTGGACTTTAGGGGCTCTAGGATGCCTGTAAACCCCTTTTTTGGGCATCCAACGTTTTCAACCTTTTTGCAGGCCTAAGATGCATTTTAAGGCCTTTTTTGGGCTGCTAACATATACTGAACTTTCAGGGGTGTAGGATGCATTTTTCGTGCCCAATATATTTTTGGGATTTTCAGTGGTCTAGGATGCGGGTTAATGCCCCTTTCAGGCTGCAAATGTTTTTGGGTCATTCAGAGCTCTCTGACAGTTTTTGGGCCACCAACATTTCCTGGACTTTAAGGGGTCTAGGATGCCTGTACACCACTTTTTTGGGCCTCCAAAGTTTTCAACCTTTTTGCAGGCCTAAAATGCATTTTAAGGCCTTTTTTGGCTGCTAACATAATCTGAACTTTCAGGGGTGTAGGATGCATTTTTCGTGCCCTAAATATTTTTGAGTATTTCAGTGGTCTAGGATGCGGGTTAATGCCCCTTTCAGGCTGGAAATGTTTTTGGGACATTCAGAGCTTTCTGACACAGTTTTTGGGCCACCAATATTTTCTGGACTTTAGGGTGTCTAGGATGTCTGTAAACCCCTTTTTTGGGCCTCCAAAGTTTTCAACCTTTTTGCAGGCCTAAGATGCATTTTAAGGCCTTTTTTGGGCTGCTAACATATACTGAACTTTCAGGGGTGTAGGATGCATTTTTCGTGCCCAATATATTTTTGGGAATTTCAGTGGTCTAGGGTGCGGGTTAAAGCCCCTTTCAAGCTGCAAATGTTTTTGGGTCATTCAGAGCTCTCTGATAGTTTTTGGGCCACCAACATTTTCTGGACGTTAGGGGGCCAGGACGTCTGTAAACCCCTTTTTTGGGCCTCCAAAGTTTTCAACCTTTTTGCAGGCCTAAGATGCATTTTAAGGCCTTTTTTGGGCTGCTAACATATACTGAACTTTCAGGGGTGTAGGATACATTTTTCATGCCCAATATATTTTTGGGATTTTCAGTGGTCTAGGATGCGGGTTAATGCCCCTTTCAGGCTGCACATGTTTTTGGGTCATTCAGAGCTCTCTGACAGTTTTTGGGCCACCAACATTTTCTGGACTTTAGGGGGTCTAGGATGTCTGTAAACCCCTTTTTTGGGCCTCCAAAGCATTTTACATTTTTGCAGGCCTAAGATACATTTTAAGGCCTTTTTTGGGCTGCTAACATATACTGAACTTTCAGGGGTGTAGGATGCATTTTTCGTGCCCAATATATTTTTGGGAATTTCAGTGGTCTAGGGTGCGGGTTAATGCCCCTTTCAAGCTGCAAATGTGTTTGGGTCATTCAGAGCTCTCTGACAGTTTTTGGGCCACCAACATTTCCTGGACTTTAGGGGGTCTAGGATGTCTGTAAACCCCTTCTTTTGGCCTACAAAGTTTTCAACCTTTTTGCAGGCCTAAAATGCATTTTAAGGCCTTTTTTGGGCTGCTAACATATTCTGAACTTTCAGGGGTGTAGGATGCATTTTTCGTCCCCTAAATAATTTTGAGAATTTCAGTGGTCTAGGATGCGGGTTAATGCCCCTTTCAGGCTGGAAATGTTTTTGGGACATTCAAAGCTTTCTGACACAGTTTTTGGGCCACCAGCATTTTCTGGACTTTAGGGGGTCTAGGATGCCTGTACACCCCTTTTTTGGGCCTCCAAAGTTTTCAACCTTTTTGCAGGCCTAAGATGCATTTTAAGGCCTTTTTTTGGCTGCTAAAATATTCTTAACTTTCAGGGGTGTAGGATGCATTTTTCATGCCCAATATATTTTTGGGAATTTCAGTGGTCTAGGGTGCGGGTTAATGCCACTTTCAAGCTGCAAATGTTTTTGGGTCATTCAGGGCTCTCTGTCAGTTTTTGGGCCACTGACATTTTCTGGACTTTAGGGGGTCTAGGATGTCCGTAAACCCCTTTTTTGGGCCTCCAATGTTTTCCAGCTTTTTGTAGGCCTAAGATGCATTTTAAGGCCTTTTTTGGGCTGCTAACATATACTGAACTTTCAGGGGTGTAGGATGCATTTTTCGTGCCCAATATATTTTTGGGAATTTCAGTGGTCTAGGGTGCGGGTTAATGCCCCTTTCAAGCTGCAAATGTTTTTGGGTCATTCAGAGCTTTCTGACAGTTTTTGGGCCACCAACATTTTCTGGACTTTAGGTGGTCTAGGATGCCTGTAAACCCCTTTCTTGGGCCTCCAAAGTTTTCAACCTTTTTGCAGGCCTAAGATGCATTTGAAGGCCTTTTTTGAGTTGCTAACATATTCTGAACTTTCAGAGGTGTAGGATGCATTTTTCGTGCCCAAAATATTTTTGAGAAATTCAGTGGTCTAGGATGCGGGTTAATGCCCCTTTCAGGCTGCAAATGTTTTTGGTGCATTCAGAGCTCTCTGACACATTTTTTGGGCCACCAACATTTTCTGGACTTTAGGGTGTCTAGGATGTCTGTAAACCCCTTTTTTGTGCCTCCAAGGTTTTCAACCTTTTTGCAGGCCTAAGATGCATTTTAAAGCCTTTTTTGCCTGCTAACATATTCTGAACGTCCAGGGGTGTATGATGCATTTTCCGTGCCCA
Organism: Ambystoma mexicanum; assembly: GCF_040938575.1. Lineage (NCBI taxonomy): Eukaryota > Metazoa > Chordata > Amphibia > Caudata > Ambystomatidae > Ambystoma > Ambystoma mexicanum. The sequence goes on along the minus strand of NC_090940.1, from coordinate 593,570,958 downwards.
AAATATTTTTGAGAATTTCAGTGGTCTAGGATGCGGGTTTATGCCCCTTTCCTGCTGCAAATGTTTTTGGGACATTCAGAGCTCTCTGACACAGTTTTTGGGCCACCAACATTTTCTGGACTTTAGGGGGTCTAGGATGTCTGTAAACCCCTTTTTTGGTCCTCCAAAGTTTTCAACCTTTTTGCAGGCCTAAGATGCATTTTAAGGCCTTTTTTGCCTGTAACATATTCTGAACGTCCAGGGATGTAGGATGCATTTTCTGTGCCCAAAATATTTTTGAGAATTTCAGTGGTCTAGGGTGCGGGTTAATGCCCCTTTCGGGCTGCAAATGTTTTTGGGACATTCAGAGCTCTCTGACACAGTTTTTGGGCCACCAATATTTTCTGGATTTTAGGGGGTCTAGGATGTATGTAAACCCCTTTTTTGGGCCTCCAAAGTTTTCAACCTTTTTGCAGGCCTCAGATGCATTTTAAGGCCTTTTTTGCCTGCTAACATATTCTGAACGTTCACGGGTGTAGGATGCATTTTTCGTGCCCAAAATATTTTTGGGAAATTCAGTGGTCTAGCATGCGGGTTAATGCCCCTTTCAGGCTGCAAATGTTTTTGGGACATTCAGAGCTCTCTGACACAGTTTATGGGCCACCAACAATTTCTGGACTTTAGGGGGTCTAGGATGTCTGTAAACCCCTTTTTTGGGCCTCCAAAGTTTTCAACCTTTTTGCAGGCATACGATGCATTTTAAGGCCTTTTAGGGCTGCTAACATATACTGAACTTTCTGGGGTGTAGGATGCATTTTTCGTGACCAATATATTTTTGGGAATTTCTGTGGTCTAGGATGCGGGTTAATGCCCCTTTCAAGCTGCAAATGTTTTTGGGACATTCAGAGCATCTGACACAGTTGTTGGGCCACCAACATTTTCTGGACTTTTAGGGGGTCTAGGATGTCTGTAAACCCCTTTTTTGGGCCTCCAAAGTTTTCAACCTTTTTGCAGGCCTAAGATGCATTTTAAGGCCTCTTTTTTGGGCTGCTATCATATTCTGAACTTTCAGGGGTGTAGGATGCATTTTTCGTGCCCGAAATACTTTTGAGAATTTCAGTGGTCTAGGATGCGGGTTAATGCCCCTTTCAGGCTGCAAATATTTTTGGGACATTCAGAGCTCTCTGACACAGTTTTTGGGCCACCAACATTTTCTGGACGTTAGGGGGTCTAGGATGTCTGTAAACCCCTTTTTTGGGCGTCCAAAGTTTTCAACCTTTTTGCAGGCCTAATATGCATTTTAAGGCCTTTTTTGGGTTGGTAACATATACTGAACTTTCAGGGGTGTAGGATGCATTTTTCATGCCCAATATGTTTTTGGGATTTTCAGTGGTCTAGGATGCGGGTTAATGGCCCTTTCAGGCTGCAAATATTTTTGGGACATTCAGAGCTCTCTGACACAGTTTTTGGGCCAGCAACATTTTCTGGACTTTAGGGGGTCTAGGATGTCTGTAAACCCCTTTTTTGGGCGTCCAAAGTTTTCAACCTTTTTGCAGGCCTAATATGCATTTTAAGGCCTTTTTTGGGTTGGTAACATATACTGAACTTTCAGGGGTGTAGGATGCATTTTTCGTGCCCAATATGTTTTTGGGATTTTCAGTGGTCTAGGATGCGGGTTAATGGCCCTTTCAGGCTGCAAATGTTTTTGGGACATTCAGAGCTTTCTGACACCGTTTTTGGGCCACCAACATTTTCTGGACTTTAGGGTGTCTAGGATGTCTGTAAACCCCTTTTTTGGGCCTCCAAAGTTTTCAACCTTTTTGCAGGCTTAAGATGCATTTTAAGGCCTTTTTTGGGCTGCTAACATATACTGAACGTTCTGGGGTGTAGGATGCATTTTTCGTGCCCAATATATTTTTGGGAATTTCTGTGGTCTAGGGTGCGGGTTAATGCCCCTTTCAAGCTGCAAATGTTTTTGGGTCATTCAGAGCTCTCTGACACAGTTTATGGGCCACCAACATTTTCTGGACTTTAGGGGCTCTAGGATGCCTGTAAACCCCTTTTTTGGGCATCCAAAGTTTTCAACCTTTATGCAGGTCTAAGATGCATTTTAAGGCCTTTTTTGGGCTGCTAACATATACTGAACTTTCAGGGGTGTAGGATGCATTTTTCGTGCCCAATATATTTTTGGGAATTTCAGTGGTCTAGGGTGCGGGTTAATGCCCCTTTCAAGCTGCAAATGTTTTTGGGTCATTCAGAGCTTTCTGACAGTTTTTGGGCCACCAACATTTTCTGGACTTTAGGTCGTCTAGGATGCCTGTAACCCCCTTTCTTGGGCCTCCAAAGTTTTCAACCTTTTTGCAGGCCTAAGATGCATTTTAAGGCCTTTTTTGAGCTGCTAACATATTCTGAACTTTCAGGGGTGTAGGATGCATTTTTCGTGCCCAAAATATTTTTGAGAAATTCAGTGGTCTAGGATGCGGGTTTATGCCCCTTTCCTGCTGCAAATGTTTTTGGGACATTCAGAGCTCTCTGACACAGTTTTTGGGCCACCAACATTTTCTGGACTTTAGGGGGTCTAGGATGGCTGTAAACCCCTTTTTTGGTCCTCCAAAGTTTTCAACCTTTTTGCAGGCCTAAGATGCATTTTAAGGCCTTTTTTGCCTGTAACATATTCTGAACGTTCCCGGGTGAAGGATGCATTTTTCGTGCCCAAAATATTTTTGGGAAATTCAGTGGTCTAGGATGCAGGTTAATGCCCCTTTCAGGCTGCAAATGTTTTTGGGACATTCAGAGCTCTCTGACACAGTTTATGGGCCACCAACAATTTCTGGACTTTAGGGGGTCTAGGATGTCTGTAAACCCCTTTTTTGGGCCTCCAAAGTTTTCAACCTTTTTGCAGGCATAAGATGCATTTTAAGGCCTTTTAGGGCTGCTAACATATACTGAACTTTCTGGGGTGTAGGATGCATTTTTCGTGCCCAATATATTTTTGGGAATTTCTGTGGTCTAGGATGCGGGTTAATGCCCCTTTCAAGCTGCAAATGTTTTTGGGACATTCAGAGCATCTGACACAGTTGTTGGGCCACCAACATTTTCTGGACTTTAGGGGGTCTAGGATGTCTGTAAACCCCTTTTTTGAGCCTCCAAAGTTTTCAACCTTTTTGCAGGCCTAAGATGCATTTTAAGGCATCTTTTTTGGGCTGCTATCATATTCTGAACTTTCAGGGGTGTAGGATGCATTTTTCGTGCCCGAAATACTTTTGAGAATTTCAGTGGTCTAGGATGCGGGTTAATGCCCCTTTCAGGCTGCAAATATTTTTGGGACATTCAGAGCTCTCTGACACAGTTTTTGGGCCACCAACATTTTCTGGACGTTAGGGGGTCTAGGATGTCTGTAAACCCCTTTTTTGGGCGTCCAAAGTTTTCAACCTTTTTGCAGGCCTAATATGCATTTTAAGGCCTTTTTTGGGTTGGTAACATATACTGAACTTTCAGGGGTGTAGGATGCATTTTTCGTGCCCAAAATATTTTTGAGAAATTCAGTGGTCTAGGATGCGGGTTAATGCCCCTTTCAGGCTGCAAATGTTTTTGGCGCATTCAGAGCTCTCTGACACATTTTTTGGGCCACCAACATTTTCTGGACTTTAGGGTGTCTAGGATGTCTGTAAACCCCTTTTTTGTGCCTCCAAGGTTTTCAACCTTTTTGCAGGCCTAAGATGCATTTTAAGGCCTTTTTTGCCTGCTAACATATTCTGAACGTCCAGGGGTGTATGATGCATTTTCCGTGCCCAAAATATTTTTGAGAATTTCAGTGGTCTAGGATGCGGGTTTATGCCCCTTTCCTGCTGCAAATGTTTTTGGGACATTCAGAGCTCTCTGACACAGTTTTTGGGCCACCAACATTTTCTGGACTTTAGGGGGTCTAGGATGTCTGTAAACCCCTTTTTTGGTCCTCCAAAGTTTTCAACCTTTTTGCAGGCCTAAGATGCATTTTAAGGCCTTTTTTGCCTGTAACATATTCTGAACGTCCAGGGATGTAGGATGCATTTTCTGTGCCCAAAATATTTTTGAGAATTTCAGTGGTCTAGGGTGCGGGTTAATGCCCCTTTCGGGCTGCAAATGTTTTTGGGACATTCAGAGCTCTCTGACACAGTTTTTGGGCCACCAATATTTTCTGGATTTTAGGGGGTCTAGGATGTATGTAAACCCCTTTTTTGGGCCTCCAAAGTTTTCAACCTTTTTGCAGGCCTCAGATGCATTTTAAGGCCTTTTTTGCCTGCTAACATATTCTGAACGTTCACGGGTGTAGGATGCATTTTTCGTGCCCAAAATATTTTTGGGAAATTCAGTGGTCTAGGATGCGGGTTAATGCCCCTTTCAGGCTGCAAATGTTTTTGGGACATTCAGAGCTCTCTGACACAGTTTATGGGCCACCAACAATTTCTGGACTTTAGGGGGTCTAGGATGTCTGTAAACCCCTTTTTTGGGCCTCCAAAGTTTTCAACCTTTTTGCAGGCATAAGATGCATTTTAAGGCCTTTTAGGGCTGCTAACATATACTGAACTTTCTGGGGTGTAGGATGCATTTTTCGTGACCAATATATTTTAGGGAATTTCTGTGGTCTAGGATGCCGGTTAATGCCCCTTTCAAGCTGCAAATGTTTTTGGGACATTCAGAGCATCTGACACAGTTGTTGGGCCACCAACATTTTCTGGACTTTTAGGGGGTCTAGGATGTCTGTAAACCCCTTTTTTGGGCCTCCAAAGTTTTCAACCTTTTTGCAGGCCTAAGATGCATTTTAAGGCCTCTTTTTTGGGCTGCTATCATATTCTGAACTTTCAGGGGTGTAGGATGCATTTTTCGTGCCCGAAATACTTTTGAGAATTTCAGTGGTCTAGGATGCGGGTTAATGCCCCTTTCAGGCTGCAAATATTTTTGGGACATTCAGAGCTCTCTGACACAGTTTTTGGGCCACCAACATTTTCTGGACGTTAGGGGGTCTAGGATGTCTGTAAACCCCTTTTTTGGGCGTCCAAAGTTTTCAACCTTTTTGCAGGCCTAATATGCATTTTAAGGCCTTTTTTGGGTTGGTAACATATACTGAACTTTCAGGGGTGTAGGATGCATTTTTCATGCCCAATATGTTTTTGGGATTTTCAGTGGTCTAGGATGCGGGTTAATGGCCCTTTCAGGCTGCAAATATTTTTGGGACATTCAGAGCTCTCTGACACAGTTTTTGGGCCAGCAACATTTTCTGGACTTTAGGGGGTCTAGGATGTCTGTAAACCCCTTTTTTGGGCGTCCAAAGTTTTCAACCTTTTTGCAGGCCTAATATGCATTTTAAGGCCTTTTTTGGGTTGGTAACATATACTGAACTTTCAGGGGTGTAGGATGCATTTTTCGTGCCCAATATGTTTTTGGGATTTTCAGTGGTCTAGGATGCGGGTTAATGGCCCTTTCAGGCTGCAAATGTTTTTGGGACATTCAGAGCTTTCTGACACCGTTTTTGGGCCACCAACATTTTCTGGACTTTAGGGTGTCTAGGATGTCTGTAAACCCCTTTTTTGGGCCTCCAAAGTTTTCAACCTTTTTGCAGGCTTAAGATGCATTTTAAAGCCTTTTTTGGGCTGCTAACATATACTGAACGTTCTGGGGTGTAGGATGCATTTTTCGTGCCCAATATATTTTTGGGAATTTCTGTGGTCTAGGGTGCGGGTTAATGCCCCTTTCAAGCTGCAAATGTTTTTGGGTCATTCAGAGCTCTCTGACACAGTTTATGGGCCACCAACATTTTCTGGACTTTAGGGGCTCTAGGATGCCTGTAAACCCCTTTTTTGGGCATCCAAAGTTTTCAACCTTTATGCAGGTCTAAGATGCATTTTAAGGCCTTTTTTGGGCTGCTAACATATACTGAACTTTCAGGGGTGTAGGATGCATTTTTCGTGCCCAATATATTTTTGGGAATTTCAGTGGTCTAGGGTGCGGGTTAATGCCCCTTTCAAGCTGCAAATGTTTTTGGGTCATTCAGAGCTTTCTGACAGTTTTTGGGCCACCAACATTTTCTGGACTTTAGGTCGTCTAGGATGCCTGTAACCCCCTTTCTTGGGCCTCCAAAGTTTTCAACCTTTTTGCAGGCCTAAGATGCATTTTAAGGCCTTTTTTGAGCTGCTAACATATTCTGAACTTTCAGGGGTGTAGGATGCATTTTTCGTGCCCAAAATATTTTTGAGAAATTCAGTGGTCTAGGATGCGGGTTTATGCCCCTTTCCTGCTGCAAATGTTTTTGGGACATTCAGAGCTCTCTGACACAGTTTTTGGGCCACCAACATTTTCTGGACTTTAGGGGGTCTAGGATGGCTGTAAACCCCTTTTTTGGTCCTCCAAAGTTTTCAACCTTTTTGCAGGCCTAAGATGCATTTTAAGGCCTTTTTTGCCTGTAACATATTCTGAACGTCCAGGGATGTAGGATGCATTTTCTGTGCCCAAAATATTTTTGAGAATTTCAGTGGTCTTGGGTGCGGGTTAATGCCCCTTTCGGGCTGCAAATGTTTTTGGGACATTCAGAGCTCTCTGACACAGTTTTTGGGCCACCAACATTTTCTGGATTTTAGGGGGTCTAGGATGTATGTAAACCCCTTTTTTGGGCCTCCAAAGTTTTCAACCTTTTTGCAGGCCTCAGATGCATTTTAAGGCCTTTTTTGCCTGCTAACATATTCTGAACGTTCCCGGGTGTAGGATGCATTTTTCGTGCCCAAAATATTTTTGGGAAATTCAGTGGTCTAGGATGCAGGTTAATGCCCCTTTCAGGCTGCAAATGTTTTTGGGACATTCAGAGCTCTCTGACACAGTTTATGGGCCACCAACAATTTCTGGACTTTAGGGGGTCTAGGATGTCTGTAAACCCCTTTTTTGGGCCTCCAAAGTTTTCAACCTTTTTGCAGGCATAAGATGCATTTTAAGGCCTTTTAGGGCTGCTAACATATACTGAACTTTCTGGGGTGTAGGATGCATTTTTCGTGCCCAATATATTTTTGGGAATTTCTGTGGTCTAGGATGCGGGTTAATGCCCCTTTCAAGCTGCAAATGTTTTTGGGACATTCAGAGCATCTGACACAGTTGTTGGGCCACCAACATTTTCTGGACTTTAGGGGGTCTAGGATGTCTGTAAACCCCTTTTTTGAGCCTCCAAAGTTTTCAACCTTTTTGCAGGCCTAAGATGCATTTTAAGGCCTCTTTTTTGGGCTGCTATCATATTCTGAACTTTCAGGGGTGTAGGATGCATTTTTCGTGCCCGAAATACTTTTGAGAATTTCAGTGGTCTAGGATGCGGGTTAATGCCCCTTTCAGGCTGCAAATATTTTAGGGACATTCAGAGCTCTCTGACACAGTTTTTGGGCCACCAACATTTTCTGGACGTTAGGGGGTCTAGGATGTCTGTAAACCCCTTTTTTGGGCGTCCAAAGTTTTCAACCTTTTTGCAGGCCTAATATGCATTTTAAGGCCTTTTTTGGGTTAGTAACATATACTGAACTTTCAGGGGTGTAGGATGCATTTTTCGTGCCCAATATGTTTTTGGGATTTTCAGTGGTCTAGGATGCGGGTTAATGGCCCTTTCAGGCTGCAAATGTTTTTGGGACATTCAGAGCTTTCTGACACCGTTTTTGGGCCACCAACATTTTCTGGACATAAGGGTGTCTAGGATGTCTGTAAACCCCTTTTTTGGGCCTCCAAAGTTTTCAACCTTTTTGCAGGCTTAAGATGCATTTTAAGGCCTTTTTTGGGCTGCTAACATATACTGAACTTTCTGGGGTGTAGGATGCATTTTTCGTGCCCAATATATTTTTGGGAATTTCTGTGGTCTAGGGTGCGGGTTAATGCCCCTTTCAAGCTGCAAATGTTTTTGGGTCATTCAGAGCTCTCTGACACAGTTTATGGGCCACCAACATTTTCTGGACTTTAGGGGCTCTAGGATGCCTGTAAACCCCTTTTTTGGGCCTCCAAAGTTTTCAACCTTTTTGCAGGCCTAAGATGCATTTGAAGGCCTTTTTTGAGTTGCTAACATATTCTGAACTTTCAAGGGTGTAGGATGCATTTTTCGTGCCCAAAATATTTTTGAGAAATTCAGTGGTCTAGGATGCGGGTTAATGCCCCTTTCAGGCTGCAAATGTTTTTGGCGCATTCAGAGCTCTCTGACACATTTTTTGGGCCACCAACATTTTCTGGACTTTAGGGTGTCTAGGATGTCTGTAAACCCCTTTTTTGTGCCTCCAAGGTTTTCAACCTTTTGCAGGCCTAAGATGCATTTTAAGGCCTTTTTTGCCTGCTAACATATTCTGAACGTCCAGGGGTGTATGATGCATTTTCCGTGCCCAAAATATTTTTGAGAATTTCAGTGGTCTAGGATGCGGGTTTATGCCCCTTTCCTGCTGCAAATGTTTTTGGGACATTCAGAGCTCTCTGACACAGTTTTTGGGCCACCAACATTTTCTGGACTTTAGGGGGTCTAGGATGTCTGTAAACCCCTTTTTTGGTCCTCCAAAGTTTTCAACCTTTTTGCAGGCCTAAGATGCATTTTAAGGCCTTTTTTGCCTGTAACATATTCTGAACGTCCAGGGATGTAGGATGCATTTTCTGTGCTCAAAATATTTTTGAGAATTTCAGTGGTCTAGGGTGCGGGTTAATGCCCCTTTCAGGCTGCAAATGTTTTTGGGACATTCAGAGCTCTCTGACACAGTTTATGGGCCACCAACAATTTCTGGACTTTAGGGGGTCTAGGATGTCTGTAAACCCCTTTTTTGGGCCTCCAAAGTTTTCAACCTTTTTGCAGGCATAAGATGCATTTTAAGGCCTTTTAGGGCTGCTAACATATACTGAACTTTCTGGGGTGTAGGATGCATTTTTCGCGACCAATATATTTTTGGGAATTTCTGTGGTCTAGGATGCGGGTTAATGCCCCTTTCAAGCTGCAAATGTTTTTGGGACATTCAGAGCATCTGACACAGTTGTTGGGCCACCAACATTTTCTGGACTTTTAGGGGGTCTAGGATGTCTGTAAACCCCTTTTTTGGGCCTCCAAAGTTTTCAACCTTTTTGCAGGCCTAAGATGCATTTTAAGGCCTCTTTTTTGGGCTGCTATCATATTCTGAACTTTCAGGGCTGTAGGATGCATTTTTCGTGCCCGAAATACTTTTGAGAATTTCAGTGGTCTAGGATGCGGGTTAATGCCCCTTTCAGGCTGCAAACATTTTTGGGACATTCAGAGCTCTCTGACACAGTTTTTGGGCCACCAACATTTTCTGGACGTTAGGGGGTCTAGGATGTCTGTAAACCCCTTTTTTGGGCGTCCAAAGTTTTCAACCTTTTTGCAGGCCTAATATGCATTTTAAGGCCTTTTTTGGGTTGGTAACATATACTGAACTTTCAGGGGTGTAGGATGCATTTTTCATGCCCAATATGTTTTTGGGATTTTCAGTGGTCTAGGATGTGGGTTAATGGCCCTTTCAGGCTGCAAATATTTTTGGGACATTCAGAGCTCTCTGACACAGTTTTTGGGCCAGCAACATTTTCTGGACTTTAGGGGGTCTAGGATGTCTGTAAACCCCTTTTTTGGGCGTCCAAAGTTTTCAACCTTTTTGCAGGCCTAATATGCATTTTAAGGCCTTTTTTGGGTTGGTAACATATACTGAACTTTCAGGGGTGTAGGATGCATTTTTCGTGCCCAATATGTTTTTGGGATTTTCAGTGGTCTAGGATGCGGGTTAATGGCCCTTTCAGGCTGCAAATGTTTTTGGGACATTCAGAGCTTTCTGACACCGTTTTTGGGCCACCAACATTTTCTGGACTTTAGGGTGTCTAGGATGTCTGTAAACCCCTTTTTTGGGCCTCCAAAGTTTTCAACCTTTTTGCAGGCTTAAGATGCATTTTAAGGCCTTTTTTGGGCTGCTAACATATACTGAACGTTCTGGGGTGTAGGATGCATTTTTCGTGCCCAATATATTTTTGGGAATTTCTGTGGTCTAGGGTGCGGGTTAATGCCCCTTTCAAGCTGCAAATGTTTTTGGGTCATTCAGAGCTCTCTGACACAGTTTATGGGCCACCAACATTTTCTGGACTTTAGGGGCTCTAGGATGCCTGTAAACCCCTTTTTTGGGCATCCAAAGTTTTCAACCTTTATGCAGGTCTAAGATGCATTTTAAGGCCTTTTTTGGGCTGCTAACATATACTGAACTTTCAGGGGTGTAGGATGCATTTTTCGTGCCCAATATATTTTTGGGAATTTCAGTGGTCTAGGGTGCGGGTTAATGCCCCTTTCAAGCTGCAAATGTTTTTGGGTCATTCAGAGCTTTCTGACAGTTTTTGGGCCACCAACATTTTCTGGACTTTAGGTCGTCTAGGATGCCTGTAAACCCCTTTCTTGGGCCTCCAAAGTTTTCAACCTTTTTGCAGGCCTAAGATGCATTTTAAGGCCTTTTTTGAGCTGCTAACATATTCTGAACTTTCAGGGGTGTAGGATGCATTTTTCGTGCCCAAAATATTTTTGAGAAATTCAGTGGTCTAGGATGCGGGTTTATGCCCCTTTCCTGCTGCAAATGTTTTTGGGACATTCAGAGCTCTCTGACACAGTTTTTGGGCCACCAACATTTTCTGGACTTTAGGGGGTCTAGGATGGCTGTAAACCCCTTTTTTGGTCCTCCAAATTTTTCAACCTTTTTGCAGGCCTAAGATGCATTTTAAGGCCTTTTTTGCCTGTAACATATTCTGAACGTCCAGGGATGTAGGATGCATTTTCTGTGCCCAAAATATTTTTGAGAATTTCAGTGGTCTTGGGTGCGGGTTAATGCCCCTTTCGGGCTGCAAATGTTTTTGGGACATTCAGAGCTCTCTGACACAGTTTTTGGGCCACCAATATTTTCTGGATTTTAGGGGGTCTAGGATGTATGTAAACCCCTTTTTTGGGCCTCCAAAGTTTTCAACCTTTTTGCAGGCCTCAGATGCATTTTAAGGCCTTTTTTGCCTGCTAACATATTCTGAACGTTCCCGGGTGTAGGATGCATTTTTCGTGCCCAAAATATTTTTGGGAAATTCAGTGGTCTAGGATGCAGGTTAATGCCCCTTTCAGGCTGCAAATGTTTTTGGGACATTCAGAGCTCTTTGACACAGTTTATGGGCCACCAACAATTTCTGGACTTTAGGGGGTCTAGGATGTCTGTAAACCCCTTTTTTGGGCCTCCAAAGTTTTCAACCTTTTTGCAGGCATAAGATGCATTTTAAGGCCTTTTAGGGCTGCTAACATATACTGAACTTTCTGGGGTGTAGGATGCATTTTTCGTGCCCAATATATTTTTGGGAATTTCTGTGGTCTAGGATGCGGGTTAATGCCCCTTTCAAGCTGCAAATGTTTTTGGGACATTCAGAGCATCTGACACAGTTGTTGGGCCACCAACATTTTCTGGACGTTAGGGGGTCTAGGATGCCTGTAAACCCCTTTTTTGGGCATCCAACGTTTTCAACCTTTTTGCAGGCCTAAGATGCATTTTAAGGCCTTTTTTGG